>NW_028274811.1:115581712-115919569 GCF_037043125.1 Eumetopias jubatus
CTCTAAAAAAATAATAACATTTCTATTAAGATAAAATGCTTTGACACAGTACAAAAACAAGCCTTTGGCCATAAAATATTTTTGCCATAGTGGCCATTTAAATCCACTGTTGGAAGAGATGAAGCAGAGATAATGGGGGGTATCTAAGTAGAGATGTCTATAGGCAGGTAGGTTAGCATCCATAACTTTGGTTCAGTGTTGCCCACCTATAGCACAGTGTGGTGAAGAAAGTGTGATTTTTAAACCCATTTGAAGACAGGAGAAAAAACTGACACCAACTCACATTCCTGTCATCAAACTCTGCCCCACTTGGAAGTGAATACATGTTTAGAACAAGACATGTTCTTAATCTTTCTTGTTGCCTCGAGTCTCTCTGCTCTAAAATTCATTCTTTTCACCACCTCCAGATCAGTCATATTAAAGTCTCACTCTGTGTTTTTTCTATCCTTAAAATCTTTAACAACTATCTATTGCCTATAAGACCCATACAGTCCTCCCTAGCTTGGGCAGATGGCTAACTAAGGCACAAGCCATCCCCAACACTTTTCTTCTGTGCCATTCCCACCATAAAGGCTGAAAAGCAGAAACCTCGTTCTCTGCCTCTCTTTCAACTGTAAGTGGCTGTTGACTCATTTTTAGACAGAGATATAAGACTAGCAGGGATCCTGAGAAAGATTTACTTTTCTGATTAAAAGCACATATGTGGTGGTTACTATTCTGTCTCTCTATTTTGTGTCTTCAATGTAAATATAATGTCTGGAACTTCTGCATCCATCTTGTGACCATGAGGAGGTAGATATAAAAATAAAAAGTCCCTGAGGATGGGAGAGCCCAAGTAGAAAGATTCTGGTCCATGAGAACTTTGTTGAACTGCTACCACAACCCTGAGACTGCCTGTTTCTAGATTTCTTGCTAAAAAAACAATAAATGTCCATATGTTTTAGTCAGGTTTTCTGTTTCATCATTCCTAACTAATACAGCTTGGCATTCAAACACCTACACTATCTGATTTAAAGCTATCCTTCCATATACAACCACCTTTTCTACTTGATCATTGTGTTTCAAAAAATCTTTACTAGTATCCATTTCCAGAACACTTCCTGGCTTTTCCTGCTTCAGTGACTTAGCTCATGTTATTTCTTCCACTTGGAATTCTTTTTTTTTTTTTTTTTTTGTATTCTTCCACCAACACCCTCCTCCCTTCTTTGTCTCTGGTCTTGCTATATAGTCTAGTCTTAGATGTCCAGCTTATGTGTCTCCTTCTCCATGAAAACCTTCCCGATCTTTCTGGAGATGTTAACTCCTTTCTTTAAATTCCTATGGAAGTTGTGTATAACAAAGATCATACCAAACCCCAGAATATAATGACATACGTACATGTCATCTCATCTTCTAAATTGTAATCTTTGACTAAAATTTGACCCATATGTCATTATTTCCCCTTGGGTGGGGGGCATTGAACTTCGGTGTTCAATTTTTTTTTTTCCTAAATGAGTTGATGAATGAATAAAGGAAATGGATTCTGAGTCTCTAAAATATAAAGCAGTGCAGAGCAACAGAATTCAGAAGTGGTGATATAGAGAGGACTCCCTAGCTAAAGCCAAAGAGCAGAGTATTCTCTCACTGTAGAGGCCACAAAAAGTTCCATCAATTATGGGACAACCTAAGTGAGGTTTTGGTCAATTGCAAGAAATGAAGCAACTCTCTGGTTTCTAGTCATATTTTGACTGTTGGGTGGTTGTTCTTTTCTGAATCGTTTTTGTTACATTTAATGAGAATTTGGCACATAATTCTATATATTCTACAAGGGAAACTGGGCCCATAAAATATTCTAATTGAAAATTATATTCTTTGTGGTTTTATTCACATGTTTTCTTTGTATTATAACCTAATATGCTTGCTTAGAAAAACACATTTCATTGTTTTTGAGTCATTTCTGCATCTTGAGTTTATTAAACTTGAATTAAAATTATTCTAAAAACAAAGCTCTGTTTTCTACACTGGAACTTGAAAAAGTTTTGAAACTAAATAAAGTTAAAATTCAAAACACTAAGCAAATATAAGTCTTAAAAATGCTAAGGCCTTGCCCATCTCAAATATAGACATTTATTACAGTAACATGGGAGTCATTTTGTTCCTTGGTCTTTCCAGTCGAGGCTGATTAATGTGATGTTAAATGTCTAATATTAGGTAATGAATTAAGTTACTCAGCTTGTATCTAGCCCCTTCCCACCCATTTATAGCAGCAAAGGGTGGCTGAGGATAAACAATATGTGAGTGGAAGTTAATATACTTACACATATGTACAGACAGACATATCCATGGCCTTGAAGAAAGAAAGAGAGAGAGAAAGAGAAAAGCTTTGGGGAAAAAAACTTTCAAATATTTGCCTCTCTCTCCCCATCGTGTTTCATAAATATGTGTTACAGACGAAACAAAAATGCTTAGCAAATAAGGAAAGCCCGTTAGCAGTCCCTAAGGACTGCTGTCACTACTAGATCTTGATGACAGCCAGCATTCTGAAGAAATATATCTAAATCATGGACTTTATTTTAAAGTTAAGAAATCCCAAAAAGTCGTAGGTCCTGATTACAGATTCTGGCACGAGCTCAGTAACAGTTTTTAAACATAGTGTCCTCTCAGTTGTAAACCCACATATGGGTCCTTTACTGGCCAATTTCAGAGCCAATTTCTTCATGCAAGCCTGGAACTCTATCTACTCTTTTCGGATCTTTCAACAGTTTTCAAGGAGTCAGCCTCCCTTCTTTCCAGAAAACAACCACCCATTCTTTCAACTTCATGTCACTAACATTACTCATCACAGAGGAGGAACAGACAAGGGTAATCATATATATATTTTTAATTTTGGAAACAGCCTAAAGGTTCCAAATTTCTTTCAAAATGATCTAAGTAGCTCCTTAGTCTGTGACTGTCAATTTTTTCGAGATTATTAGAAGTGTTTTTTACTTTTCATTCATTCATTCACTTCTTTATTCACCAAATATTTATCAAGCACCTCCTATATAGTGGGCACTGTTCTGGACTCTGGCAATACATCAGGGGACAAAATCCTAATGGAGTTTGCATTCTAATGGGAAGAGATGATTATAAGCAAATAAACAAAAACCAATACACCATGTAGTGATAAGTAATATGAGAAAAACAAGCAGGGTTATGGAAAAAGAGAAAGCTGGGTGGGAGGACTTCTATTTGCATTGTGTGGTCCATAAAGGATGCTCTGACAATGTGCAACAAGCAGGAAATGAGGGGTACAGTATGCAGATATCTGTGAGAAGAACCCTTCTGGCAGAGCAAACAGGAAGTGCAAAGATCCTGAATATGTTGATGTGTTCAGGGAATGGCTGGAGGCCAGCGCGGCTGGGACAGAATGGGCAAGATGTGTGGGGTTGGAGGAAATGACATTAGATACGACATAGCTAAGGCCAAAGCAAGGCCTTGTCTTCCATTTTAAGGGTTTTGGCATCTACTCCAAGTGAGATAGGAAGCCATGGAAGAATTTTTAAGAGAGGAGTGATATGATCAGGTTTAAGTCTTAAAAGGATCACTTTGTTGAGAATGGACTGTAGGGGTCAAGTTCAGAAGCAAGGAGACCAGTTAGGAGACTACTACAATAATTCAAATGCTAGATGAGTTCTTGTCTTAGAAATTTATATATTCAGCCATGTCTGCATTAGATGTTTAACCAAGAGGCTCACCTCATAGCCAGCTTCTGGTTGTAGCATTTCCTCAGAACCATTCATAACCTGCTTTGATCTCACTGCTGTACATGGACCAACATCTCTCTAATTTACCTACATTCAAGTCAGCCCTGTGATACTATCCTAGGGAAGGAAGACATTCAGCTTTTTGGCTCAAAGTTTTTTCCTCTGGGCCTTAAATGTTTTTGAAGGAACCTTGCATTTGTATCTTTCTCTTCTTCCCAGGTATCTCTGATACCTCCACTTTGGATACCTCTTCCATCCTTTGGTCCATTTTTTAAAAATCCTCTTATCCGTAGCACGTTCAGCTGTATGTTCCTAAAGCAGGTTATGGCTTTAGTTGGATTTCAGTCTCTTTACCTGTTCTCAGTGGTGCCTGAAATGAGTCTTCCTGAGTTGATGTATGTCCTGTGGCAAGTAACATCATCTTAGGGGCACCAATGCCTCATTCTTTAGCATTAGCAGAATTTGTCCTGCTTCCTTTATCTCTCAGACTTCCTATAAAGTTCCTGTTTCATGTCTGAGAGATGCCTTTGGTCCAGAGCTCATATTAGGAGTAGTAGTGATTGACAGGCCCTGAGCCTTCATTCCATTTTTCAGTTCTGACCACCTTCTCCCATTACCTATGCTAGAGGTTGCTGGCAACCCACCAGCCATATCAGCTCACAGATGTGTTTCATTTGGCCTATACAGTGCTGTTTAAAAATTTTGAATAATTGCCAACACTCAGAAATTATGAGATTTATATAAAAACTTGAATTTTTCATTTTTGAAAATTGGAAGACTTGGGTAAACTAGGTATGCACACGCACATAGCAACAGTAAACTGGGGTTGAGTAGCAGCTGCATCATTTGATGAGGCATATACTCTGCAGTTCTCCCCCACCCCACCCAGCCCATTTCACTGGTTACATTCCCTGCCTGCTGGTGCCTCTAGATATTTGAGTACAAAGCCTCTCATTCTCCCATACCCCACTAGCCTTTCCAAAATTATTCTAGAGGTCTCCAATGCCCTTGAAGAATTTTTAAGGATGAGCGTAATCATTTAAAATTATACCTTAAGGGGCACCTGGGTGGCTTAGTCGGTTAAGCTCTTGATTTTGGCTCAGGTCATGATCTCAGGGTTGTGAGATCAAGTCCCACTTTGGGCTCCATGCTAGGCATGGAGCCTGCTTAAGATTCTCTCTCTCTCCCTCTCCCTCTATCCCTTTCTCCTCCAAAAAAAAAAGAAAAGAAAAAATAAAATTATACCTTGAAATAAAATTAACAACACCTCCCCTCATACAGAAAGAATAAGAGATATAATTTCACATAAGAAAGTGACTAGTTTCTTATATCTTCTCAAAATAAGAATCTAAATTGGTAACTGACTAGTTGTCCAGTTTAACGCAACCTGTATAACCATTGGACATACACCTTGACCTTCCCCTTGGCCCAGCCCTTCCCTGCCCCATTCTAGGAAAGTCTCCTGAAATAGGATTTATAGAAAGACTAACAGTGCAATGCAACTGTCGACAGAGATACTGGTGCTGGATTTGCTATTGCTACTTCTGACCTAATGCCAAAGTTTTTATTGCCCCTTAATCCATTTTCAGGTGTCTGTATGGTGAAGGCGGAATTCTTCAATATCCCACTAGAGTTACTGAGCAGTCTCAACTCAGTGGGGGTGTAAATATATAAAGGTTTTATTTCTTCCATTCACTGCCTTCAGCCATGCCTCATTCATTTTCCATTTCTTGTCACTTAATACCATCTGGGATAGATCCCATAAATTTCCAGTCACTTTGAGCCATTAAAACTCAGTTATTTTAAAGTACCAATCTCAAATTTGATTTAAATCCCTTCCTTCCTTTGTGATCTTTCTTGTGTGGTCCCTGTATGAGTCCTTCAGAGGGCCCTGTAGGACCCATCCACTCTGCAGTTCCCTGACCAGGAGAGCCAGCTTGAACTGCACCTCTTCTACCTCCCATTTGCTTGTACCATCACCCTACAGCTTTTTGTTACTGAAGTCTCTCTGCCAGGAGAACACCACTATGGGCATGACCAGATGCCTACACCTGCTACTTTCTGTAGTATCTGTTTGACCCACAGGCAACTCGCTCATCTTTGCCACCAAACAATAGTAGAGGAAACTGACCCCTCTCTCCCTTCTGCTTTTTCTCTTTAGATGCTTTCTTCCCAGCCAGATAGGCACAAGGACAAATTAGCTAGTTCACTGCCTAAGCAGACATGTCACCAGGGCATCCATTCGTTTGGCCCCATGCTCTGAGCTGTTTTCTTAGAGCCTCCCAGTGACTTGTCTTGGTGATGGGAACACCCTTTTCTTCTCCCTGGTGAAGGAGGAGTGAACCATCTCTCATCTAAACCCTTTATTTCACTGAGTGAAAGGAATCCATTGACTCTCACCCTATCCTTTTCCCATCAGACTGGAGGAGGGAGGCAGTCACATGTGGGTGGGTCAGTTCTGCAGACTCTTTGTAAGTCCTGAGGGAGGTGTCTGGCTGCTTTCTTCAGAATGCAGGGACTTCATGATTTCACATGTGTTGTTCTCTGTTCTGAGACTTGCTGCCAAGTTAGGGAAAGCCTGCTCAATATCCTCCTACACTGTTGTATTTGAGCTGGCTGAATCAGCTAGGGTACCTTCAGTTAAGAGTGACCAAGAACTTGACACAAAACGGTTCTGCCAGTAGGAAGTATATTGTCTCACATAACTAAAAATGTCAAGTAGAAAGACCTGGCTTTAGGCCCTATTGATTCCTGGCCCCAGTGGTATCCCCAGAGTCCTATCTCCACTCTGTTTTCTCTGGATAATAAATGGTAGGCAGAAGAGTATTAGGGTTTTTGTGGAGGCCCACTCAAGGCTTATGCCATCAACATCAGCAGAGGATAGTCTGCTTTCCCAGTTGCTCAAATAAAAATACTGAAATGTGCCTTGGGTCATGTGCCTATCCTTGACCTAATCACAGTGTTCAGAGATGGCTGAGATGGCAGAGATGACACTATGAGAGCCAGTTAAAATTTGGAAATAACTTTCCTTTATCTCTCCCACTTCCTATGATATCCATCAAAGGAGACCATGGATTTCCCAGATCACCCTTGTCCAAACATAACCTGAGGGTACTAGATACATTCTAGGACCTGATTCCAAGGTGTAAGCCTGCTAATATCCCGGAGTTATTGCTGGGTTTCAGAGAGTCGTCAAGAATAGTTAAAAGTTTGGGGCCTGGGAATAAGATAGACCTACATCCAAATCCTGGCCCTCCTAGGGCAAGAAACCTTGGGGAAGTACTTAACTTCTCTGCAACCCAGTTTTCTCAGCTATAAAATGGGAGTCTTGGTAATACCTAAGTTATTGCATTGTTAAGAGGATAAAATAAAATGTGCATGGTACAATTATTATTGTATAATGCCTGGGACAATTAGGTGCTCAATAAATACAATTTTTATTGCTAAACACTTCCTTTGTGCATAGAGACCAACACTATGGAAAAACATGCTGAATTATGAAAGTCTTCTACAGTTCCTAGAAAAGACCAATTTGGCACTCTTATCCCAGGGGGTAAACAGATTTTTCTGCCAATTCTCCTATTATTCTTTGCACACAGCAAGTGGAGGACTCAGTGTGAAAGATGAAGGGTAGAGGAGACCTAAGTAAGTAAAATGTCTTAAGTATTGAGAGAGAGAGAGAGAGAGAGAGTGAGTGTGTGTGTGTGTGTGTGTGTGTGTGTGTGTGTGTATACATACTAGGAAGCTCATGCTAGGATTAAACTAGCAGAAATTTACTGCTAATTTCCAAAGAGCAGCACAGGATACATTGGAGTATCTGCCAAACTTAATCTACCTATGAATTTAGCAACACTCCCACGACACTGCTGAGGCCTTCTACTCTTAGATTTATCCCCATAAAAAGGGGAAAATTGAGGCATTTTTGTTTTTTCACTTAAAACAAAGCAAACTTGCCAAATTTCACATTTGAAATAAACTGTAAAAATATTGAGAGCATGAATTCATTTTTCTAAAATGCATTTTATTATTTATTTTTGAAAAATTAAACAGTACTCGACTTTAACATGAAAGGTTTCTTTTTTCTATGGACTGGGAATGCGCCTTCCTGAAACCTAAAATGTTATTTTCTTGAGAGACAGTAACAATGAAGGTGATCTTCTCAAGTATACTGTGTGAATTATGTTGAAATATTTGGTGTAACTATATAAGTATAAACTGTAACAACAGCCCATTATTTCAAACTGGCCTTCCATTTATTGAGAATAAGATATCAATTGGTGCCCTCTTGTGGAAGTGATTATGTTAGGTGTTGGAAAGGGAAAATCTATAGAATATTGTGTTAAACCTGTCCTCGATGTGTTTTTCCAGGCACTTTTGATGACTTCAAATTAATATGTAGTTTTGTTTACATGTGAAGTCCAGGGGAAGATTTTAGCATGTAGCATAATTATGGTCTTTCCAGATTTACACTGTAAGACTGTTTTCTCTTGAGTAGATCTTGATTTGTCATCTGATTCAACTGTTCTAAGAATTTAATCAGAGCTCATTTATGTACATTTACATTTTACCTCAAAAAGTTGAGCCAAATAAGTATATTAAAATACAAATAAATATACTTTTCACAGGCTTTAACCCTGTTGTGCCTCCATCAGAATTTTTTCCTCAAGCATCTGCCCTGCCAAAGCTTCTCTTGATGGTTTTCCTCCAGGGATAGCTGGAAGAGCTGACCCAGCTCCTGAACAAGTTCTGATCAAGTGGGAAAACCTCTACCAACTTCATGGTCATGGCCACCACCATCTCCTCAGTGGCTGGTCTTCCTTGCTATATGTGTCATACGAAGAACAGTTAAACTGGCCCAAGACTGAAAGTGATTCCTGAGCTATAGAATTCTCTGGAATTCAAGGAGTAGCTGGCCAGCTGCTGAGTAGGCATATGGCAGAATGCATGCAAGCTTGGTTATTTGGACTCAGTGAACTTCACAATCTCTTTCAACTCTGAGATTCTAAAGCTCTTCTTCTGTTTAATCTGATGGCCAATCCCACCGAATAAACTAACCACTTCAGTCCCAAGATGGCTATGTAGACTTGAACCTGCTCCTCATAGCATTGGTCTGTACATTCCTGTAGAATTGTTCTATCAGGTAAACCCTCAGAATCTTCAAAGGGCCAATCAGAGTATACATTAATCAGTGCAGTGGATCATAATAGAGATAGATATGAAGCCCTTTCACCATTATTTTTAAACAGTTATACATAATCAAGGAATAAATAAATTATCTCTAGCAGGAAATTGTCAGGCGTAATTATAGGTGGGATGCTGATCCATATAGGAAAACAGGCAACATAGAAAGTGTAGGTGTACATATTCAAATGAGTGAAGGTTGATGTGTGGGCTTTGGGCACAAGGACCCAGATACAAACCTTAGCTCTGTTACTTACTAGATGAATGATACTAGGTACATGTCTGAGCTTCCTTCATCTGTAAAATAATGAGTACATGTACCTTGAAGGCTTGTGTTAAGAATTACATGACATAAAAAATGCAAAGCACAGAGCATGGTATTTAGCACATAGAAGTCTTATGAAAAATGCTAGCTTTTCTTATTAAGGGGAAGAAATAATATAAAAGGTAAAGTCATGGCCAGAAAGGGTCCTTGATGTTTAAGGCCTTAATAGGCATGGAGAAAAAACACTAAATAAATGCTTCTTGTATATAATTAAATTATCTTCACTGAAGATTTCTAATAGGCTTATCTTGTGAATCAGTGGACTATCCTTCTTCCCAAATATTTTATCTCTGATTATTGACTGGGGCACATTTTAATCTCTCAGCATTTGGATTCACACAGTGTAAGCACTCTTAGCTGACTCAGAGCCATACATCTGTACAAGCAGAACACTGTAGGTTGTACCTCACTTGGCTATTCATTAGGGCATCTCTGAAACCTGACAGCAAAACCTTTCAGGAAACTACAGCTTTAGGTCCCACAGTGAGAGATCTATGGAGAACCTTGATGGATGAGTCCTGACAATTCTTTAGTTCAAAATCCAAACTATAAGATTGGTCAGGTCTATAAATTGGTGATTACAGTTTATTCAGTAGAGGATAATTTCTGGATACTTAGTAACATTCAAAGGATGAAGAACTGGAGAAAAATTGTTAGAGGATGATATTTGTAATTATTAGCTAAAATGGTGCCATCATGTGGCAAAAGCAAAAATAGCATGCACTCAGCCAATTCTGAAAGTAGCAATTCTTGATTGATTTTTAATTAATTGATTTTGATATTGGATCAATTGATTTTAATTAATTAATTTCAATTTAAAATAATTTATTTCTGGGGCGCCTGGGTGGCTTAGTAGGTTGAGTGTCTGACTCTTACTTTTGGCTCAGGTCATGATCTCGGGGTGGAGAGATCAAGCCCTGCATCCAGATCTATGCTCAGCGGGGAGTCTGCTTCTCTCCCTCTCTCTGCCCCTCCCCCGGCTCATGCTCTCTCTCTCTCTCAGATAAATAAGTAAATCTTTAAAAAATAAAATAAGAGGGGTGCCTGGGTGGCTCAGTCGTTAAGCATCTGCCTTCGGCTCAGGTCATGATCCTAGGGTCCTGGGATCGAGCCCTGCACTGCCGTCCCTGCTCAGTGGGAAGCCTGCTTCTCCCTTTCCCAATCCCCCTGCTTGTGTTCCCTCTCTCGCTGTCTCTCTCTCTGTCAAATAAATAAATAAAATCTTAAAAAAAATAAAATAAGATAATGTATTTCAAATACTATACAAAATGAAACTTTATGATTGTTTTTTATTTGGATGACTTTAAATACACACAATTCAAATGTGCACAAAAGGTAAAAGCCTTTTAATTTAATTTCTGTGATCTGAACCTAATGTAGACAACAAATGATAAATTTGACTCCTGAAGCTAAGTGAAGCATGAAGTCTGGACTTGAATAATGTTAAATAAATATTTGATTGCTTTGCTTTGCTTAAAACTCCACTAAATAGTTTGATTGATTCCCTGAGCAAAAATCAATATATAGAGTACTAAGAGAATTGGCCAGCACTAAAAATATAAAGGCCAGATTTTGTGGTCAGTATGGTAGGCTGACTGCATAAAATTGATGAAATTTCAACAGGATATATCCTCAATGGGAAAGAGAGACAGAGACAGAGAGAGAGAATGAATGAGGCATCTGTGAATACCTGGAAGAAAAAGTGCAGTTGGAGGACTTGTAACTAATGAGAATAGAGGGGGCTGTAACACAGTCTAGAATGTCTAAGGAGAAGGATACAACTGAGAAAGTTTAGATTAGGCTTCAGAAACCTGGAACTGGAGAAAAAGCCTAATGGTGTGTGGGAATGAGAACACACAGCAAAAACAAGATTTTTAAATTAAAATCTATATTTAGAAAAGGTGACCCCTAAATTCTCAGTCACCGCCTTCTCTGTAGGCACAGAACTCCAGGCAGTCAGACACATATGAAACCCCAGAAACAAATTGGAATATATCTTTCTGGCTTCTATTCCAAAATGCTTTGGAAAAAGCCTCTTCTTCTGGCTAAGATGAGTAATATTGACAATATTTACCCGCCCAATTGAAACAGCTAAAAAATGGACAAAATATATGAAACAAATAGGATATTGAGAAAACCTTAAAAAAACGACGGGGGGTGGGGTGGGGCGGAAACCACAGTAGGTGTAGAGAAACAAAGATAAGGTAACACAATAGAAAATAAAAACTAGAATGCCATGGAGAAACAGTTTCAAAGTATCAAAAGAAAAACAACTCAACCTAGAATTATGCAGTTGTTGGACATAGTGTTCTTTATGTCAATGAAATCAAATTGATTAATTGTTGTATCCAAATCTTCTCTATTTCTACTGTTGTCTGCTTGTTTGTCTATCAGTTAATAGACATGTATTGATAGACATGTGTTAAAATTCCCAACTGTGATTGTGGATTTATCTACCTTTGCCTTTAGTTCTGTCAATATTAGCTTTATGTATTTTAAAGCGATATTATACATTATATACTAACTTAGGAATGTTATACCTTCCTCTTGAATTGACCTTGTTTTGTGGGGGGCAGAGGAAGGGGGAGAGAGAATCTTAAGCAGACTCCTCGCCCAGAGTGGACCCTAAATCGGGGCTTAATCTCACGACCCTGAGATCATGACCTGAGCTGAAATCAAGAGTCAGACACTTAACCAACTGAGCCACCCAGGTGCCCCTTGAATTGACCTTTTAATTATGACGTGATAGCCTTCTTTATCTCTTACACTTCTTACTTTAAAATCTATTTTGTTCTTTGTGAGTATAGTCACACCAGCTTTCTTTTGGTTAGTGTTTGCACAATATATCTTGTCTTCATTCTTCTCTTTCCGATCTGCCTTCTCTCTTCTTGGCGTCTATTTCCCTGTGCCAAGGTTTGGAAAATACCCTTAAGGACAAAGCTGGAATTAAGGTGAGGCTTACCACATACGCTTTCCTTCCCTCAATGACCTTAGCTCTTGCAATCCAGTGTGTGCAGACAGTTGTTTAATACATCTTCCCAGATTTTAATTTTTTGTGAGAAGGTAAGCCTCAATCCAGCTACTCAATCATGACCAGAACTGGAAATGTCCCATCTACTCTCTAGCTTCCAACACTTTTCTTTTGTTGTCTTTCCTAATCTCCTCATCCCTATGGGTTTATGCCTTTTTTTTTTTTCCTCTCCTTTTACCACACTTTTTCAGAGGGAGAAGAGGTAAATATACATGTTCAAACTGCCAGGTTTAATAAGACACTCTCGTCTCTGTTATGCTGAAGTTTTGCCTGAAATTGGTTCTTTCACACTTGCTTGCTTGCTTCCCCATCCTTAGTTTCCCCCACTTTCTAACCAACAGTTTCCTAGGATCATTTCCTCAATAAATTTCTATTTAAATCCTCATTTCAGCTTGTGATTCTGGGGAACAGGCCTAAGGTATTTTATTATATGGTAGTATTTACCTCTTAAATTAAAATGTATTTATATTTTCTGACCATAGTTTCCATGATTATTCAAGTTTGATTAAATATTTACATGGATTTAAAGTTTGCCACCAATCTTTTTTCACAATGGCTTTCATTTTATTTCTTCTTTGTCAGATTTTGAGGAAGATTTTATAATATGGTACATTGTGTAATATATTTCTCAAATTCTTTCATTTTTACCTGTTGTCTTTGTGGTTGAATGACAGTATGTCTGAATATGAAACATTTTAGGCTCGGTTTCTTTCCTTCAGCAGTGGTCCATATCTTCTGACACTAAATGTTATTGTGAAGAAATCAAAAGGTAGCTCAATTTTCTTCCACTTCTAAGTAACTTAAGAAAAATTCCTCTTGAATACCTGAAGAAATGTTATTCTGAAAATTCAGTAAAGACCAGGAAATATCTTATTGTCCATTGTGATGTTTCAGAATTTTATTAAAATACACTGTGCCCTTTGAATCTGTGGCATAAATTCCTCCTGTATTTGGGAAAATTATCTTCTATTATGATTTAAAATTCATGTCATATTCCATTTGTTTAGACTTCTCATTCAGTGACACAGCTTGTCCTTATGTTCTGTGGTCTCTATACCTATTTTATATTTATTATGTTCGCTGTAATTGTTTAACCTCTTTTTTTCTCTGTGTTCATTGTAATATTCTCCAGAGTTTCCTCTAGACCTATACTTTCATAAATAGTTACTGGCCATATGTGGCTATTTAAATCTAAATTAATTAAAAACTTTTTAGTGTAAAATTTAGTCCCTTGATTGCACTAACTACATTTCAAGTGTTCAGTAGTCACTGTGGCTACTTTCTTGGTTAGCACAGTTATAGATCATTCCAATCATTGCAGGAAATTCTACTGGACAATGCTGCTCTATACTAATAATTGAGTCTCTGCTGCTTGTTGTATTTATCTTCTTATATATTTATTCTTTGTTCCGTACTGGTCATATGTTAGTCATATGTTAGTTCATAGTTCTATTTCCATATAAGCTTTATTTCTATTTTGTATTTTTAACTTACCTTGAAGTCTTATACAAATTTGTGTCCTTATAAATTCTCTTATAAAGCACTCTGGGGGAAGGTACAAGGGGTTTGCTTTCCACTATAAGGTATTTTTTCATCTGCCATTTGCATACTACATTTTTTCCATATTAGTTTTAATCATTTTTTGCTGATGTATATTTTCCCTTGTTTTTTATACTTTTTTTTTTCTGTTTCTTAATTTGTTGATACTTAACATGTAAAGATTTGTCTAAACGTATTTATGGCAATTATAATGTGGCTAAATTCCCCTTTCCTCCATCTCCGTCCTTTCCCCTCATTTTATGAGTGACACTGCAAAGGTCAGCAAATATGGTGTGTACTAGAAATTGGCCCATCTCCTATTTTTGCAAATAATTTTATTGACACCGAGCCACATTTACGTAGTGTCAGTGGCTGCTTTCCTGGTGCAATAGCAGAGCTGGGTAGCTGTGACAGAGATCACATGGCTTGGGATGTCTGAATATTTACTATCTGGTGCTTTACAGAAAAGGTTTGCTGACCCCTGACGTACAGAGGAGGGAGCATCTATAGCCTGAGGGCATGGGGTGGGCTGAGTAAAGGATTGGAAGAAATTTTTTCTCAGCTAGGCCTGTGTGCAGCCTCTATTGGCCAAACTAGGCTCTGTTCTCTCTTGCACTTTTATTAAAGGTCTTCATCTGGGTTAACTTCATAATGTCTGGGATATCCCTTTACAACCAGAGATAAACTTGGGCTTCAGATTCCTCTGCAATTTCTAGTTGGATTTGGGCATCTAGAACTTTTGCCACTTCTAAGGAGAGGCAGTAATACAAGAGGTCTTACCTTGTATTCAGGCATCAGTTGTTTCTACTTTAAAATTGCTGACAGGTATGTGATAGGTGGGGTTGACTCACTACTTGAGCACCTTCAAGACAAGGAGGACTTTTCCTGGGCTGTCCCTAAGGATTCTGGGCTCAGCCTCTCCCTGCTCCTGCAACTGCCTCAAATCAATTTTTTATGTCTGAAGGGATGGGCTTCCTATTTTTATAAAGATTTCTGTGTCACCAACTCTCCTTTGGTAAGATTTTTCAGGTTTTTGTTTTCCTCAGTTCTCCCTCTTAAAGAGTATTAAGAAAGTCAGTAATAGGAGCTTTCTAGAGCCCACACCATGCTCCTTAAAAGAGCCTTTGTATTTTTCATTAGCTAACAACTGCTGTGTGGTGTATTTTTCTGGTTTTTCTTCTTTAACCTATTTGTTGTGCATATCTTAGATTATGCAGAAATGAAATTTTGAGATCTGATTTTCCTCTACCATCTAAAACTGGAAGATTGTATATTGGCTTTAGAATGCTGTCAGTGAAAAGCTGACCATTTGCGAAAAGCTCTTGTATTTACTTTCCACTTACAAGGTGAAGGGTTTGCAAGTGGGAATAGCTAACCACAAGGGGGCGTGTTTCTTTTGATTTTATTTCTTTGAATAAACTAACGTATATAGTGTATACTGGTTTTTATGTTTTCATTCCAAACGACCCATGAATAAAATTATACAAGAATGATGTGTTATTCTGTAAATAATTTCATTCAGTTGCAAAACCGCATCAACAATATTTTGTATACCTACAAGGTGCAAGGCACTCTGATAGGCTGTTTATTAGGTGGGTAACCTGTTAAAACGAGTAATTCTGGATGAGTTTATGTTAAACTAGTCTTTCAAAAAATAACTATTGCATCATACACTTTTTTAATGAGAAGTTCAAATACCACCAAAAATATATTAAAGATATTAGTCAAGTGTCTACAGATATCACACCACACAGTTGAAATTTCCTCTTCCTCAGAGATATTTTCACTTTTCACAAGTCCAGTTACACTTAATAATAAGGGCCTGCATGTAGACTGAGACTTGAAGATCTATTTTTCTATTTTTTTAAAAACCATTCAGAATCATAGCATTTTATTTTATTTTAAAGATTTCACCCATTTGAGAGTGAGAGAGAGCATGAGCAGGGGCAGGGGCAGAGGGAGAAGCAGACTCCCCACTGAGCAGGGAGCCCCATACAGGGTTCAATCCCAGGACCCTGAGATCAGGACCAGACCTGAAGGCAGACACGCTAAACCCAATGAACCACCCAGGGACCCCTATTCCTTCTATTTTTTAACATAGTATATGAGTATAGTCTTCAACTTGCCTAAAGTCACTGAAGTAAGTAGCATTTCATGAAGAGTTCCTGATAATGGGGTAAAATACATGACCAGATACTATTTAATAGCTGAAAATTATGGCAGAAAATATTTAGGAAAAATAAGGAACTTATTATCTCACAAAATTAAAAAATTCATGGATAAGGCTTCATTGGCCTTCTTTTTAGACTTATTTGTGCTCAGGCTCTTCAGAATGGCTCAGAGCAGATGCAGAATCATGTCTTTAAGTTGTGTGTGTTGTGTGTGTGTGTGTCTTTGTATGTGGCTTTCCACTGAAAGTAAAAATCCACACTGGCTTTCAGGACCTCCCAGAATCTCTATGTCCAGGTTCTCTGTATTCTCTTCAAAATCATCTCACCAGGCTTGCTCGCTTGCTCGTTTTTTTTTTGTTTTTTTTTTTTTTGTTTTTTAACATTTCAGCCATACTGGCCTCTCTTTTATCCTTCAAACGCGAAGAGTCTTTCCTACCCAAAGCCAGGTTGCTTCTTCCCCCAGCACTGCACAAGGCTGGCTCCTCTCATCCTTTAGATGTCATCTCAGGTCAGGCAATGTTCATCCCCCATCCCCCCCACCATCCTAACAAACCTGCACCCTGCTCCTTCCCTACTCATTTCCTTCTAAGCATTCATCACAAACTGTTCTTATTTTTATTTATTTATTTATTTTTATATATAGCGTATTCCTAACTAGAATGTAAGCTCTATGAGGCAAGGACCTTACTTTTATAGCTCACAGATGTGTCCCTGGTGCTTAAATAACAATGAGCACTCAATAAATATTTATAGAATAAACAAATTACTTATAAAATCAAGCAACACAGAAACTTTCAAAGAAGAAAGCAAAAGTATTTTTAAAATCATACATAATTCCACTACCTAGATACCGTAACTACTATCATTTGGTGACTGTTATTCCATCTCTCTTCTCCAGGCATTAAAGTTACATAGATCTAATTTTTAAATGCAATTATATCTTGTGCTATTTTTCTTTTTTAGATTTTTCTTTTTACTTGAATTTAACAACAAAGTAGGGAATTACAAATCATCAGGTTATTATTTATTCACAAGACATAGCTGCCCCTAAAGGATTCTTCTAAAATTAAGAAACAAGATTATGAAAAATATTAAGAGGCTTGAACTGTATTTTGTAATGACATGTTCCAATTTGGGGCAGTTTCTATAATTTTTTTATTATTTCAATGTTATTTACATTTTATTCCATAACCATAATCCTGCAATTGATGTATTTGTTTAAGATTTTATTTGAGAGAGAGAGAGAGAGAGTGAGAGAGAGCACAAGCAGAGAGGAGAGGGAGAGGCAGACTCCCCACCGAGCAGGGAGCCCGATGCAGGACTCAATCCGAGGACCCTGGGATCATGACCTGAGTCAAAGGCAGTGGCTTAACCAACTGAGCCACCCAGGCGCCTGATGTCTTTGTTTTATAGAAATTTAAATGGATTAAAATCTCATCTTCAGTTGCTTTGTTTTTAACATTAACTTCTTTATTACCAAGTTTTTAGTTTGATTACTCTCTTGATTGACTGGATTTTTGCCTGAGGAGATTTTATAAGAAGAACTCTTGGATATTTTATTTTTTGAGGTTTTGCAGATTTAGGAATATCAGGCTATGGCCTTTTACAACACCCATTTGGCTGTACATAACATTTTGGGTCATGCTTTTGTTTTTAGCCTCTTTTAGATGTTGCACCATCTTCTGGCATTAGAGCTCACGGAGAAGTCTAAGGCTGTTGTCATCATTCCCCTGTTTTCCTATGTTTGTGAATATAATTCTTTATCCTTGATGTTTAGCAACTTTATAGGAATATACGTTGGTGTTAGTTCTTGTCAATTTTTCCTCCCACGGGCTACTACTGCCTGGTATCTAGCCTCATTTCCAGTACTTCTTGCAGGGGGCATGTCCACCTTGCCAACTATTTGCCCTTCTGTGACCTCATAATGCTGCTTTATATCCCTCTGGCTTGGCACACCTTAATGAAATTCCCTCATCCCTACCCTCACTCTGACATTGCTGCTATTCATTCTAGCAGATTTAGCTCAGGCATGCCTCTGTGAAAACTTCCTAGACTATACTCCTCAGGTGACCACTTTCCCCTTACCGCCCCCATGAAATGTAACATGTACCTCTAGTATTGCCTTTGGTACACTGACTACCATTAATGGTTTATGACTGTCTCACATCCAGCACTGTGAATTCCAAGGGGAGGGGCGCCTAGCGTTATCCACAAAACTGTGTAAGCAATTTAAAACAGAGTTCTTGCTGATAAAAAGTTGGAAATGTTGGACGGATAGATAGCAATTGGACAAATTACTGAGTAGCTAGTAAACCGGGAAAGTGTAAATCTGACACAGTTCGAATACTCCGATAAATTGAATGCTTTGCCTTTAAGGGACATTAATCTTATACCGGATGTTGGGGTAGATAAGAAATGTCAAAGACAAGCCTACAATGAACGAGCGGGAAAGCCGAACTTCCATGACGCAGGTGACAAGTGTCCAGGAGAGACCGGTGTCTGCTCTCCCGCACCTCGGCCTCTCATCTAAGAAGACGGGCATGAACGGCCGGCCATTTCCGCATTTCGTGATACTTACAGCTGAAGCTCGCCACCGCTACCCACCAGCAAGTGGAAGTTGAGCTTTTTGCGAAGCCGTCTGCAGCTGGAACGGTGCGGAAAAAGCAGCGGGGCGGAGCTAGTTTTGCGCAGGCCCTGTGTGGGCGGAAAGAGCCGTCAGATTGCGCCTGCGCTCTCGTCGACCTTGCTCCGCTTCCGCGGTCGGGATGGTGTTGCGATGTCAGGTAAGGGTGAGGCACGCTCACAGGTGCATCTGCCCCCTTTCCTTCCTCCCTCCACAGACACGGCCCTGCTCAGCCGGATCCTCATCGAAGCCACCTTAGTTGAGTCTTTCGTCCGGTGCCGCGCCCACTACCACCAGTGTTGCCCCTCCGGGCTGCGGAGGCTTTACTTCGGCTGCCTGAAAGAAGGTCAAGTTCTGTCCGCGAACTCTTGGTCTCCGAGGTGACGGCGTCAGAGGTTTCTAAAGGCACCCTCGACTTCGCCCCCATGCTTCTATGATTATACGTTTTGGCAAAGACAGTTTTCAAGTTCATGCATTTAACTAAGAGTTCTTGTGAAAAAAGGTGCTTCGTATATGCATTTGCAAACCCTTGATTATTTGCAAACCTCTACTTCGTAGAGAATAATTTGCACACTGGCACAGGTGGGTTATTTAATTGGTCGGATTTCTTAGATACCAGGCTGACGGCATAGGTTTGTCCTAGGAAATACCAGTTTAACCTGTATATCAAACCCACCTGCTTTTACAAACGTCAGGGTTTGTATGTTGCATAACTTAATCCTTGGCAGCTGGGTTCGATGTAATGTGGACTAAAATCGAGGGTCATATGACAAGCGTGAAAGACGTGTCTCTTTTTTTTGGTTATATGTAATTTATCTCTTGACTCAGACATCAGTTCACTGCTTAAGTGTTGATAAAAGATGCTATAATTTTATGTCAAACAAAAGACAACTTAATGGTTTTTAAGAAGATACCGTTAGGGTTTTGTTGTGGCAGGCTTACATTCATAAAACCAAAAAGGATTTGGAAATTAGTCTGAATTGTGCTTAAAACAAAGAGTTTTCAAAATTTGAACTTGTAATTATACTAACATTTTTTTGGGTGATTTAATTATTTCTAATTTATAAAATTTGTTTTTGATTAAAGTAATTGGAAAGAAAAAGCTCACGGAGACAGAAAAGGTCTATTACTGTTAAAGGCATTTCCTCTCCTTTTCAGGTTGAAGTGTTATATTTTGCAAAAAGTGCTGAGATAGCAGGAATTCGCTCGGAGACCATTTCTGTGCCACAGGAAATAAAAGCATTGCAGCTGTGGAATGAGATAGAAGCACGACATCCTGGGTAGTTAAAAATTTGTAGAATGCATATGATTAGCGCTTTTTAACATTGAAAACTGTGTAAATGATTAGAGAAAAACTCATTTTTATTTCCATGCTTAATGTCAAAAAGGGTCAGTAGACGTGTTTTTCTGTAACTAATAAATTCTGGTATCTAAAAATGCACAATTTCTTAAAGAAAGCTAAAGATATTTTACCAATAAAAACCACAGTGAGCTGGAATACTGCCAAAGGGACATGAACATATTTGCTTTTATAATTTATAAAATACTGAAAATGTGGGTTCTGCATTTTTATAACATTACAGGAATTGTTACAAATTAGGTTGAAAACTTGTGCTTTAGTTTTATGTCCTGCCCCTTCTTTAGAGAACTCAAAGTAGAAATTTCTAAGATTAAAAGAAAAGTGAAAGCTCACAAACTGTAGCTACTGCTGAATCGAGTTTTCATAATATTTGATTTTTTCTGGTTCTTAAAAATCTGTAATTTACTGCTTTTGTTCCTACTTCAAGTCCTTTTTTGCAACGAAGTATAATTATGGCTTATTTGAAGGAGTTCCAGGAATTTTAATTGTGTCACTTAAGTCTGTATAGATTTTTTTTTAAAAGATTTTATTTATTTGAGAGAGAGACAGAGATAGAGAGAGCACAGGTGGGGAGGAGAGGGAGAAGCAGGCTTCCCGCTGAGCAGGGAGCCCGACGTGGGGCTCAGTCCCAGGACCCCGGGATCATGACCTGAGCCGAAGGCAGACGCTTAACTGAGCCACCCAGGCGCCCCTGTATAGTAGATTTTTAAACTGGGAAGTCCTAGTGCATTGTAAAAGATACTCCACAATGTAGGTTTAATGGGAAAACTATTCTTGATTTCATATCAAATTTTAAGTTGCTTTTTTTCTTTTTTCTTTTTCTTTTCTTTTTTTTTCTCCAAGAGCATGGGGAAGGGGCAGAGGGGGAAGGAAAGAGAATCTTAGGCAGGCTCTGCACCCATCGTGGAGCCCAACTCGAAGCTCGATTTCACGACTCCAAGATCATGACTTGAGTGGAAATCAAGAGTTGGGCGCTTAACTGATTGAGCCAACCCAGGTGCCCCTTTGAGTTGCTCTTAAAGTGCCCTGATAATCGATGAAATGGGGTGGGGCCTTGGTCCTGCTTTATCTTTAACCTTTTACCTGTTGAGAGACACTGGTTTTGTGGGAAAATTCTGAGATACACTTAGTATACTTGTGTACTGAGAAGATCTCCTGGGGAGGGCGTGTACTGATTAGGAAATCTCTCTCTTTTTTTTCTTGACCTGGTCTGAATGTTGTGTGATCTAGTCTTTTTTGTTTTGTTTGTTTGTTTTTTGAGGTGGGGGTTAGGTCGTTGTTTAAATCCCTGAGACACAACACTCATTAAAGAGTTGTTAGCAGTTTACTGTGTTCTTTGTGGTGAATAAGTATGTTCTTCAGGGGATGTGTACTTTCTCTGCAGAATATGAATTGGTTTAATTAGTAACTCTGCAGGCTGTGTTTCATGAGGTAATATTTAATGTGATATTTTTAGTTGCAGCTGAAGAGATTTGAGGTCTAACACAACATTGATACTTCTAATTATACTTTTTTCCCTTCAGATTGGCTGATGTCAGAAATCAGGTGATATTTGCTGTCCGTCAAGAATATGTCGAGCTTGGAGATCAACTCCTCCAGCTTCGGTCGGGGGACGAAATTGCCATTATCCCCCCCATTAGTGGAGGGTAGTGGTTATGAGCCACTTGGGTGTGTGAGATACTTTTTTTTTTTAACCAATTTTGTGGAAAAGGATCACATAGATGATAACTTGTATATGATTTGCTTTAAGTATATACTTTTTGTAAGTCTGTCTGTGCCAGTAAAGATTAGTTGCTGCTGTGATAGTTGATGTAGACAGACTTATACATATCTGTGTGTCCTCTCTACGTCTGTTTTCTTGTAAGCAGTTTAATTTTATGTCAGTTTGACATGTTCATTCTCTCCACTTGAAATGGTTTATTGAAATTATGTGTCAGGCACAGTGCTGGATGCTGGAGTATTAATATTCCTATTTTGCAGGAAGGAAAACTAAAATTCAGAGAAGTTAAAAGACTTGTCTGTGATCACATAGCTAATAAGTGGCAGAGCCAACATTTGAATTCAGATTATTGGATTCTCTGTACTTTTTCACAAATATGTTTATTAATACAGGATAATAGCTCTCCTGGGTACGAGAAATGTCGAAAGACCGCTGTGCCTGACGAGAAAGCTTACTGTTTTCCAGGTGTAAAGAAACAGCTTTATTCTTACAGCTGTGTTGCAGGTAGCTCTAGGACCCAAGGCATCTTCCCGAACAGCATAGTCTTTATCTAAGTAGGATGATGCATAAGAATATCTCTTAGTATAGTCTGGAGAGAGAATGAGGCTACTTTATTGACAGCTGAAGAGCAAATAATGTAGAAATTAATGATTATCCCTAATTAAAAGTTTTTGGTAAGTTAGGAATGAAAAAAAAAAGAAAACCTTAATGTGATAGGGCTTTTCTCCAAAATCAAGAGTAAATATCATAATGGCAAAACCTTGGTTTCATTAAAGAAAGGAACATACCAAGGATGCCAGTTTATTTTTTTCACCTATTTTTTTCCTCCACTCTGTTGGAGGGCAGTGCCCCAAAAAGTGAAGAATATATATTGCAAAGCAAGTGCCCCATCATACTGATAAAGACTGGATCCTTCCTAGTCCCACTATTTGGAAATAGTAGAATTTCTTGTCAGATATTTTTCTCAGTTTTACTGGGAAACTTGTCACCATATCACCACCATGATTTTAGAAAAATGCCGTTTTCTTGGGTTTGGAATTTATTCAGAAAATAGTATGCTGCCATTAAAGGGGTGTGTGTGTGTGAGAGAGAGAGAGAGAGAGAGAGCGCGAGAAAGAGAGGATTAAAGATGTTCTTTGGAAAGCTTAGAAAGATTACTCAAGCAGCATTATGTATTGTTTGAAGGTGTTTGACAGGATTTGTATCATGGGGTTTTAGAATCCATGTCCTTACAGAATCAAGTTTAGGAATTTGGCATGGTTCCAAGTTCATAGAGCGTAGACCATGTTTGGGTTACCTTTAAGTTCTTGTAAGAAGCTCAGGTGGCACGTACAGAAGGTTGAAACATCTTAGAATCCAGTGGAATGTGAATATTTGTGCTTTTCTTTTCAGTAGTTGGAAGTATAGGGAAAAGAATGTTGGATTTAGTGAGAGTCCCTGACTGGAATCACCTTGAATGAGTCCTTAACCCCTCTGAGCCTTCTTTCTCAATGTGAATAAAACCCCTCAGATTTATGATTATATCCAGACTCCTCATCCTGCAAAGCCCGACTTGCGTGCCCATTCTCAGCCCATCTGTTCCCTCCTTTGAACCCTAGGTTCCAGCTTCCCCCTAGATCCTGGAGCACACCTTGGTCTTTCTTGTCCTAGAGGCTTTGCATTTGCCATTCTGTCTGTCTCTGCCTGGGGGCATTTTTCCCTGTTTCTTTACAGGACTGCTTGCTTATCTTTCAGGTCTCACTCCTGAATACTATCTCTTTGAGAAAGGCTTTCCCTGATGCTCTTACACAGCCCTTCTTCCCCAGCACCCATGCTCTGCTTCAGAACCCTGTTTGTTTTTATGTTACCCCTATATATAATTTTTCTCTATTGCTTTGTTTCTCCATTCCTGTGTAGGTGCCCTGAGGGCAGGAGCCAGATTGTTTGTTCCCTGGTCCTTGTCTAGTGCATGGGGTTGGTCTCTTAGGGAGTATGTAATAGATGCTTGACGAATGAAATGAGAAATGCATGGCAAAGGGCTTTGTACAACATCTGGTGATAGGCACGCAGTTCATTTCCTTGTTTCTTCAGTTACTTACTGGATTATGTCCGGTTATGAAATGAGTCCAGTTCCTGTGGAGTCAGCATTGCTTCTGTCCTCCTTGTCTTCTTTTTGGGTAAAGAAAAAGGCAGTTTAGGTGTGGTGCATGGAAATAGAGTGGGTAGAGGTGGCATGCGTGTGGATGGAGGTGTCGATGTCGGACCGACCCCATGATGGCAGAGAAGAGCAGCGATTCCAGAATTTGGAATAAAGTGGCACATGAGATGGATTACATTTTAAGTTGATCCTGTTAATGGTAAATTCCTTTTTATATTCTCCTTGATTCATTAGGAATATTTATAAACATGCTGGATTTTGCTAAAATTTTACACCTGCTTATTTTTATCATTCTATCACATCTAATGTACAAAAAATATAAATTGAAAAACAGTCTGTAAGTTGGGTGTTTTGCCTCTAGTACCAATGTTAAGGTTTATTAATATCTTCTAGGGAAGATCTGAAGGAAGTTGAAGAGTCAGCTAAGGAGATAATAAAATTCACCACTGAGAAGCTGTCCATAGATGAAGCCTCACAGTTGGTGATTTCTCCACTCTGTGGTGCAGTATCCCTGTTTGTAGGTGAGTTGTCATGTTCACAGCATCTGTTGACTGCATAAGACAAGAGAAATTAGCAAGTGTTTCCCATGCTCAGTCTTAATAGAGGATTTTAAGATACTGAGAACAGTAAGCCAAGATTACCCATGGTGGTGGGTAGAATTTTTTTTGGTTCTTATTTTGTTTTAGTAATCTTCAGATTAACCTATATTAAAGGCATTAAAAGAGTAGGATAAAAGTCATTATGAGCAGGGAGAATTCTGTGTTTTCCAAATATTGAGGGGGAAAAATGATAGTGATACTGACTTGATAATCCTGGGAGCATAATGTTTCCCATCTTGGTTTGTCCTATGAGTATTTTTGGTATGTTGCCTAATCAGTGTCATTTTATTTCTGTATCTTTGTGATAATTATTTTTTCTTTTTTTTAAAAGATTTTATTTATTAGAGTGAGAGAGAGAGCACAAGCAGGGGGAGCGGCAGGCAGAGGGGGCAGGCAGAGGGGGAGGGAGAAGCAGGCTCCCCACTGAGCAGAGAGCCCGATGTGGGACTCTATCCCAGGACCCTGGGATCATGATTGAGCTGAAGGCAGACGCTTAACTGACTCAGCTACCCAGGCGCCCCTATTTTTAATTTTTCTAACCAGATTTTTGTTTTTAGAAAATTTCAAAGCATTTTTTAGACAAATCGGTATGCTGCTTGTCTTTTAAAAAATAATCCTCTTTTCTATTAATGTGTTGTTTTTATTGTAAGGAAAAACCTTATTTTAATATTTTTCTTTTTCTTTTTTTTTTTTTTTTAGGGACTACAAGAAATAACTTTGAAGGGAAAAAAGTCATTAGCTTAGAATATGAAGCATATCTCCCAATGGCAGAAAATGAAATCAGAAAGATCTGTAGTGACATTCGGCAGAAATGGCCAGTCAAACACATAGCAGTGTTTCATAGACTTGGGTATGATTTCCTTTAGCAATTTAAAAGTTAATTGCAGTTGTTTTCCATCTTTGTACCGATTCTGATTCTGGAATCTTCCTTAGGAATCCTGTATTACCATGAGAGGAAGGTTTGTGAGTGATTCTGGCAGGCAGAGTGGAGACACTCTGGGTGTTACATTGTAACATTTGGAGACATTTGTCTCCAAATTGATGGAGACAACATTGATGCTGTAACGAAGTCCAAATGTGCCAAAACTCCAAGGCTCCCCCACACAGATGGCCTGTGCTAATGTGTGCTAAAGTCCTTAAGGCCTTTTAAAGAATTGTTTCATAGTCTGGACTCAGTTTGTATGACAAGTCTGTTAATAGATTTTTTTTTTTTAATGCCTCTGAAGGTCATTAAATTAATTTGTCTTTTCGTACCACTAAGAAGAGTGGAGTTCCATGCTTTATTTATTTTTTTTTTTAAAGATTTATTTATTTATTTGAGAGAGAATGAGAGCGATAGAGAGCACGAGAGGGAAGAGGGTCAGAGGGAGAGGCAGACTCCCTGCCGAGCAGGGAGCCCGATGTGGGACTCGATCCCGGGACTCCAGGATCATGACCTGAGCTGAAGGCAGTCGCTTAACCAACTGAGCCACCCAGGCGCCCTGGAGTTCCATGCTTTAAAAAGAACCCAGCAATAGAGACTCCATTCTGTTATTTTCCATTAGTTGCTATTTTATTACTAATAATTTTAATTTATTAATTTTACCAATTCTATGATTATTTCTGTTTAATATTTTAAATTCTATATTATACTCACCATGCAGTAAGTTTGTGTCTCTAGGCATTACCTGGCACTGTGCCTTGTTTGAATCAGATAGAATCACTGAAAGGCCTTTTTCTCAGTGCCCATCAGACAGGTTTAATGGATCGATGCTAACAGATTAGCCACAACCTCAGCATCCCCTCTGCTGAATGCAACTGGAATCAGTTACTGTTTTTTATTAACTAACCTGGAAGTTTATGTAAAACAGAACTGGATGTTTAGTTGTAAGAATGCTTTACTGGAATTTTTTTTATCTGTTTAGTAGATTCTTTAACTAGATTCAGAAGAAATGGCATTATTTTTTCTTCATTTTTGTTAAAGCTTAGTTCCAGTGTCAGAAGCAAGCATTATCATTGCTGTGTCCTCAGCCCATAGGGCTGCATCCCTCCAAGCTGTGAGCTATGCCATTGATACTTTAAAAGCCAAGGTGCCCATATGGAAAAAGGTAAGAAAATAACTATTTTTGCCATTTGGACATGATTTTTCTCACAAATTTTTATTTTTAAATTTATTTTTTTAATTTTATTTTATTATGTTAGTCACCATACATTACATCATTAGTTTTTGCTGTAGTGTTCCACGATTCATTGTTTTCGTATAACACCCAGTGCTCCATGCAGTACATGCCCTCCTTAATACCCATCACCGGGCTAATCCATCCCCCACCACCCTCCCCTCTAAAACCCTCAGTTTGTTTCTCAGAGTCCATAGTCTCTCATGGTTCGTCTCCCCCTCCGATTTCCCCCCCTTCATTTTTTCCTTCCTACTATCTTCTTTTTTTTTTTTTTTTAATACATGTATTGTTTCGGAGGTATAGGTCTGTGATTCATCGGTCTTACACAATTCACAGCGCTCACCATAGCACATACCCTCCCCGATGTCTATCACCCAGCCACCCCATCCCTCCCACCCTCCACCACTACAGCAACCTTCAGTTTGTTTCCTGAGATTAAGAATTCCTCATATCAGTGAGATCATATGATACTTGTCTTTCTCTGATTGACTTATTTTGCTTAGCATAATACCCTCTAGTTCCATCCATTTCATTGCAAATGGCAAGATTATCGGTTTTTTTTTTTTTTTGGATGGCTGCATAATATTCCATTATATGTATATATACACACCGCATCTTCTTTATCCATTCATTTGTTGATGGACATCTTGACTCTTTCCATAGTTTGGCTGTTGTAGACATTGCTGCTATAAACATTAGGGTGCACGTACCCCTTTGGATCACTACATTTGTATCTTTGGGGTAAATACCCAGTAGTGCAATTGCTGGGTCATAGGGTGTCTCTATTTTCAAGTTTTTGAGGAACCTCCATACTGTTTTCCAGAGTGGCTGCACCAGCTTGCATTCCCACCAACAGTGTAGGAGGGTTCCCCTTTCTCTGCATCCTCGCCAACATCTGTCATTTCCTGACTTGTTAATTTTAGCCATTCTGAGTGGCATAAGGTGGTATCTCATTGACGTTTTGATTTGGATTTCCCTGATGCCGTTTCTCACAAATTTTTAAAAGATAAGGAATAAGATTACATATAGAGCTTGTATTCATAGGTCTTTCCTAACTGTATAGAATCATGTTTTCTTTATCTGTGAAATAGGGTGTTTATGTAATGTTTCCTTTCCAGGGTTTGTTAAACAGAAGTACATGCCCCAAAGAATGCATGGCACAGATTAGGCCTCGGTAGATAGTAACAACTGGAATTCCTAGTCGGGACTGGCCCATTGGTTCATGTATGAATTCATTTTCTTTGGATTAGAATTCCCTTGAATTTCTTTTGGAGAGTGGGAATAATTCGTGGCTACTTAGGCAATAGCTAAAACAGATTTCTAAAGGCAAAAGAGCAAAGAACTCTAGATTCTTTTTAGGAAAAGAAAAGGGTTGGGTATTGCCTCCGGAGAAATTGCATAGTGAGTGGATTTTTAAAATGTAAGTAGGAAATTCTAGCTCATTTTCTGTCAACACATCAAACCAATCAAGAAGAGCAAATCTCTGGTTAAAGAGGACATTCTGAAGGGATGAAAAGACCCAACTCCCTAATTTCTTCCCTGGTGTAGTAATGACAGTGGGATTATTCTGAATTCTCAAACTTCTGATTGCACTTAAGAGTGTAGAATTGCCCACAGCATTTTGGCTGGTAGCAAAGCTGAGGAATGAATTACTGCTCAGATCAGAAGGCCAGAGCAGAGGACCAGAGGGTGAGTCTTTCCTAGGAGGCTACCACCTCAGTCAGTTGTGGAGATGAGCAAATGTGGGGACTCTGACGCAGGGCCTGTGAAATTCAGTGACCCTATTTTCTGAATAAAAAGTGAAACCTGTTCTTATAAGGGGATACTTTGGGATTTGAAGATACGATATGTGAGAGAAAACTGTCCTGGTGCTTAGTGAAGCTCAGATAGATGGTGGCTTTGCTATGAACAAAGCTGCCACAATTTTGATGGACTACATGAGGCCGTTTCCTGAATAGAGTGCGGTAGGAAGGGCTTTGTACATTGAGTTGTGAGCCCGGGGGGCAGAGGTAGTTTTCTTTACCAGGGAGGAAGAAGGGACAGCCAGCTGATAGGAAGTAGATGAGAGGGTAGACCTCCAGAATAAGAGAGCGGGTAGGAGTTGGGGATCATCTCATTTTTATACTTTGAGGACTAGCTGGGCTTTCTATTTACTTTTCTGTGTATCGAGGGTGAGAAGGGTATACAGGTGTTCAGAGGAAAGTCGAATTTGGATTTCTGTCCCTCAGGAATAGAATCTGATGGGAGAGTGAGAAGAAAGAGTGATACGTTCTTGTTCCCCTCCCTTCCAAGAAGTATCTAAATTCTGGTGGGGTTCTAGTCCCACCTGTGCTTTGAGATCATTGGTGATCTAGGCAAGGGGTAGGAAGGTAGGTGGGGTACACACAGTTGTCAGTAGGGTGCAGCCCAAACCTACTTAGGAACTTCTGTGGGTGGTCACTTAATTTCACACCTAGTGGAAATACCCCTTCTGCCTACGGAAAAACATATTTAGAAATGTTGAAGTAGTAGATGTGTTTGGAAAGAAAAAAAATGTTTACAACTAATGATCTTCCACTGATCTTTGGCATGACCTTGCTCAGGCTGTCTCCCGACATTTTCCCGAATGGAATTGTTTATTCCATTCTGTGGTTGTACCTTGTCTTGTTAGATCTTCTCCTCTATTGTTTCTCCCACTGGATTGGGGGTCCTTAAGTGTAGGGAACATGTTTATTCATTTTTCTACTCTTAGTGCCTCATACAAATGTTTGTTGGATTGTTAGAAGAGTAGCAGATTTAAACAGATGTGATACTCATTTGCCTGAATTATTCAGAGGTAGCTGAATTTTTAAGCCACTCTGTTTTGAATACCTGTTATGGTTCTGTTTTTCAGGAAATGTATGAAGAATCATCATCATCTTGGAAAAGAAACAAAGAATGCTTTTGGACAGCCAGTGATTAAGTCACACATTTTTTTAAGAATACTAAAATTAAATTTGGTAAACCTCTGTCTTTAACCATAATTTGATTTTTCTTTCCCAGAAGTTAGGATGGTTTAATGAAGTACAGTCTTATATTACACCAGTAACATGTTGCAAAAGGGAAACAAAAAGCAAGTGGGTGTTCAGGATGAACCAGAGATAGAGGAAAGGCTTTGGGGAAACAGCGGGAGAGTAATTGAAATGTGAGGGAAGATGTCGGTGGTAGACATATTCTTCCATGAAGTAGGAAGTTCAGATTACTTAATGTTTTAAGTGTTTTCCAATGAGAAGCAAATTGAAAAGGATTTTATTTTCTTTGAAGGTAATAGTAGATGGTCAATGAATGAAGTACTTTGTGATTTTATGGATGGTTTTGTCCTTTGAATATGATATTAGAATCACAATATATTTCAGTTTGTTGTGAGAAATAGTGGTCAAGAAGCCAGTACTTTGAGTCTTGATCTCCAGTCCCTGAGCGAACCTATCGGAGAATTTGCAAACGGATTCCTGGATGTCTTTCCATTTTCCACTGCCACATCTCTCATCCAAGCCAGCACTCCATGTCTCTTGGACTGCTGCTGTGGCCTGCTGACAGTCCCCTGCTGCCGTTCTGCCTCCCACTGAGTCACTGCATTCTCCTTGGAACCTTCTGAGAGCCAGTCCCAATCCCAGAACACCCACTGTCCTCTCCGTGGCTTACAGTCTGTGATTGGGCTCCCGCCTGCTCCTCACTTGCTCCAGGCGCCCCTGCTTTGCTGTGGCTGGTCTGCAACAAGCTTAGTTTGTCGTAGGGCCCTTACTTGTTCCTTTGTCTAGAATGCTCTTCCTCCAGGTATTCCCACAGTCTGCTTCCTCACTTGATATCAATCCCCGGTTACGTGTTATCTCCTCACAGAGCCTTCTCTGGCTATCCTATTTCAAACTGGAGTCCTGGTCCCTTACTCTGCTTTCTATCTTGTTGTGGCCCTTAATGCTACCTGATGGACTATATCTGTTAGTTTTCTCCATCACTAGACTCTAGACTTTCTCAGGTAAGGGGGTTTCTGTCAAATGTCCCCACCACTACCAGGCACTGGAAAGTGCTGTTGGTGCAAAGTATTGTGCCCCAGATTAAACACACCTGGCACATGTGTAGCTGTTGTGTGAAGGTATCTGGCTGAATGCATGAGTGGGTGGGTTTCCGCTCTGCTCCTCCCCCACTCCCGGACTGTGACGTCTGCGGAGCGCGGAGGTTGTAAGAGGTCTCTTGAGGCGGGAGTGATCTGGGATGTAGTTAGTAGCTGACCCGGCAGAGGGCAGCAGAGCCAGCAATAGGAGCAGCTTGAGTCAGATGCTCCTTTTCTTTTGCCTAGAACCAAAATTTCAGTTTAGTTAGCCTTTTTCTTTAAGTTAGGGTTGGAGTGGTTCTTAGATGAAAAGTAGTGTCTGGCTTTGAGGAAGATTATTTCCAGGGCTTAATTGGTACCCGAATTTAAAATATTGAGGGGTTATGATAGGATGAGGATGGGATTTTTAAAAATGCTGTTTGTAGTTTTTAAAAAGTGATGTAGAATAAGAGGAATTTTAAAAATGAGTAAATATAAAATTTTCCAATTTGGGATAAAGTGGTAGCCTTAATATATAGATTTGTGACAAAACTAATGTTCTTTTTCTTCATAGTTGTATTTTCATGTACAATGCATACCAGACACACTCACTGGTGGTAGTTCCGTGGTAAGCCGCCCTGACAGCTTGGTTCACCAGGACTGAGATGGGCAAGGTTGAGGAAGGCGTTTGAGAGGTCACCTGATCTGGGAATGGGAGACGTTTGTGCATCGATGTAGATGGAAGCATGTGCTACCCAACCTTTGCATTAATGTGCCATCTGTACAGTGAAGGCCAGTCGGTAAGCTTGCTCTGTACCTTTCCTAACAATAACTTCAGCATATTTAATTCTTAAAATATTTAAACTCTCCTGCTTACTGCTAAAACAAAAAAAAAACCAACCAACCAAACAAAAAACTTCAGATGACTGCTTTGGCAAGTTGCAACAGTTGGCCAACGTTTTTTCCTCTCTATTCCAAGCACACATTTTATTTCAAGTGAGAAGTTGTGCTTTAGAGCAGTGCTTCTCAGACTTTACTATGTGATGTAATATGAATCATGTGGGGATCTTGTTAAACTTCCCATTGGCGTTCAGTAGTTCCGGATGGCACCTGAGATATGCATTTTGTAATAGGCTCTAGGTGATGGAATGTTGCCTATCTGTGGACACATATTTCGAGGCAAGGTTTTACACCTAGTCCTTAAACCATGAAGGTAGTTTAAGGTTCTTACAGAACATCCTGTGGTCACTGCTAGTAATTTAAGAGATTAGATACATCCTTCCAATTCTTACTTTGTTTCAGAACATGTTCAAGACTCCATTGGTGTGTGTAAGGTAAATACAGTGAAATGAATATACAAGCCATAAAATTAAAAGTCCAAAGTAATATAACTTTATTTTCAAAGCTATTTTAATTATAATTCAATAATGTGGTATAAAGAGTGTTTACAGTTAAGTAACACTTTTGCTTGATTTTCAAAGTTGAGTTTTTTTCATATGAATGTTGATTACTTTTCCAATTCGATTTGTTTCTCAGAAATGAATTGTACAATTAGATGAACATGCATACATTTTTATATTTTTTGTGGAGAGAAAAAAGGCAAAAACCAGTTAATTACATCTTAAAGATTTATACTTTACATGAAGGAAAATATCCAAGACCATTTCTCTTTAAAAAATATACAATTCTAACATAGTTGTGCAATATATACATTTTTATTTTGACTTTATCTGCCAAAATCCAGTACAGATGAAACCATCTTTTTGTATTTACATATGGCTACATTTTCATTAAGGTTCAAAGACGTAGTTAACATTTTTATTTCAAATTTTACCCTCGTGTATCTTTTACCTTTAGATGTTTAGCCTTTCAAATTGTTTATAATGGGTATGCTTAATGTACAGGAGGGGCATAATCGCGAAAAGGCATGGGTGCGGGTATTTTCTGTGTGCAAACTGAAATAGCAAAGATGGCCCAGGGTGCTCAGTTTGAGGGATCCTGCTTTCTGTTTAATGTCTTGAGATTTTTAATATATTAACTTACAGTTGTATATCAGAATAGATAAATACATTATAAAATTATATCTTTTATAATAGCTTTTAGTACAATCACTTGTGTGATTATGATAAATTGGTTTTAGTTTTCATTTCACAGTTAATAGATAACTTCTATTTTATAAAAAGAACACTGCCAGCTAGAAAAAATTTCTTTCTAGTTGGGAGTTCTTTTGCTGCCAAAATGAATGATGCACCATTTCAAGTCTTAAGGCAGCTTCCTCACAAACTATTTTACTATTTTCTAAATGGCTTATGTGGCAGCCATGTACGAAGCAACTGTTTTTAATCACGTTCTACAGATCTTGTCTATATACCATTTATGAAATGGAAACTTTAAGATGGTATCTTTTAAGCCCCATATTATACTTACTTTTAAAACAAAAGTGTGGCTGAATAGGAATACATAACTTTATTTCAAGCAGTGGGTTTTGTTTTAATTTCTTGGATAAATCCTCACCTTTGCTTAAAAGTGCTTGAGAAATACTCACTAGAGCCCCTGCCTCAAATTTTGATCTGATGACAGAAGTTGCGTATTTATATTTAGGCCACTTGCTCTTAGTGTAGTGGGGTTCTCCATTGGGGTGATTTTGCCTCCCAGGAGGCGTGATACAATGTCGGGAGATATTTTTTGATTGTCACATCTTGGGGCAGAGGATGCTCCATGCCAGGGATGCTAAACATCCTACAAGGCACAGGACAGTCCCCTGCAAGAATGCATTACCTGGCCCCTCACGTCAGTAGTGCCTAGGGTAGTAAATGGTACAGAGACAAGTGGCTAAGTTTTTAGTTTGTAGTAACCCAGCTACTTCATGGAGACAATGCTGGCAAGGTAGATTACCTAAGCCACGGCTTGGCCAAAGCTCTCAAACTCACCGTGGGTTTTAGTGCTTCTGTAAGAAAGGTGGGGCAGAGTAAAAAGAAAGGAATGACCTGCTAGAATTCTTTGTGTAGCACCCTGAAGAACTAGTATGTATATGTGTACAGTAGTTAGATGGTTTATTAAATACTCTTTATCAACTTAGTGATGTTTTTCCTCTACTCTCAAAGAAGTTTTGGACTCAGAGTCCACACCGCTGTTCCTAAGAGTTGGGCTCTAGCACATCTAGAGAATACCATGGTTTTGCTATAAACCCCTGACATTTTATGGCTAATCCCCCCCCGCCCCAGTTTTGCTTTGTCAAATACAAAATAAATGAATGTAGATAGCTTGAGAGAGCTCACAGGAGTTGGACCAGGAGGGCAGTCAGGACCAGATGCGCACGGGCATATGCCCGTTTTCAAAGTCAGGTTTTTGGAGGATTGTAATTACAAGAAATCCAGATCATAGACTTTTAAAGCTAAAAGCATTGCTGCTGAACTCCAACCCAGTCTTCCCATTTTCTTATGTGGACACTGCAGTGTAAAGAAGCAAAGTGACTTGTCCAAAGCTTTAGGTATGCAGTTTCTGACATGAAATAGTCCCTCTGCCTTTCTCCCAGTCCCTCCTGGAGAATGTGTGGGCTCAGAAACAAAGTGCGGAAGGAGAAATGGGTGGTATATCCCCAAGACAGTTCATGTACATCGGTGACTGGGATGCTTGTTAAAAAACAGACTAATGGGTTTCATCCCTGTCTGACCAAATAAATGTCTCAGGAGTTGGGACCAAAAGGCTACCTAGGGATCAGACTTGCCCAGGTGGCAGTCATTCTTCTGGAAGTTTAAGTCCTCCAGCAACACAAAAACACAGAGGGTATAACTGCCAATTTGGTGCTTTCCAATATCTCCTTGTAGTTTCTTGCAAATTCCCGTGTTGTTTTTTCTTTTTTTTTTTTTGCTTCTTTACACTGCCTGAAATTCCAACAATTAGAAATTCACTCTGGCTTATTTTTCTTACTTGTTTACCAATAAATAGCTCCCTGGAGTTAAGGAGATTATTCACATAAGTATGTGAGATGATTTTTCTTCCTCATACCTGGTGTGGAGCAGCTGCCCCCAAGGAATGGGAGACTGGGCCAAGGGCCAAGGGAAGGTGGTTAACTCTGGATGACTGGATAGGAAGGCGTGCCTCAGGGAGCTTCTAGAAGATGGGGGCACCAGGAGGTGGGAGAGTGGCTTAGTCCGGAAGGAGAAAGGATGCCGAAGAAATTACTCATCTTCTGAAAATTCAAACTAGGTCCCTGCCAGCCAGTCAAGTTAGTAAGTTGGGCATCCTGAAGGAGAAAGGCAACTTCCTACTTCCTATAGCATAGGCTGGGCCTCTAGCAGATAGGATTTTACCATAAACATTGTGATATTAATGGATTTTAAACAAAGTTTTGTGCTTTGGCCTCTAAACTGCTACCCCCTCTCCACCCTTAAATGGAAGTTTTTTCTCCAGAAAGCATACTCTGGGCTCCTACCAGGTATCCAGGCATGTTTTGATAAGTACATCCTAGTAAACAAGGGACTGAGAAGGCAGCTGCAGGCTGACAACAGCAAATTTTACCCTACTTTATTAAGAAAATTATCACTTTAACTTCTGTGGCAGCTTTGGATGAGCAGCATAAGTTGAAAACCTGTTGTTTTCTCCCCATCAACATCAGTAGCCAAGCTAATTCTGTATCTATGCCAAGTCCTTCCACTTTTGTTGTTACTGTTTAAAAACAATCATTTTCAATGATTGGGGTTCCCCCCCAATTGGAGAAAGGTTATATTTTTCTTTAAGACTTCTCATGTTTGTAAGCATTTCATTTTTCTGAAACAATGCACATTATAATGTAAACTCTGGACCAGCCAATGGAAAGATACTTTTCCCCCCATATAAAATAAGTCTTTTACCCTTTATAGTCCTAGCCACCCCCCCCATTTCTTCTTTCCAAACTGACCTGCAGTTTTTGTAAAATATCAGGCTAGTTTACCTATTACACATAAAACACTGGGATTTAAAAAAAAAAAAAAATCCATTCATGCAAATTGCAAACCCAGGCTGCATGCTGCCAGGAGACTGTTGGGGGCTCAGCTGCTGAGTTCTGTGGTCTCGTCAATCTCATCTGCATTTTTGGACATTTTTTCATATTTTCTTTTGAAGAAGCCGAGCTGTAAGATGCGGGTGTAAACAGTTTACTACCCATGGGCTGTTTTGTCATGGCGTCTTTGCCCCCGCCCTGGCCTCCCACTAGAGCACCTCTGGGACTCTCGGGGCTCTGGAGGGGGGTGGTGTGCACACTGTGACCTGGTGTCAGCTTTTCATTAAGGAAATAGTACCCAGGGAGTTGAACTGAATTCTCAATTGCATCAAGTTAAATTTTCCATGGTCTGCTTATTTTGCAGATGAACAAAACATTCAGGGGTCTGGATGTAAGGCAGGCTGAAAAAAAATACAGGGGCCAAGACCAAGGATCTAAAATCCTTACTGATTGTTTTCAAGGACATAAGTGAGAATTTACAAATTTTGCATTTCCTTTTCTCTTACGATGGAGAAGGTACTATATAAAACTTAAGGCTACCGTTTGATAAGGAAATTCAAGACAGATGTCTTTAGGAGCCCCATGTTTTTAAATATGAAAAATTTTCTTACCTTCCATAAAACTGCAACCAGAGCTAATAGCAAAAGGATTCCAGCAATTACACTTCCTACTATAACTCCAGTTGGAACTTCAGCTTTCTCATGAGGTTTCATTATTGTGATGGGAATCTGTAAATGTACATATGCAACAATTGAGTTAATTGTAGCACCCAGAGAAAGTGAGATGGTCTCATCAAATTCTCTAATTTTATAAATGGTGGTCCAGAAAGGTGATGTGACTCACTCATGATCTCATTCCTCAGCTAAGTGTTGTGCAGTATAATTTCTAGAGAAAATGCTCCTGCAAAGTACAGGCAAGGAATACAAGTTTTCCAGTTTCCTCTCTTTTTAATTGTGTCTGTATTTAGTAGATACGTCACCTTGGACAACCTCAGATGCTTTATTTATAAAATAGGAACTTTGGTTTCTGGCATCGTCTCATCGTCAAGTGACAGCATTTGGAGTCCAGACTTGGAGAGGGGAGTCGAAAACCAAACAAATTAACAACCCCAGATCCCTTGTGATTAAGCAACAGCAGCTTTGTACTAGGATCCTAGATATTGCTTTCACTTAACTCACTCAAGTTATTTGATGTAGATTGTTAAAAAGTGGAAGTAACGGCTCAGGGCTCAGGTTGACCTTTTCAGTGATAAACTGTCCTTTAGGCTATTTGTGATTCCTTAGATCTACTTCCTGGGAATCTTTGTGACTTTGTAATAGAATGGCTGCCCTAAGAGTTCTAATGATAAAATGGTATCATACATACATATATGTGTGTGTATATATATTTTTATGTATTTTTTTTAATTGCAGAAAGAATCACTGCCATTTCCTCCACCAAGTATATTAAGAATATTAAGAGCTGCGTTTTGGGGGAAAACAAGTCGACAAAACCCAATTTATTGATTGATTTAACACTACATTACAGTGGCAGATGAGCCATCACAGAATTTCTGAGTTGGGCTGAACTTTATCTTGCCTTTTGGTAATTATATTTCTTTTCATTTATATTTTCAAGAGCTAAAATAAGGTTTTACAATTTAGGAATGAAGTAACTGACTTAATGGCAGTCATACCTTTACTCTTCATTCCAGAATTTCCCAGTTTAGGGTCCATGGAGCCAAAGGGATCCATGAGTATAAAAATTTTTATATCAGATTTTTAAATGGACTGGGATTCAAATAAATTTAAGAATCGCTCATCTACCTAAAGGGATATGCCAGTTAATTATCTGGATTCCAAATATTATTCAAAAAATTATCCAGATTATTTGGATTAAAAATGTATTTTCATGGACAAGGAATAGTTGGCCTTTGTTTATCAGTATTGACAAGAGAAAATCAAGAAAAAATCTAAAGCGTTCATTAAAATTGTTAGATAAATGTATTGAAAATTGAAATAGTGCTTTCTGAAAAAAATAAAGACCTCGGCAGATGTTCAAAGGGTCTGAACACTACATTTTTTAAAAAATGAACTTTCAAAATATCTATAGTACTGCTAAGTTCATAATACTTTGAATTTGAAGTCCACATTTCCTTTGGCTCCATTTCTGATTTTCCACATCCCAGCCTCTGAAGAGAGGGTGTGGACCTTTGCTGAGGGTCGTAAGCCCAGGGCCGAACAGCATCCTTTCTTGGAATCCTTTCTCCTGGGACCAGAGTGGGCCACCAGTGCTGTGAGCCCTACTCTCAAGGATTGAGAGAGGTCCAGAGTTCACAGGGCCGTTGGCTTTTTAATGGCTACAACAGTGGACTGAGGCCAGCTGCCAGGCTGGTTTTGGGGCAGAGTCTTAAACTGGGGCTTCCATTTGTTAACAAAAGCATTGGGAGGAAAATGCTCAGCCAGCAAATTAGCTGAGCTTGGAAGTCCCACTATATCTAAATATGGCCTATTCCAACCAGAGGTTCACTGCAAAGGAAAGTTGTCCTGTGCCAGCCCTTGGAACAGTGAGCCTTTGTTTCCTCTGAAAGTACATTTCTTCGTAAGACTTTTTTTTTTTTAAGTCAAGGGGAACATTCATAGTTTTCTAGAGTATAAGAACTCATGAATGGACACTTCACACAGTGCCGGTATCTAGCTATAAGGAATACTAAAAAACAAAAACAAACCCCCCCAACCCTCTAATAAATGCCTTAAGCCTACTTAAGCACTTCTCTTTAAACAATAAAATAAAATATGTGATTCAAATAAGCCTGACTTGAATGTCATAGCCTAAGATGTAGACTGTGCTGTGAAAGCAAGAAGAGAAAGGAAGAGCTGCTTGAGGCCTGGATTAGGGAGCCGCAAACAGCAGGAGCCCCTTTTGTTGTGCCTCGCAGTGGACTGTCCCTTCTGATGCAGCTTCGCCAACACGAGATGGGGGCCGTCGGGGAGTGTGGAGGGCGAGCATATCACTGAACATTTTAGAGTAAAGTAGCAAACAACTTTGCCAATAAGCCTAACGTAATAAACTTAGGTTTTTAGAGTTTCACTAAGAAACTTGTACAGACGTGTAGGTGAGAAGAGCCACTATTCTTAAGTTTTCAGAAAGGAAGGCCTATCAGAGACTAGTGCCCGCTGGGGTGACAGGATGTGCTCACCGTGACTGTGTTTTCTTCAATCACATATATCTGAGGGTTATAGGTGTCAATTTCTGCAGATGCGCTCAGCTGTACGGTCTGGAAAGTTGACTGGAACATAAGAATAAAGAATAGGTTTTATCCTAGCAGAAGTTCACACACACAACTTTGGCATGTTTATTATTTATTTGCTTGTGGAAAATGACAAGAGCAAAGGGCTCCTATGAAGCCCCAAGAATCTTATGTTCCTAAATCGGTGATATGTGTAGGACCGCACATGGGAAGCAGCTGGGGAACTGAAAACATGTGGATACCTGGGCCATAATAGCAAATTAAACCAAATCTTGGGAGTGGGGGTGAAGTTCAGGCATCAGCAGTTTTTAATTGGGAAAGATCATGGTTCAGATTTTTAAAAACTTTATGAAGTTTTCATCATGAGGGAAAATTGCAAGCTTGAGTTTATATATTTACCTGAATAAGTCAAATAATGGAATGGAAAATCAGAATAAAAACAGTAAAAGTACACTTAAACTTGACCATGCATGTCAGCAGCAGACACCCTGAACCTTTTGTCAAGCTACATAATGAGTAATAATTTCAGGTTTCTAAGTGTTTGTATAAAATACTGGATTTGGGACAGGCATATAGGAAGGACACATGCTGTTACTAGTAACCATGTAATATGAAATAACTTTACACTTATTCCTGGACCTACTTAGAGAAAAGTGATTTTTCAATGGATACATTATTGATGTGTATTTTGTTTTTTCTCTAATGCAAATGTTGGGACTGATGCTTACTTTGAAATAGCATACAATGCCCAGATTTAGAACTGCCTTCCTACGCTCTGGCTACTAGGATTCAGTTTTTCTGGTTACCAAGGCACATATTTCAACATACTTCATGAGGTGATTTGCTAAATTATATCTGGGAGCCAGAAAAAGAATGCATATCCAAAAAGTGAGCAATTTATTTCCTTTCCCCCGGCTTAGTATGATTAGTTTTAATTTTCTCAAGATGGAAGATTGCATCAGAAGTGAAGCCTGATCCCTCATGTCTTAAGCACACATTATTGGGGAAACATTCACAGTATTGATAATGGTCTCTTTTAAAAAGAAAAATAGCATTTAAATGATGCTGGTTTCAGAGTCCCTGTAGACTAAAAAGAATTTCTTCACAACAATGATCTGCCCTCCCAAGCCTGCCCCTTTGCACAGCCGTGCACACGATATCCTGTTGCCTGGGGTAGCTACACCACACGAACCTGGGAGAGTGAAGTAATACACCTGCTAGCGCTCACAAGGCTCTGCCTTACAAACCGCAGCCAGCCATGCCACTGATGCAGAGGCCTGAGCAATCACTTTGTAATGAAATTAGGGAAATGTCTACTTGCAGTGCATCAGAAAAAGGGTGAAAGGCAGTATGCTAATGGACTCTACTACAGGAAATGAGATTTGTATTTCAGACTGGATCTCCTAGGTGGCCAGAGAACATCCATTTGACTGTTGAAATAGCTGAAAACAAGGTGGGAATAAACATTTGACCTTTTCATGGAGGAGGAAGATGTGTGGGACTCGACAGACACTCTCACGGGGTTTTTCAGCTCATCCATAACCACTGAAAAAGCGTAAATATACTTCTTCAGAAATTTGCTCCTAGAAATGAGACTGCTGCTCCTAACAACGTTTGGGAGGGTACTTTTAAAAGTCTTACAGTTAAAATAATGTAGTTTTAAAGAAACTCAAGAAAACCCAAATGGCTTTTTACAGAGCCAGCATGATTGCATTTTGATTTGCAACAGTTTTCCTTCCCAGCTGGCAAGGTTGCTAAGGAAAACATTTGTTCCTCAAATCCAAGGCTTAGACAAGAACCAATTGGTGAAATCTGGCACCAAACTGTATCAGCTGGGACAGTGGTCTAATTCACTGCATGCTTCCCATCTTCTAGGATTTAGAGGGGTCTGAAAGGCTTGAAAGCAAATGTAACCAACAACAAAATAAAAGCAAGCAGGAGGAAAACCCAGTTCCTCACTCCTACACTCTCCCACTTCTCTGTTCCCCTCCCTCTCACTGTTCCTCTTTTTATTATGTCTTTATCCAAGAATATTGCTCATATTTTGGTTCCAGGGATAAGTTCGGAGGGAACTTAGTCCTCTAATCTTAAAACTCCATAGCAGGGAAAATGGGGTTGTGGGAGAGATCATGAAATGGTTAGAAAATAGGGAATGGACTGTGGTTGGTAAGCACCTGGACGAGTCATTATTCGTTTAAAAAAACAAAAAACAAAAAACACAAGAGCCATGAGGACCTCTGGAGGTTTCAGACTAATTTTTATTTTGCTGCCTCAACCAGAGCCAGTGTCGATAAAATGAATAGCTAGCTACTTACGTAGTTAGCTTTAAGGAGCCCTGTCTATCCTATTTTTCATGCCAGACTGAGATTCTGGCTACCGAAATCTCAGCTAAAAGCAGATATGATTATTGCAGAGTCACACCTGCCAAATGGAAAAATCACTGACATTGTTTTGACATATTCTTCAAACTTTTCATGAGCTGGGAAGGACTTTAAAAAAAATCGTATATGTATACTGAGCTTTCACCAGAGAGAGGGTAAAACGAGAACAGAGTGGCTCCATGGCAGGATTCGTCTAGTCTACCCGGTGGGCTGAGATCAGTCAATTAGCTGGGAGCTCAAGGAAGGAGACAGAAACATGTGCACTTTGATTTGGGCATGTTAAAGTGACTAGGAAGGCAGAAAAATCAAGGGCACGAGGACGAAGACAAACCAGGTGGCCCATTGTGCCCAGGACAGCACAGAGGATCTTGACATCCCAGAGAGTCTAATGTAGGAGGGGGGCATGGAATCTATGAAGCTGATGATTTACAAGCACCCCAGGTGATTCTGAGGCATAACCAGGTTGGGCAAGCTTTGGAAAGGGATCAGAAGCCTATTGCCTTCCAGGGTAAAATTGCTATGAGTCATCTGGGCATTGCTGATGTTAGTCAGATGCTACTTTTGTTGAAGGGTATGAATTTATTGACAATGAAACATTATGCATCCTTGCTATTGATAAGCCCAACAAATAAAGCTTATACTTACTGCTGCAAAAGTCCCGTTCCAAATTCTGGTTGATACATTAAGGAAGTACTCTCCTTTGACCTGAAGGTCTTTCATCCAGCAGGTAACATTACCACATGAAGCAGCTCTGCAGTTCTTTCAGGTTGGAGTCAATGGTAAAAGGAAAGAGTATGGGCTTAAAAAAGTAAATGCTAAAATTTTACAAAGATAGATAAAACCCAGTGCTGGGAAGGATCTAGGAAAACAGGCAGTCTCCTGAACCTTCTAACTCTTCTTAGGAGGTTGTGGCACTAGGCTCGAAAGGTAGAAAATGCACGCCCTTTGGCCCAGCCATTTCCCATCTGTATGGATGATAATCAGAAATGTGGTGCGGAGAAGAGTACATCAAACCTGTTTGTTGCATTACTATTTCTGAGACTAAAAACACCCCCCAAACGAAATAATTTGTGTTTATCCATTATGTACTAGTTAGGTAGATTATTGGATATACATGCACAAAATGCAGTGCAATTTAGTCATTAAACAATTGATAAAAATGCATTCTGTATATGAAAAAAAAGTTGACAGTAAAAGAATTATGGCTGCCAAGGGTTAGGGAGGAGAGAAGGATGAACAGAAGAGTTTTAAGGCAGTGGAATGATTCTGTATGATACTCTAATTGTGGATACAGGTCATTATACATTTGTGAAAATCCATAGAATGTCCGACATCTAAGAGTGAATGCTAATGTAAGCTGTGGACTTGGGGTGATTCTGATGTGTCAGTGAGGTTCGTCAGCTGTACCAGTCTGATATGGAAGGGGATTTTGAGAGTGGGGGGAGGCTGTCCCCCATGTGGGGGCACAAAAGGCAGTTGGGAAATTTCTATACCTTCCGCTCAGTTTTGCTGTGAAGCTAAAACTGCTCTAAAAAATGAAGTCTGTTTAAAAAAAAGTCAATGATATATTAACCTATTAAAAGAAAGGTATAAAAAAACAGCAGGAGGGGAAGAATGAAGGGGGGAAATCGGAGGGGGAGACAAACCAGGAGAGACTATGGACTCCGGGAAACAAACTGAGGGTTCTAGAGGGGAGGGGGTGGGGGGATGGGTTAGCCTGGTGATTGGTATTAAAGAGGGCATGTACTGCATGGAGCACTGGGTGTTATACGCAAACAATGAATCATGGAACACTACATCAGAAACTAATGATGTAATGTATGGTGACTAACATAACAAAAAATTAAAAAAAAAGAAAGGTAGCATGGTCCATTTATGTAACAGGATACATTTATCTAGATGTGGATTAATACTTAAAGTTATAGAGATGGATGTTCATTAAATACTGAGTGGTTGGCAATTTGACTTCTAGAGGACTTTAATTTCTTTGTGTTTTATGTTGTTCATAGTGAGCAGTTGCCATTTTTACAAAATCAAAACATTTTCACAAAAATAAGGACAATGCTCAGAGGTATATTTTGGCATACCCTGACATGAGTTTCTCCTGGGCATTTTTACGTACTACTGTTTCGATTTAAGCCATATTTACACTGTAATTACACTATAAAAGAGAAACTGTTTCATTCTATTTTCCTGTACCCCCATCCCTACCCGTCACAAAATAAAACAATTTCAATAAATGAAAACCAGAATTTCAGTGTTGTTCTTAGAGGATAACTACGGTCTGTTTAGGGTTACTGTTTGCTAAATGTTTACTATTTGAGTTCTTAATATGTGCCAAGTATCATACCAGATGCTAGACTAGCCTCTTTCTCAAGGAAAGGCACATCACTCTGGAGCAGGAGATAATAAAATATTGGAAAACCGAGAAGGGTGGCCAGAGAGGCATTTTAGCAGCTAAATAAGACCTCAGTGATGATGTGGAAGGGGGATGTAAGGAGCTTCACCTTCAAAGTGCATGCGCAGATCCCTCACAGCTCTTCACAATGCTTACAAAGTGCCTGACACAACACAGTAGTTTCACGTGGAATCCTTTTGATTTCATGAAATCTGATACATGGATTTTATATTACCGGCATAAGTAATAATCCCAATAACCTAGATTTGAGAGTGTAGTTTCTAAATCTTGATTCATACAGGCCATCAAAGCCAAAACAAGAAAATTCTGTAATATGAGGTGATAGAAAAGAAGTGCTTTGATTTCCAGGTAAAACAGTGAATCACCCAAAGAAATAGTTATCCCATTAACCTGTCCTCACCAATTCTTTTACGTGCCGGAAATTTTCATTCTTGAAAGACACAGAAGGAGACATGTGTCCTATTTTCAGTGGATTTATTTCGGCATTACAGCTGATGTCACCAGCCTGTAAGGAAGGACATCCAATCAGTCTCAGGAAGCAAAATTATTTCTGATGTTCCTTTTAACATGTTAGGAAGTCCTGAGGTCACATGTCGGGGTGGGGGAGGGATTTTAGGCTTCTTTCACCTCCCTGACCCTGCCATGCTTCCTGTAGCCATTCACGTAAAGCTGGAAGTATTCAGATTCTCCTGATGCGACTGGGGGTGTGTGGGTGGTACCGGTTTTCTTACAGCCTGATACGTAACAAGACCATTTGCAATAATAATAGACTGTGACTGACAGAATTCAGGGCTCTCTGGACCATTTTAAGACTGATTTCCTGACGTCACCTGTGCACACCACAGGAGTAACACTACCGGAGAGCCAGCTCTAAGTGCCAGATGAAGGCTGAGCCCATGTCAAGGGGTTTGGCTCGACAGTGCTTCTCCACCTGGGCTGCATATTAGAACTACCTGGGGGTGGGGGCTTCTAAGGAATCTTTGGTGCTAGAGCCTTTGCCCTGAAGATTCTTTTTTTTTTTTTTTTTTGAAAGTCAAAATGCTTTTATTAACAACATTCTGATTTAATTGACTGGGGGTGGGCCTGAGCCTGGGCAGGAAACCCAGCTGATAAAAACAAGGAGCCAGGGTTGGTCACTACCAGGTCAAAGTCCAGGCAGGCATCTTAAAGACCAGCTACTAATTGCGGCTGTGTAGACCAATTAGTCTCCCACAGTGGCAGTCAACTAATGTCTCCATAAGCAGGACGCTGACAAAGTCAGATCTTCACCTGGCCAAAACCGAGCTTTAGCAATAATTTCTGCCATCTGTAATTGTTTCCATATAATAACCTGCTTCTAATATGAAACTGCTAGTTAATTGGCACTCAGGATGCATAGCATTTATCTTCTCAGTTTTCCATCTGTACGATATCAAGACATGATCACCCTAACCTCATGGGGGTATTTCCATAATGAAAGTGCACACTTTTATAGGCAATTCAGTTGCCCTTACCTGATCTGTGTGCACCTCAGTCAGGTACATCAGTGGATTCTTTTCTTTGGTGTATTGAGGGATGTGGATGATTACAGATGCCATGCTTACTGGAACACTCCCTGTTGTTACCTGCATAATATGGAGGAAAACATTCTAGTTATTGCTACATCATGCACATGTTGCAAAGAAAATGATCAATAACCTCTGTGTTGATGGAGGGCAACTCTTAAGTGGTAAGACTGAGTCCATTTGGAAGTAAGTCTTGTTACTTTAGAGTCAAACTCGGGTGGGTCTCTGTGTCTCACCTTTTCGCAGAGAATCTCAACATCTATAATGTGAACTGGTAAGTAATTTGTGACTTAGAAGTTGGTTAAAAACACTTAATGTTGAGTTGGGCTACCAGGGCTGAAGTCCCGAAGTCCCACTTTGCCCCTGACAAGCAGTGTGGCTTGGGCAAGATACCTGACCTCTGTATGCTTCAGTTTTCCTCATTTGTAAAATAAAAATAGTCAGCAACTTAGGGGGTATGTGCAGGTACAGCATTTGTTCTCATTGGTGGGGAATCTAATAGGCCAGTGCTCATGTCCTACTGGTTGTTAAATATTTTTTTAAAGATTTATTTGTCAGATATATATATATAGAGAGAGAGAGAGAGAGACAGAGAGCGAGCGAGCATGCGCACGCACTCGCAAGCACGAGCAGGGGGAGCGGCAGGCAGAGGGAGAAGTAGGCTCTCCGATGAGCAAGGAGCCAGATGCAGGACTCAATCCAGGACCCTGGGATCATGATCTGAGCTGAAGGCAGACGCTTAATGACTGAGCCACCCAGGAGTCCCTATTAAACATTTTAAATAACAACCATGGGGCGCACCTGGCTGGCTCAGTCATTACAGCACACAACTCCGGATCTTGGGGTTGTGAGTTTGAGTCCCACACTGGGTATAGAAACTACTCAAAAATAAAATCTTAAAAAGAAAATAACAATAGGAATAAAAATCCTACCAATCTTATAACTAACCTGGGAATTAAATTCTTTTTACTTTTCAAATTTTCTATGATTTATTATAAAATGGCAATTTTTCACAAATTTCTCTTTATAATTGATAACAATCTTTAGATTATAATTGCTTATGAATGCTAATGTAAACTGACTGAAGGTATTTGTGTATAAATGGTAGGCTTCTCAAGAAGAAGTGGTCTCCAAGGATAAACTGGCTTTTTAATTATATTCCAGAGACTTTTGCCCACAGTAATACCATTATATTAACACTTCGTTGATTAATGTTAAACATTTGCTTTCAAAATACATCAGTTTTTTACCCAGAATACATAGCTATGCACAAAGCTCAGCTGTTTACTTTTTGGAAGTCCTAGTGGTTCTCAAAGTATAGCGCTGGGACCAGCAGCATCAGCAACACCCGGAAACTTGTTAGAAACACACATTTTAATTTTTTTTATTTTTTAAAGATGTTATTTATTTGACAGAGACAGCGAGAGAGGGAACACAAGCAGGAGGGAGTGGCAGAGGGAGAAGCATGCCTCCCGCTGAGCAGGAAGCCCAACGCGGGGCTCGATCCCAAGACCCTGGGATCATAACCTGAGCCAAAGGCAGACCTTCAACGACTGAGCCACCCAGGCGCCCCAGAAATGCAGTTTTAGGCTCACCACAGCTGACTGAATCAGAAACTCGGAGAATGGAGCCCATGACATGTGTCTTAATGTTCCCACCAGGGGATTCTAATGCATGCTTAAGTTTGAGAACCACTGGTATATTTCAACTTTTTACTTCTTCTCTTCCTGGTCTCATCCCCCCCCCCCCCAATTTAGTATTCTTATGACAAGCTTATATATATTCTTATGACCAACCTTAATGGAGAAGATGAATTTTGGACCAATATCTTCAAAACTGTGCACGACAGAAGGAACATTCTCATCTGAGGAGACTTCATAAAAATTTATGTTGGTGGATCTGTTGGATGATGTTTGTAAAGCCAAATATTTTAGTTTTGCTGTTGTTCTCCAAGCTTAATACTTCCTTTATTTAAATATCTTCTAGCTTATATTACAAGTAAACGTTTATATTTAGGTCTAAAAACCTAATGAAAACAAATGCTACTTATAGGCTAATGTTTCCAAGACAAAAACAAATTCCTTTAAAAACGTATCCCTTCATGATCTTTCCACAAGATTCTTTGTGTTCTATGTTGTGTTCTACAACTGGTAAGTTGTAAGGTTTCTAAAATAAGTACAAATGTGTTACTTTAGAACTGGTAGAACTCAAGATTGCTATTACACTGACTGGTGTGTTAATGCAGTGCACACTTGGTCCTTGTTGATCAGATGAATGGATTGATAAGCCAGAGGATTTTACACTTGGGTGGCTGAAATGCAATGATAGGGTATTGAGTTTTAGCTCCTGCAGTATTTTGTACCGGATGCCTGTAAAATAGGGCATACATTTTCCTTGTTATTCCTTCTCCCTATCCTTCTCTAGTTCCAAACCAACTCTAATGTTTTTGGTCTGAATTGAGGTTGGTCAATCTGTTTCCATGACTAGTGTAGAGACCACATTTATGAAGGCTGACCCAGAGGTTTCATTAGACTAAACTTAGAGGTATCAGATGATTTGATCTCTTTGTTTGGGGTTGCCAACTAAGGTTTGCAAGTGAAGGGAGGACCAGGTCAGAGGAACCCCGACAGGACCGCTCAGACTGGAACATAACTGGATACCCTTCCCACTCCTCTTCACTCATTTCCGGGGCTAAGGCTGGATTCCAACCAAGCTAACCTCACTGGGACTGTGGGGGCTTCGGTAGCAGGCATAGGGGTCCAAAAAGCAGTATTTCTTTCCTCTGGGCAGTGTATCCTAATTCTAGGATGATGATTCTATTTCCTAAAAAGAAATTTGAACTGGACATTTTCTGAGATAGTTTTTGGGCTTCTTTATGGAACTCCTGTCTTTTTTTTTAATGCCTAAAACTTTCCCAAATTCTCTAAAGGAAAATATGTCCAAGGAGACTCAAATAGATGTGGCATTTGTCAAGGTTATGCAGATGAGAGGAAATAATGATTTGTCAGCCTTACATGGAAAATGGGAATACTGACTAGACTTTGAAACAGAAAGCCTGGCTGTATTTGCATGAATTATTCCCTTTACCTTCCAGAAGACCTTTGTGTGAGCCCCTAAGAAGTTAGTTTCTAAGTTAGTATATTCTGCTTTTGCAGTTTAAAGTGATCTGACATTTTCCCATTTGTTACTTAAGTTTTCCTTAAGTTAGGTGAGTGTGGGTGATCAGTGTATTTATAAGCAGTTGTCTAAGCTTAGGGGGCTCCTGTTTTTAAAATAATTCTATCATGATTTCCACCCATAATATTTGCACAGTATAACTATACATTTATCAAAGTACAATGAACCCAAATGATTGGGTAGGACTTTTTCAAAAAGTTTAAAAAAAAATTTTTTTTACAGTACTTGTGATGGTTAAACAAAATAAATCTGCAAAAATCGTGAACTGGTTACATAAATTATGATCCAGCCAGGCATAGGATAAGTTAGATCTGTATGTCCTGACATAAAAACTTCTCTAAGATTACATAAAAAGCAAGGTTAGAGAAGGATTTTATCATTCCATTCGGGTGCGTGTGCATGTGACGTGCGTAGATCCTGGTAGACAGACAAATCTCGCATGTGGAAGGTATTCTGAAAAATAGCTGAGTCATCTATGGAATTTCCAGAGGAGGTGGGAGGGATGACTTCACTTTTCATTGTCTTTCTGTAGTGTTTGGATTTTTGGTTTCTTTAAAAAAACATGAAGAGGAATTATCTGGGTGGTGGGATTAGGAGCCATTTTAGTGTTTACATATAATTCTCCATATTAATTTATAAAAAAAACTTTCTGGTATATTTTAAAGAACATCAGATGGTCTTAAAATCCGGTTTACCATCACAAAAATACAGAGCTAAGATGTTACTGAAAGTGAAGTCCCACTTCAATCATATTTATTTCATGTTAAACTATCTGGAAAAATTGGCCATGGTGTGAGACTAGAATCCTATAAAGGCTGTGTTAAGAAAAAGCATTTAGGGTAAGAATCAATGTAGGTAGGAAGAAAAAAAATCAGGTGCTGTGGTAATAACCTCTCTGGATGCACTGGTCTTCAGTTCTTTGAGCACTGCGGGTCCTTTTGGAATCTGCAGTTACTGATTAATTTTTCAGGGATGGATGACTTGGGCTATATTTTGTTCTGCCTTTGCTGTTTGCAGAAGCATTCTTTCATGTTTGCTCATGTGTCTCATGCTCTTGACATAATGACACATTTTCCTTTTTGTTTTTGCTCAGTGACCTACTGCATGATCTGTGTTCCATGCTTTTAGGGGGTGCGGCAATGTGGCAAGTTGGAGGAATCCACTGTCCCTAAACACTGTGCGAGGCCTGGCTTCTTGGCAATACACTGCAGCGCATTTTCCAGGCATGACTGCTGTGTGCTAGGAAGCTGCCTTCGTACCTCACCAGTTGGAGAACTCTGGCTCCCAGGCTGGGAGCGGGACATCGCCTTCAGCCTGCGTACCTGCACAGCTGTGCTCATGTCTGCGCCCATGAACCTGCTTCCCTTCTTAGGGGGAGTTAAGGTGATGCGTCACCCTACTTGTGCCTATGGTGTTCCACGTGTTAGCCACTTCTCAAGACACCTGCACCTCTGAACAGTTCAAGATAGCTGCTACCAACCAGGATCATTTTGCCACTGCTTTCAGCTATGCTTGCTCTGGTCAGGCAAGAAAAGGGAATAAATACAGTATTTCTTTGTAGATGACTTCCTTTGGGAAATGCCTCGTTTCCTCTCAGTTGGAAGAAACCCCTAATCGGTTATGTCAGGAATTTTCCACCCAGAAGCTGATTTTCTGTGATGAGATTTCCTATTTGTGGTGGACCTACTGTGTGCAAAAGCATTGTGCTTGGGGTTTAAGTGTTTAGGGATGGGGCATTGCTTGTGAGCTCATGGGGATGGCAGGAAGCAGGCGTGGAGAAGGAAGTGGTGGCAACTCCTCAGAGCCCAAAGCGTTCTGCTGTGGCCCCTAGGGAAAGCGGGCACCTCATCTGAAGGCCCGCAGAGGTCTTTCCCTGCGACACGTGGCAGAAGGGCTGCTCTGCTGGCTCTTCTGGTGTTGCTCTCAGTCCATAAACGACATAGTCACTCAAGGTTCTCCTAAGGACGCACTTGTCCCTGGACTTCTGTTTTAGTTGGCAAGGGGGAAATATTTAGTTCAAATTTTCCAGTTAAGAATGAACATAAAGAGGATTTCTTTAGTCACGAACCAAACGTGTTACAAACCGAGTGATATCAGTGGCCAGAGGCTACTCAGTGTTTCACCTACCTTGTTATGTGAATATCGGCATCATACCGCAGAGGAATTTTGAAGTTGACCAAATTATCTGCCTTGTTTTCTTCATGGCTTTCGCTATTGAAACAGACATTAGGAAACTACTTAGAAATATTATTAAAGCCCATCTATTATCAATTCATGGCTTCATTATGTTTTACCTTAAGGCTTGGAAATGGACAGATGCCTGATTCTGAAGGTTTTGAAGATTGAAGTCAAAGTTAATAGTGAAAGTCACCTATACACAAAATTAAAGTTCATTAATCTAGGATGGTTCATACTCAGGGACCAATTAAAAAAAGTTCCCCAGAAAAGCAAACTCACCCCAATTTGATTCTGAATTGTATATGCCTTAAGCTTTCAAACTTGTAGAATATCTGTTCATCCACCTTGCTGTATTTAGCATGCCTCACCTTTAGAATTAGAGGGCCTACACCTTTCGAGTCGCATGTACAGATCCTCACATCACAGGCATAGCTACTTTTCAGAATTTGAAAGTTCTGTGCCAATGTGAAATTTGCCCACCAGGGGTTAACACAGGATAGCTGTGACTCTATACAGCACTCTGACCAGTGTTGGTCAGTGTATTCAGTAAAAAAAAAACAACCAAAAAATACCAAAAAAACTCTCCGTCTTGTATGTGCTTTTGAAATGAATTGCATGGGAGAAAATCCCACCTTTATTAATAACTTAAACCATTCAGATATTTTAAAAACTTCCTGTAAATATGCAGTTTGTGACACCTGTCAAATCATGTTACCTAACAACGAAGATGGGATGGTGGTGAATGAACACTAGTACCAAGAGCGGCTAGTGTGGATTTGAGGATGAAATGCAAGTTGTACCTGTTGCTCCCTCTTCAAAGCAGGGTAGCCAACATCACAGGTAACAGTCTTCTGAGATGAAGCAATCTGGCATGTTACTTCTGTCCCATCAACCTGAAAGAGACCAAGGAAACAATGATCAATATGTAGAGTGCATGTGTGTATGTGTGCACACATGTGTGGGCATGCATGCGTGTGCACATACATGCTGACGGATGTATAAACCACATGGGCGTTTTAGCAGGAAAGCTGGTTCACAATGAATTTATTGTCCCCCAAGACTCAAAAAACTTATATTGTCCAGGTAGCTATTCTATTTTAATTGCTAAGTAGGACACCCAATAAGCCAAAAGTGAGGTCAAATACTGGAATTTTCCCCCAGAACTTTAAATCATAGTTCTTATATTTGAGAAGCACAAAATAACTTTAATCCAATATTTAGAAATGCTGTCTTTAATACATACCCGTCTCTCAATATATTTGAAATTTGTACTTTCAAGAGAAGAAAGCAAATCGTATGTTGGTGTTTGTATTTTAAATAATTTAAAGAATCTTTTTTAGTTCTCGGTTTTTTTTTTTTTTCCTCTTTAAAATAAGAAGTTCCCATTTGGCACAGGAAATTGAAACACAGAAGTCAGAATAGATTTAGAACACTAAATCTGTTAAGTTCGTGTTGATTTTAACTTGGATGAAGCCATTTTTAATCCTTTTATCAAGTAGTGAATTTGGGAAATCTCAGCTTTTCCCTCCTCTCCCTTTCATTGCTTGGTGGCAATGGAGGGGCCAGAGGGACATTCATGGCCAAGTGTGTTCCTGGTATAGTGATCAAGTCAACATGATTAACTGACCTCGCTGGAATGCAGCGTCTTGGCAGTAGCAAGACTTGTGGTTACAAAGCTTGGACCGGGTGCTAGGGGACTCTAACTTCTCAGAGCAAGTGCAGTTCGGAGCATCTGTGCGGCACCATGGCAGCCTCATCCCACAGATGGCTTGAGAAGAGTTATGGTTGTGTCTGGCCAAGTCTCAGGGCAGAGGAAAAACTGACCAAGCTGTGAAGCAGAATTGGTCTAGATACAGAGCCAGGTTGTATAAATAATGTGGTTTAACTAGTTGGGAGCCCCAAAGTTAGGACTGATTGCACTTAGGCGTAAGATGCTTCTTCAGATAGCACACAGGACACGGGGATGTGAGTGTGAGCAAGATGGTCACTAATGTCAGGCAGGAAACACAAGAGTGGTGAGCCTGGAGTGTCGTCACCTACCGGCATGGACCAGGAAGCAAAAAACAAGTTTTCTGAAAAATCAACAACAATTCTAGTGTTGTATGCACTTTCCCTTTTGTTTTTCAGTGTTATTGAAAATGTTAACCTTCTGTTTTGGTTGCTGACAATAAAGAGTTGATCTCTGTTAAAAGGAAAAAAAGAGAGAGAAAATTAAGGTTAAAAAGGCCGGTGTTCAAATACTTCACTCATTTTAAAAAAATAAGAAGATAAAACTCTTTAGATTTGGAGGACTGAGAAAGTTGTTTAATAAACCATCTTCATAGTAAAATGATGCAGACGACAAATAAGTCAATGCTATTAGATTTTCTTCTTCATTGATTTTCATTACATTGCAGGGAGAGGAAACACCCCAAATACAAATGGTTTGAGATTTATTACTGTTTTACTCCTTTATGGATGGTAGAAACTGAAATTCAGATTTTAAGGGTCTTTATTAGTTATGGATGTTTCTTTTGTAGAGAAAAAAGTCTCCATAAACATTCACTTGAATAAAGTGATCTAACGTGTCTTATTTCTACATTTTACACTGAGCTCAAGAGCAGACTTACTGAGTGGCTGATAGTTGTTGGACATCTAGAACTAGATCCGAGATACAAACTCCATCATCCCCACAGTCTTTGTAGAAAGGGATCTACAAAAAAGGAAAAACAATCCCACACATTTGCTCTTGAGTTAAAAACCAGACTGTGGAAGAATACATGTAGAATTATTCCATTTATATAAAGCTCAAAACCATGCAAAGCTAAACAACATTTTAGGAATATATACATGGTTAGCAACATAGGAAGAAAGGCATCAATAAAGGCAAAATGCAAGGTGATGATTTGCCTGGGGGAGCAAGATGAACGTGGATGCGATGGACGTAGGGAGGGATGCAGAGGGCATAGGTATTGGTAACATTTTTTAAGTGGGTGGTAAGCACAAGGTGTTTGACTTTATGGTTATTTATTTCTTCAAAAAATATTTATTGAACACCTATGGTGGGCCAGGCACTGCTCAAGGGGCTGGGAATAGAGCAGTGAAGAAGATAAAAAATCCCTGTCCTTCATGGAACTTGCATGCTGGTGAATTTTGCACATACAAGTATTTTCCCATGGAAGACGAACAGCTGAAAAGTTATGTCCTAGGTAGCTTTCAGACACGACTGCGGCAACTATGAAGCTTTCTTAGCCAGTCTGAATTCCAGGAAGGGCAAGCTGCACTTACACTGAAGACCTTGGCCTTCTCAGAGTAGACTTCAAGGGCGGGGCTGGTGCCAGGGTTTTCCAGACTGATGTTCACACACAGATCCAAAGAGTTGACAACGTCAGAGGGCTTCTAAACACACACAGACACAGCGAGGCAGTTTACTAGGGCACGGCAGCTTCAAAACAAGAAAATGACCACCAATGTGTTCAAATTAAGAACACAGTCCCCTCTCCATTATGGAGAATATCCTTGTTTTGAATTTTCCAGACTCTTGCTTCTTTTCTGTCTTAATTCTGCCCTTAGCCTCTCCACTACCAAGAAACTTAGAGACTTGGGTTCAAGTAAAAATCGGAAGCAGCAATTCTTAGTTAAGCTCACCGGTAATCTTGTTATTCATACACAATTTATAAGTATTTAGAGGATATGCCATTTTAATACTTAAAAGTCCTATCAGTACACGGCTCTCGGGTTGTTGGCTACAGTCTTCCCAGTTCCTACTGCCAAGACTTAGGAATCCTTAGGTATCCTGACCAAATCTCCGGGAGGGCATATTATGACCTAGATGGGAAGGTGCTCAGGGCTGGCTATCAGGAAATGACAAGAGAACTCCCTTCCTTAGGCAGAGCCTAACTCTGCTCTACAAAACCAGGTAAAGGGGGTATCCTCAACTGGCTGTGAGGCTGGCACACAGGATGGGCTTGGGATTGATATCCAATATGGTGTGTTAACTGAAAAAAGATCTCTTCTCTGACCCAAATCACACACATTTTCTTAAAAACTTCACAAGTACACATCAGCATGAACAGGATATATGTGTGAACAACAGCTTGGCTGACTTCATTCCCCCCAGGTTTCATTTGATCTATGACTTAGCACAAAAATAGCAGAGAATGAGAACTGGCTTTTAGCCCTTGAAAGGATGTGTATAATTGGCATCTTCACAAAAAGGTCCAGGCCTTCCTAAACAAGACTCCTTTAACATGAGAACATGAGCAAGAAATTAAACAATGCAATTGATTTTAATTCTTCTATTAACTCTGTTTTTCCAACTCATATTTAGTAGTTTTTGATATGTGATCTCTGTATCATTCATCTATATCAAAAATATCTGGGAGTACTCCTTAAATCTGCTTATACCTTGGAACTTTAAACCCAAATTTCTGGTGGTGGGGACCCAGAGTATGCATTTTATAAAAGTTCTCTTGGCAATTCTTATGCATCTTGAACTCTGAGAACCATGTTCTAGGAAAGTTCTTTTTTTTTAAAGATTTTATTTATTTACTTGAGAGAGAGAGAGAGAATGAGAGATAGAAAGCACGAGAGGGAAGAGGGTCAGAGGGAGAAGCAGACTCCCTGCTGAGCAGGGAGCCCAATGTGGGACTCGATCCCGGGACTCCAGGATCATGACCTGAGCCGAAGGCAGTTGCTTAACCAGCTGAGCCACCCAGGCGCCCTCTAGGAAAGTTCTTAAGCAGCTCTTTTAAAAATGGTTTCCTGAGGAAATCACACTTTCAAACACCATTACATGGTTCTGGGGGGAAACAGTCATATAATTTATAAAATCAATTTTCTGTTGGAAATTTTCCCCTGAGAAGCATTTTTCTTACTTGTGAGATTTTCAAAATTCATGTCAACTATAGTAACTATGGCATAAGACTGGAGCAAATAATTTTTACCTCATCCTTCACCTATATTAATTTAAATCGAATAGTGGAAATCACAATTGGAATTGTCCTTTTCAGCAGCTTAAAAATAAAAATTTTCCCTGATAGGAAAATGCTAGAATAAAACTTACTGTCTACTGGGGGCGGAGCAAGATGGCGGAGGAGTAGGAGACCTAGATTTCGTCTGGTCTCAGGAATTCAGCTGAATAGGGATCAAACCATTCTGAACACCTACGAACTCAAGAGGAGATCGAAGAGGAGAGTAGCAACAACTCTCTGAACAGAGAAGCGACCACTTACTGGAAGGTAGGACGTGCGGAGAAGTGAATCCGAGGCGATATTCGGGAGGACAGACGGCGGGGGAGGGGGCCTCCAGCGGCCGCTTCTGGCAAGTGCTAGAGCCGCGGAGCACAAAATCGGACCTTTTAGAAGTCGGCTCCGCTGAGGGACGTCGCTCCAGTGGCTAAGCGGGGGTGGAACCCTCGCGGGACAGTGGGGTCTCAGGACCCTTGGGGTCACAGAAAGGCCGGGGGAGCCTGAGTGCGCCAGAGCTCCCAGGTATCGGAGCGGGGAAGCCGGCTGCAGAGACGGAGCTGAGGCGCGGGCTCTCAGCTTGGGGTTGCCATAAACTGTGATCTGCGGCCCAGTCAGGCCACTGCCCCTGCAGCAGGGACCCAACAGGCGGCAGATCCGGGGAGACTCCCCTTCCTCCCCCGGGAGGAGCGGCGCGGGAACGCACCGCAGGGATCTGCTGGGTTTGGAGACTCCACACGGGGTCGGGCGCCAGAGATACAAACACTTGGTCACAGGCCGGGTGAGCACGGAGTGCGGCCGGAGACCGGGGACAAGGGAGTGACTGCTTTTCTCTGGGGGCGCACTGAGGAGCGGGGCCCCGAGTTCTCAGCTCCTCCGGGTGGAGATTGGGAGGCCACCATTTTTGCCCTGGTCCTCCAAGACTGTACGGAGAGCTTGCAGGGAACAAAACTCCTGAGATCAAACCCGAGCAGCTTGCTTAGCCCGGACCGACAAGGGCGGGGCAATTCAGCCTCCAGCAAAGACATTTGGAAACCACAGCAACAGGCACCTCCCCCCAGAAGATCAGCACGAACAGCCAGCAAGCCAAGACCAAGTTTACCGATCAAGGAGAACGGGAGAACTCCAGCGCTAGGGGAATACTGCACATAGAATTAATGGCTTTTTTTTACCATGATTCATTAGTTCATCAAAGTTAATTTTTGTTAACTGTTTTTTGTTTTTTTTTCTTTTTCTTTTTCCCTTTTTCAACCAACATCTTATCAATCTCTTTTAAAAAAAAAAAAAATTTTTTTATTTTTCATTTTTAGAGTCATATTTTATCCCTTCATAGTAGTTACCCTTATTTTTGGCATATATATATAAGTTGTTCTCTCTTTAAAATTTTGAGATACAGTTTCTTCTAACAGATAAAAATATACCCTAAGTCACTAGTGTATGGTTCTGTTCTAGTCTCCTGCCTGATCACATTCTCTCCCATTGTTTTTTTTAAATCTTCTTTCTTTTTTCAAACAACTTCTTATCTTATCAAGTCCTTTTATAAAATCTTTTATAATTTTCATCTTTACAGTCATCTTCTATCCCTTCATTGTATCAACCCTTTTTTTGTACATATATGTCTTCCTTCCTTTAAAATTTTAGGAGGCACTTTTTTCTAACAGACCAAAATACGCCCAAAATCTAGTGTGTGGCACTGATCTATGCACTAGCCTGATCATATTTGATCATATTCTGCTTTTTTTGTATTGTTCTGTTTTTGTTTTTATCTTTTTTTTTTTTTCTCTTTCTTTTTTCTTTCTTTCCCTTTCTTTTCCCCTGGTTTCAGGTCTTTTCTGATTTGTATACAGTGTATTTGCTGGGGACGTTATAAACCTGTTAGCATTTTGTTCTCTCATTCATCTATTCTCCTCTGGACAAAATGACAAGACGAAAAAAATCACCTCAGCAAAAAGAACAAGAGGTAGTACCGTCAGCCAGGGACCTACTCAATACGGACATTAGTACGATGTTGGACCTAGAGTTCAGAATCATGACTTTAAAGATACTAGCTGGGCTTGAAAAAAGCGTGGAAGTTATTAGAGAAACCCTTTCTGGAGAAATAAAAGAACTGAAATCTAACCAAGTTGAAATCAAAAAGGCTATTGATGAGGTGCAATCAAAAATGGGGGCACTAACTGCTAGGATAAATGAGGCAGAAGAGAGAATCAGTGATATAGAAGACCAAATGATGGAAAGTAAAGAGGCTGAGAAAAAGAGGGAGAAACAACTACAGGATCACGAGGGCAGAATTCGAGAGATAAGTGATTCGATAAGACGAAACAACATTAGAATAATTGGGATCCCAGAAGAAGAAGAAAGAGAGAGAGGGGCAGAAGGTATATTGGAGCAAATAATAGCAGAGAACTTCCCTAATGTGAGGAAGGAAATAGGCATCAAAATCCAGGAGGCACAGAGAACCCCTCTCAAAATCAATAAAAATAGGTCAACACCCCGACATCTAATAGTAAAACTTATGAGTCTCAGAGACAAAGAGAAAATCCTGAAAGCAGCTCGGGAGAAGAGATATGTAACCTACAATGGTAAAAATATTAGATTGGCAACAGACCTATCCACAGAGACCTGGCAGGCCAGAAAGGACTGGCAAGATATCTTCAGAGCACTAAACGAGAAAAATATGCAGCCAAGAATACTATATCCAGCTAGGCTGTCATTGAAAATAGAAGGAGAGATAAAAAGCTTCCAGAACAAACAAAAACTAAAGGAATTTGCAAACACGAAACCAGCCCTCCAAGAAATATTGAAAGGGGTCCTCTAAGCAAAGAGAGAGCCTAAAAGCAGCACAGATCAGAAAGGAACACAGACAACATACAGTAACAGTCACCTTACAGGCAATATAATGGCACTAAATTCATACCTTTCAATAGTTACCCTGAATGTAAATGGGCTAAATGCCCCAATCAAAAGACACAGGCTATCAGATTGGATTAAAAAACAAGACCCATCCATATGCTGTCTGCAAGAGACTCATTTTAGACCCAAAGACACCCCCAGATTGAAAGTGAGGGGGTGGAAAACCATTTACCATGCTAATGGACACCAAAAGAAAGCTGGGGTGACAATCCTTATATCAGACAAACTAGATTTTAAAACAAAGACTGTAATAAGAGATGAGGAAGGACACTATATCCTACTTAAAGGGTCTATCCAACAAGAAGATCTAACAATTGTAAATATCTATGCCCTGAACATGGGAGCAGCCAATTATATAAGGCAATTGATAACAAAAGCAAAGAAACACATTGACAACAATACAATAATAGTGGGGGACTTTAACCCCCCCACACTGAAGTGGACAGATCCTCTAAGCAAAAGATCAACAAGGAAATAAAGACTTTAAATGACACACTGGACCAAATGGACTTCACAGATATATTCAGAACATTCCATCCCAAAGCAACGGAATACACATTCTTCTCTAGTGCCCATGGAACATTCTCCAGAATTGATCATATCCTAGGTCACAAATCAGGTCTCAAGCGGTACCAAAAGATTAGGATCATTCCCTGCATATTTTCAGACCACAATGCTTTGAAACTAGAACTCAATCACAAGAGGAAAGTCGGAAAGAACTCAAATACATGGAGGCTAAAGAGCATCCTACTAAAGAATGAATGGGTCAATCAGGAAATTAAAGAAGAATTAAAAAAATTCATGGAAACCAATGAAAATGAAAACACAACTGTCCAAAATCTTTGGGATACAGCAAAGGCAGTCCTGAGAGGAAAGTATATAGCAACACAAGCCTTTCTCAAGAAACAAGAAAGGTCTCAAATACACAATCTAACCCTACACCTAAAGGAGCTGGAGAAAGAACAGCAACTAAAGCCTAAAGCCAGCAGGAGAAGAGAAATAATAAAGATCAGAGCAGAAATCAATGAAATAGAAACCAAAAGAACAGTAGAACAGATCAACGAAACTAGGAGCTGGTTCTTTGAAAGAATTAACAAGATTGATAAACCCCTGGCCAGACTGATCAAAAAGAAAAGAGAAATGACCCAAATCAACAAAATCATGAATGAAAGAGGAGAGATCACAACCAACACCAAAGAAATACAAACAATTATAAGAACATATTATGAGCAACTCTATGCCAGCAAATTAGATAACCTGGAAGAAATGGGTGCATTCCTAGAGATGTATCAACTACCAAAACTGAACCAGGAAGAAATAGAAAACCTGAACAGACCTATAACCACTAAGGAAATTGAAGCAGTCATCAAAAATCTCCCAAGAAACAAAAGCCCAGGGCCAGATGGCTTCCCAGGGGAATTCTATCAGACATTTCAAGAAGAATTAATACCTATTCTCCTGAAACTGTTCCAAAAAATAGAAATGGAAGGAAAACTTCCAAATTCATTTTATGAGGCCACCATTACCTTGATCCCAAAACCAGACAAAGATCCCATCAAAAAGGAGAATTACAGGCCAATATCCTTGATGAACATGGATGCAAAAATTCTCACCAAAATACTAGCCAATAGGATCCAACAGTACATTAAAAGGATTATTCACCACGACCAAGTGGGATTTATCCCTGGGCTGCAAGGCTGGTTCAACATCCGCAAATCAATCAACGTGATACAATACATTAACAAAAGAAAGAACAAGAACCATATGATCCTCTCATTAGATGCAGAAAAAGCATTTGACAAAGTACAGCATCCTTTCTTGATCAAAACTCTTCAGAGTATAGGGATGGAGGGTACATACCTCAAGATCATAAAAGCCATCTACGAAAAACCTACAGCGAATATCATTCTCAATGGGGAAAAGCTGAGAGCTTTTCCCCTAAGGTCAGGAACGCGGCAGGGATGTCCACTCTTACCACTGCTATTCAACACAGTATTAGAAGTCCTAGCCACAGCAATCAGACAACAAAAAGAAATCAAAGGCATCCAAATCGGCAAAGAGGAAGTCAAACTCTCACTCTTTGCAGATGATATGATACTTTATGTGGAAAACCCAAAAGACTCCACCCCAAAACTGCTAGAACTCATACAGGAATTCAGTCAAGTAGCAGGCTATAAAATCAATGCACAGAAATCAGTGGCATTCCTATACACCAACAACAAGACAGAAGAGAGACAAATCAAGGAGTCGATCCCATTCACAACTGCACCCAAAACCATAAGATACCTAGGAATAAATTTAACCAAAGAGGCAAAGGATCTGTACTCAGAAAACTATAAAATACTCAGGAAAGAAATTGAAGAAGACACAAAGAAATGGAAAAACGTTCCATGCTCATGGATTGGAAGAACCAACATTGTGAAGATGTCAATGCTACCTAGAGCAATCTACACATTCAATGCAATCCCCATCAAAATACCATCCACTTTTTTCAAAGAAATGGAACAAATAATCCTAAAATTTGTATGGAACCAGAAGAGACCCCGAATAGCCAGAGGAATATTGAAAAAGAAAAGCAAAGCTGGCGGCATCACAATTCCGGACTTCCAGCTCTATTACAAAGCTGTCATCATCAAGACAGTATGGTACTGGCACAAAAACAGACACATAGATCAATGGAACAGAATCGAGAGCCCAGAAATGGACCCTCAACTCTATGGTCAACTTATCTTTGACAAAGCAGGAAAGAATGTCCAGTGGAAAAAAGACAGTCTCTTCAACAAATGGTGTTGGGAAAATTGGACAGCCACATGCAGAAGAATGAAACTGGACCATTTCCTTACACCACACACAAAAATAGACTCCAAATTGTTGAAAGACCTAAACATGAGACAGGAGTCCATCCAAATCCTAAAGGAGAACACAGGTAGCAACCTCTTCGACCTCAGCCACAGCAACTTCTTCCTAGAAACATCACCAATGGCACAGGAAGCCAGGGCAAAAATGAACTATTGGGATTTCATCAAGATAAAAAGCTTTTGCACAGCAAAAGAAACAGTCCACAAAACCAAAAGACAACCGACAGAATGGGAGAAAATATTTGCAAATGACATATCAGATAAAGGGCTAGTATCCAAAATCTATAAAGAACTTATCAAACCCAACACCCAAAGAACAAATGATCCAATCAAGAAATGGGCAGAAGACATGAACAGACATTTTTCCAAAGACATCCAAATGGCCAACAGGCACATGAAAAAGTGCTCAACATTGCTCGGCACCAGGGAAATCCAAATCAAAACCTCAATGAGATACCACCTCACACCCGTCAGAATGGCTAAAATTAACAAGTCAGGGAACGACAGATGTTGGCGGGGATGTGGAGAAAGGGGAACCCTCCTACACTGTTGGTGGGAATGCAAGCTGGTGCAGCCACTCTGGAAAACAGTATGGAGGTTCCTCAAACAGTTGAAATTAGAGCTACCATTCGATCCAGCAATTGCACTACTGGGTATTTACCCCAAAGATACAAATGTAGGGACCCGAAGGGGTACGTGCACCCCAATGTTTATAGCAGCAATGTCCACAATAGCCAAACTGTGGAAAGAGCCAAGATGTCCATCAACAGATGCATGGATAAAGAAGATGTGGTATATATACACAATGGAATATTATGCAGCCATCAAAAGGAATGAGATCTTGCCATTTGCAACGACGTGGATGGAACTGGAGGGTGTTATGCTGAGTGAAATAAGTCAATCACTGAAAGACATGTATCATATGACCTCACTGATATGAGGAATTCTTAATCTCAGGAACAAACTGAGGGTTGCTGGAGTGGTGGGGGGTGGGAGGGATGGGGTGGCTGGGTGATGTGCTATGGTGAGCACTGTGAATTGTGCAAGACTGTTGAATCACGGATCTGTACTTCTGAAACAAATAATGCAATATATGTTAAGAAAAAAAAGAAGAAGATAGCAGGAGAGGAAGAACGAAGGGGAGTAAGTTGGAGCGGGAGACGAACCATGAGAGACGATGGACTCTGAAAAACAAACTGAGGGTTCTAGAGGGGAGGAGGGTAGGGGGATGGGTTAGCCTGGTGATGGGTATTAAAGAGGGCACATTCTGCATGGAGCACTGGGTGTTATGAACAAACAATGAATCATGGAACACTACAGCAAAAACTAATGATGTAATATATGGTGATTAACATAACAATAAAAAATAAAAAAAAAACTTACTGTCTACTAAAAGCTTTTCCTTTTAGCCTTTCAGTTGTAATCCCAAATAAAATTTCATGCTAGTAACATACTAATGGAAGGCGACCATATGATAGCATAAATATAGGATTTCCTACTCATAAAATTAGACAAGAAAAGCATTAATTAAAAGGGGAAGCATTTTCTAACTCCCAAGCTTCCTTTTTAGACTTTGACCATTCACGAGTCGTTCAGAGGAAAAGATGAAAGAGAGGTCTGAGGCCTCACCTGTATGTGGATGGTGTGCTCAGCACAACTCTGTGCTTGGCTTAAAAGCATATTCTTCTGCAGGCACCTTTCATTATTTTCTTTAAATAAACCCCTGGAGGTTACTCTGGATGAATATAGGTCTGCATCAATCGTGATGTTGTAGATAATGGCTATGATAAAAATCAGAAAGAAATGTTATTGCAAGTAAACCTTTATAGAAAAACCATCCCTGCCTTACTGTGTCTTACTGGGTAAAGTCAAGGATTTCAAGAAAATATAAAAACAGTCTTTCCATGAATGGATTGTGAGCAGTGGACGACCACGGCATTTGTAATTCAGACTCTGGTACGATGTAGGGGACTGTGGTTACAGAGAGAGGGGATTCAAAGAAGCATGGCTTGAAGAGTGGGGAACAAAGTGGACTTGCCACCAGGAAATCTACAGAGGGAATCTGGTCAAATTACTCACTTCCTCAAGCATCAGTTTTATCATCCCTAACATGGTGATATGATAAAGGAGTTACTGAGTGCCTACAATTGAACACATTCTCAGATGTTCCCTTATACAAGTTTTACTATCAACCTGGGAAGTGGATATGATCTCATATTTCAGATACTAAACAGAATAAAAGAGGTAAAATAAACCAGCTTCATTCACACAGCTAGGTCACGGTCAGAAATAAAGCTAGGGTAATTTTGAAATCAGGGCTCATGTTCTTTCAGCTTCCATGCAGTTGTGAGGATTAACTGTTATTTGAGATCAACTCTGAGGGAACACCCTAGATACTTTATTTGGGGGGAAGGCATGCAACTCCACAGTAATAAGTTTGGAGTCACACAGACTTGGTTTGAATTCTAATTCCACCATTTATGAGCTCTATGACTTTAGGCCATTTGTGTAACCTCTTTGAACCTCCATTTCCTCATCTATAAAACAGATAATACTACTAACCCAGGGAAATGAAAATGAAAAAAAAATGCAATAAAAACCGATGTTATTAGCCAATATACAAAGTATCAGAGCCTTCACCTAGAGTCTGCTGTCCAAAACAGAAAGAAGATCTGATGATATTCAAAGCATCAGCTGCCTTATCTGGGGTTATGCCATCTTATTTTACTATTTTCAGTATTTTAAAGGTTGAATGGACTTCCAACATACATTAATTCTACAGGTTACCTTTAAAATATCTGTTAGAGATATTGGATAATTTTTCTTGCTCCAATGACTTAAAATGAAGTTAACAAAGATAGATAACATATAAGTGAATCAAATGAACTAAAAAGTGGTGAAAATAATATAAAGGAAAAATGCCAGGGAGGTGAACGTAGCCAGGTTAGAGTTAGTACACATGGTAATACTAGCTCATTTTTCTCAAGTAGCCTGGTGAAAAGGATGGCCTCATAGGCAATATATCAATTTTTTTAGGTTATTAACTTTAAACTGGAGCGAGTACCTGATACAATAAATAATAAAGACCATATGCTTTAGAAATTTACTTCTCAAAGTTGTGAAGATGGGATTCTGGTCTCACTATTATTGGCAGACAATTAAGTGACAAATGATCATGACTGGCTTGTCTGTGTGGACCTGGAGACATCAAGGAAAAGGTCCCCAATGGGAACAAAGCCCAAGTAAGGACCTTCTCTGAAGGCGGAAAGCTGCTTTCCAGTTACAGCAACAGAAGTGGGGAAGCCCCATCGAAAAGAGGAAGATTTAGGAGACAAATCCATGCTTTCAGGCCAGGAGAGTGAACCAGCCAGCCATTTCTGCCAACTAATATATTTCCCGAATTAATGTTTTAGGCAGACTAGCCACTTAATGTCCCCCCCCCCCCCGCCACAAGCTTTGTTGAAATGTGATGGAGATATAATATTGTATCAATTTCAGCTATACAGTGTAGTTATTTTATATATGTAAATATTAGGAAATGATTACAATAAGGTTAACAGATCATCACCTCACACAGTTGCAATTCTGTGTGTGTGTGTGTGTGCGTGCGCGCGTATGTGTGTGGTGAGAACTTTGAAAATCTCTCTTAGCAACCTTCAGATACACAACACAGTGTTGTTGGCCATAGTCATCTAGCCACTTAGTGTTTATACAGGAATGGTTTTTGACTCAACTCTCCTGGCTACTCAAACGGACCTGCTACAAGGCAGATCTGTGAGATGTGCTACTCAGAGTTGGGTCAGTGTTTGAACGCCTGAATGGAAAAATGCCAGAGAGCTATAAGGAGTAGGAAAATATGGAAAGCATGCCAAGATGTGAATCTAACTTCTGCTTTATGTTTTTAACCTATGTATTTCTTGGTATGAATCATGACAAAGACTGAAAATATAGAGGCAGGTTAAGTTGGTTTGTTAACCACTTAATGAAACATTTGTAGGAACTACAGGTGTCTGAAGGTTAGAGCCAAAATCTGATGGAAGGGGGATGAGAACCCATGAAAAAGCAGCGAGAGAAAGAAGGCGGTGTTTGAGCAAGTGCAAACTCCATTGCCGTGCTCTGCGGGTGCTGGAGTAGGAGAGGTGAGAGTGAGGGGCAGTGGTTCGGAAGGACTCGGTCACACCCTGAAAGAGGACTCGCTGGTCCAAGAGAGAGATGACAATTCCTGGTGACATTTGTCCAACTTTCCTCACTCTTTCTTGCTGGCAGGACACATTTCAGATTTTTACCCACTTCTCCAGATTATTTAGAACATTTAAAACACTGGGCACAAACTGCATATTGTTTATATTTTCTCTTATTATCTCATGCCTATTAATTCCTCAAGAATAGGAATATTTGGTACTTGTGCTATACACACTGTATCTAGATCATGTCATAGCAGACATATGGCATAAAATATGGGTGTAACATCAGTGTCATCCGTGTGTGCCCAAGATTTGAGGTAAGGAACCCATGGGTAAAAGACATTTAGACAGAGTTGGGAGAGCCTGGGACTAGGTCCAGAGATGGTAACATTCTGCTGCAGAAATTTACTTTCTAGAGAAAACAGAGGAAGATCTACCCACATCTTCCATACCTAATTAACCATTCTGAGGCACCCTAAATGTGTGGCAACTTAAATATCTGCAAGACCCTTATTCCTTCTGATCTATAAGCCCAAAGTATAGGTTATATTCAGGACTAAAACTCCACAAGCAAACCTATCTCCACACAGATTATCTCAGGTCAACCCACCCACTTGATCGTTTTGCTTAGTAGGTCTAAACTTGGCACTGAAACAGAGTTTGAGTTTTATGTCAGCATTCTTGTTGAACAAAATAATTTTTTCTGGTGTGAACAAAGCTTCCACAGATACATCAGCAATACTTTGTGACCTGAAAGACATAAGTGGAAACAGATAGGTTACTGCCAAGTGCACATGTTATAACCTTTACCTAGAGGACCCAGGGCCAGCATTATCATATTATTCTCTGCATGATCTAAGCACTTGAGCAGTATTTCATATTTGAAAGCTCTAAAATGGCAGGTAGGAATAAGGTCTTCTGTGTTTGTGACTGTACTGCCAGCCCAATCCACATTTAATATTTTTTGTTTGTTTGTTTGATGCATGCATAAGTGCAGGATGTGAGTCTGCAACCTCTTTGCAAATAAAGTCAAAGTCACGGTCCCTGTTGCCTATTGCCAACCACAAACAGTAATGTTTGCTCTTCCACAAAGGAAGGGAAGAGAGCAGGTGGCAAGGTGGGAGTGACGTGGCTGATGACCCAGGAGCGTGGCCATGGCCGAGGAGCGTGGCCATCTCCCTGTTGCCTCCCTTAATGGCTGGCAGCAATTCTTTGATGTGTGGCATATGACCATGATGGTGACAGCTAGCCTGATACCAGAAAATGGCTGGGGAGTCTCTCAGGCAGGGCGCTAAAGACTTCAGACTCTTGCACAGCCCTTGAGATATCTAAAAATCTCTCACATACACATGGCCTCATTTGCTCCTATAACACTCCTATGAAATAGAATATCGTCTCCCTTTTATTAATGAAAAAGTCTGAAACAAACAAAAAACATTTAGTAACATCAATTTACTGAGTAATAGTTAGCATGTGAGGAATTAGAGCTCATGATCTCCTAGTTCCGCTGCCAGTAAAATTTTGTACCTCATCATAATGACCCTGTGTGCACACACTCCATTATTTACAGAGCAGCAGGTAGTAGTAATTAGTAATTTCACTGTTCTGAGAAGTAGCACAAGAAGATGCAGAAGACATTTTCTCTTTCATTTCAGGTACCATCTGAAGGACTTGAATCAACTGAAAAATTGTTTCATCAGTTAATCATGTACCTATAAGGCCCCCTAATAAGCAGCCAAAAAACATCTAACAACAAATACACCATGTCCTCAAGCCTACAAGATCTGAAATGTCTAAGTGAAAGTTTTCTGTAAGTCAATCTCTTTTAGAGAATCTTTTATCCCAGTGGAGATGGTGGCATCGATTGAAATGATTTTGTAAACTTTTTTTTTAAATTATTCTCAGGAAGTTACCCAGAAAATCTAGTCTCAGCACCTTATAGGAATGTGACGACAAAATGGCAAGAATCTAGCTTGACTGATCACCTCAATAAATTGACCCGACTCCATGTGTCTTGACTCTTTGAAGACTCAAATCCACCTTTAAATAAAAAAGTTTGGCCATCACTGGCAACATTAACAGGGAGTATCAGGGTGCCTGGCTGGCTCAGTTAGTGGAGCATGTGACTCTTAACCTTGGGGTTGTGGGTTTGAAACCCCTTATCGGTATAGAAATTACTTAAAATCTTTTTAAAAAACGGGAGTGTCATAGTATAGTAATTACATAGGCTATGAAGGATGAAGCCTACCAAGATGGCTGGAGGGTGATGTTCACTGGAAGGTATTTTTTTAAAAATTTATAAGAAATCATAAGTCCTGTGACTATGTTATCACACCTTGTATTTTTCTAATGGCATGTTACTCTTAACTGATTTTATTCAGTAAATGTATTTTTTTAATGTGTCAGTGTTAAGTATGATCTGTGCATTGTTTTCCTCCTATGTGAAGTTTTCATTAAAATGATGCACTCAAAACAATGCATTTCATTTTTCAAAAGCACATGTGAAATATTGTAGTTTATGTAATGTTGTTCGGTTCTTGAAGTATTTGGGCATTTAAAACACAGCTTTCAACAGAGATGAATGAAATATATTTGGGGGAGGGGACTCTTGATCAAATGCTCAATTTCTGATTCCAATCCCTGGCCAACCCAATATATTTATTTTTGTCCTTGAATCACACAGCCCTTGAATCCCCTATTGCTCCTCCCTGCTCTTCAACTCCTACTGAGGTCAGTGAGAGGTCAGTTAAACCTAAATAATGGCTTCTTGTTTATGACCAATAATTTCAAAAGTTACTTCATAACCACATGAGAAGTTATACTTCACTTGTGTGGTCTGAGTGTTCAGTATTTTTAGAGCATTCTCATGAGGCTTCCTTTCTGTGAGCTGAGGTAAGGTTATTTGGAAGATAATATTCAGAAATATCTTGGATACCATTTCAAAGGCTCTGTCTTTTCTATGTCCTTTATCTGCTCACCATATAGAGAAGAGGAACTTGACAGTAATGTTAAACAAATATTTTTCTTCTCCCACAAGGAAAAACACATTTCTTCCTTTGACACATAAACTATGACACAATTGTCCTGGAGTCTTCTAGAATGCATGTGGCATTTCCACAATTTCAGCACAGCTATCTTAACAGGTCATTTTTTTAGTTAGCTAGTTTGTGTCTGGCTCTCAACTGACTCACCACAGCTGAACGACTTGCCCAAAGGCACCAACAGACACGTCGGTGATAGAATCCCCATTTAAGTCACCATAACCATCCAAAGATCTCCCAAAGTACTGGAGCTGGCTCCTAAAGGCTCCATCGGATCCCAAGATTTTCTGAAAGAGCAAGTTTGACATGAAAGTATAATATGTAATAACTGAAATAGAAAAAAAAAAGGGAGCTTCTACACTGCACTGTTAGATTTTCTATATAGCCACTTCAAGTTGTTTTATTCTCCACAAAATCCCATTGATTTTTCAATCACAGCTTTTCTCATCTGTTTATCATGCTTGCAGCCACATTAAAGAAACAGCATGAATCTTTAAACATAAAATCACAAAGCAGCAGATCACTGGGCTGAGCAGGATTTGAAGCGAGCTCAGGTATGATTGCTCTCCTAGACCACGTCTTTTAGGACTTCCCTGGAAAGTTGCCTGATCAATGAGGCCCCCTTGGTCACCCTTTAAACTACCTAATAACTCCCATCCCTTAACATTTAAAAAAATTTTAAATGCCTTATCATTTATTATGATCTGGAACACTATTTCACTTACCTTATTTTCTCCTCTGTCTCCTCCACAAAAAATGTAAGATCCACAAAGAACAGAATTTTATCTGTCCTGTTCTTTTTTTTAAGATTTTATTTATTTATTTGACAAAGACTGAGAGAGAACACAAGTAGGCAGAGAGGCAGGCAGAGGGAGAGAGAGAGGGAGAAGCAGGCTCCCTGCTGAGGAAGGAGCCTGACAGAGGGCTCGATCCCAGAACCCTGGGATTATGACCTGAGCCGAAGGCAGCTGCTTAACCGCTGTCACCCACCCAGGCACCCCATCTGTCCTGTTCTTTACAGTATCTCCAGACCCAGGACGCTTGACACAGAGTAGGAGGCTCACTAAATATCTGCTTAATGAACAAATACAGTTCTAAAATAAGTGGGATGGATCAGATCGTCTGCATGTACTCTGTTACTCTAACATGATGACACTCACATGTGAATGCATCACTATGGAACTCACGGATTACCTGAGAATATCTCATGCGAATGGTGCTCTCGTGACCGTTGTAGATATACACAGCTCCAGAGTTCTGATTTTCCAAAGGTGAACCAACTATTACATCATTAAAGCCATCCATGTTGATATCTGAAAGAGCTGCAATCGCTGAACCAAACCGAGCATTTTCAACACCCTCAGGGCCTTCAAGAAATTGGTGCCAATTCAAAACGCCCTTGCAAAGGGGAAGAGAGGGATGATTAAAGCAAACCTTCCAACTTTTATCATTAAAATTCACAGCAAGTGATGCCCGAACCATTTTGTCAACTGTTAAAAGCAGACAGGATTTCCAACCTAGATTTCAAAATTCTCTATGATGAGAATTATAAATGAGAATTCTAGCAAGTAAGCTCATAGGATGTGTGCTCATAAACCAAAGTGAAAGGAACAAATTCCCTACTGCGGCTGCACACCTACATAACACTGCCCATATCTTTGCCTCTTTCCCCCCTTAATATTAGAATCTTGACCTGTTTCCAAAACTTTTAAAATTTGCTGATGAAAATCTAATATCTTGCATAAAATTAAGATGGAGACACAACAAAAAACACAGTATCTTATTTTAGACCTTTTCTTAAAAATTACTGAACAGTGGCATAATTATAATGGGACAGGAAGTAGAAAATGAGACCATTTGGTTCCAGTTCAAGATGGTAAGTCTGAACTCACCCCCCTTCCCTGGAACCCATCAAATTACACCTATTAATAGAATAATTCCTCCTGGAAAACAAAACAACAAAAAACAACCGAGGGCTGACTGAACAGCTACTGAACAACCAAAGATAGAGAAAATGGCAAAAGAACACAAAGAGAGACAGAGACACAGTAACAAAGGGAAACTGATGCAGTAGGGTTGCAGAGTACTGTGAGGGCAGGCACAAATTCCTCTGTCCTTGGGCACAGAAAATAAGCCACAGTTTAAAAGAGCAATTAGCATCTAAAAGAGACAACACTAGAACTCTGCCACATTGTGGAAGAGCTGCGGGCTAAGCTCTCCAAGTCAGAGGAACTGGAAAATGATGGTTTACATTATTACCATTCCACCTTAAAACCTCGGTCAGAACAGGGTCTGATCAGCAGATGGGCAGGTCTGGTTGTCTCTGTGAGCTCTCAACCTCACTGACCTCAACAAGCCCATGGTCCTCAAGCCCACACCAGTCTCAGTGGTGTGGTGCTGGGACACAGAAAAAAAGCCACAGTTTAAAAGGGCCAAGGAACGGTGGGAACACTCTCTCCCCCTCCACCTTTCAAGCCCAGACTGGAGCAGGGGTCCAAACACAATCACCAGTGGATTTAGATGCCATAACATACAGGTCCTAACCCTATAAATGGTAGGGTTCAGTCATCAGAGGGGGCTTGCAACATCAGCAAGCCCAGGGTCCATAAGCCCATACCAGCCTCTGTGGTGCCAGGGCACAGAAAATAAGCTGTGGAATTTTAGTTCTTTTTATTTTTTTGTTTTGTTTTAATTAAAACAAGTTTTTATTTTTAAATTAAAAACTTTTATTTTTCTTTTTCTTTCAAATTTTATTATTTCCCTTTTTCTGCAAAAAGCTACAGTTTAAACAAATAACTAGCATATACAGCCCCAGCTCCAAGCACAGTCTGCAAAGGGACACCAACCTTCAAGTTCAGGAGCAGTAGCTGTTCTAATCCACAGAAACACACACAGAAAGTCAAGCAAAATGCGGAGACAGAGGAATATGCTCCAAAAGAAAGAAAGAAAAAAAAAAAACAACAACTCAGAAAAACAACTAAATGAGACAGAGATAAGCAACATGCCTGATAAAGAATTTAATAATTGTGAAGATAACTGGGCTGGAGAAAAAAGTGGAAGATCTTAGTGAGACTTTCAATAAAGACATAGAAAATATTAAGAAGAACCAATCAGAGTTGAAGAATACAATAACTGAAATAACAGGGAATTAAGAGTAGATTAGAGGATGCAGAAGAACATACCAGCAACCTGGATGACAGGGTAATGGAGAACAACACAAGCTGAACAGCAAAAAGAGAAAAGAATTAAAAAAAAAAAAAAAAGATAGATTAAGAGATCTCATGGATGACAGAGTGAACAAATATTTGCATTATAGGGGTCCCAGAAAAGGAGAGGAAGGTGTAGAAAACTTATTTGAAGAAATAATTGAAAACTTCCCTAATCTAGGGAAGGAAATAGACATCCAAGTCCAATAAGCACCGAGAGTTCCAAACAAGATGAACCCAAGGAGGTCCACACAATGGCACATAATAATTAAAATGTCAAAGGTTAAAGATAAAGAGAATCTTAAAAGCAGCAAGAAAGGAACAAAAAGTTACCTAGAAGGGAAAATCTACAAGGCTATCAGCTGATTTTTCTGCAGAAACTTTGAGTATATCCTGCCACTTTCTTCTGGCTTGCAAAGTGCTGAAAGGAAAAAAACAAAAAAACAAAAAACAAAACAAAAAAAACATACAGCCAAGAATACTCTACCAGACAAGATTATCATCCAGATTTGAAGGAGAGATGAAGAGTTTCCTGGACAAATGAAAGATAAAGGAGTTCATCACCACTAAAGCAGCCTTACAAGAAACAATAAAGGGACTTCTTTAAGTGGAAAAGAAATGGCCGTAATTAGAGATAAGAATATTATGAATAAAAGATGTAAATTATGACAACATACACATAAAATGTGGAGAAGGGAGTAAAAATGGAAGAAAAGGGGAAAAAGAAAAAGCCCCCCCACCTTTGGAATGCCTTTGAACTTAAATGACCATCAAATTAATATAGACTGCTCTTTACTTGGAATGTTCTATGTGAACTTCGTGGTAACCACAAGCACAAAACCTATGATAGACACACAAAAAAAGAAAGAGAAAGAAAGCTAAATATAACACTATAGAAACTCACCAGTCACAAAGAAGAAGAAAAAGGAACAAAACAACCAGAAAACAAAATTTTAAAATGGCAAAAAGTATCAATAATCACTTTACATGTAAATGGCCTGAATGCTCCAACCAAAAGACATAGGGTGACAGAGTAGATAAAAAATCAAGACCCATCTATATGCTGCCTACAAGAAACTCACACCTCAGACCTAAAGACATACACAGACTGAAAGTGAAGGGACGGAGAAAGATTCACCATGCAAATGGAAGTGAAAAAAAGCTGGCGTATCAATACTTACATCAGACAAAATAGACTTTAAAACAAAGACTGTAACAACAATTATTACATAATGACAAAAGGATCAATCCAACAAGAGGATATAACCATTATAAATATCTATACACTCAACACTGGAGCACCTAAATACATAAAGCAAACATAAATGGACATAAAGAGAGACATTCATGGTAATACAATAGTAGGGGACTTTAACACCCCACTTCTGTCTGGACCATCCAGACAGAAAAATCAATAAGGAAACAATGTCTTTGACCATCTTTGGACCAGATGGACATAACATATATATATGGAACATTCTATCCCAAAACAGAACACTCATTCTTTTCAAGTGCACATGGAACATTCTCCAGAACAGATCATATGCCAGGCCATAAAACAAGCCTCAATAAATTTAAGAAGACTGAAATCATACCATGCATCTTTTCTGATCACAACAGTATGAAACTAAAAATAAGTCACAAGAAAAAAGGAAAAAACAAATATGTGGAGACTACACACCACGATACCAAACAACCAATAGGTTAAAGAACCAATAAAAGAAGAAATAAAATACATGGAGATGAATGAAAATGAAAACACAATGGTCCAAAATCTTTGGGATGCAGCAAAAGCGGTTCTAGAGAGAAGTATACAGTATACAGTGATACGGGCCTACCTGAAGAAATAAGAAAAAGCTCAAACAATCAAAACTTACACCTAAAGGAACTAGAGAAAGAAGAACAAACAAAACCAAAGGAAACAATAAAGATCAGAGCAGAAATAAAAGACCTAAAATAATAAAAAGAAAAGAAAAGAAAAAAAAACTCAATGAAACGGAGTTTGTTCTTCGAAAAGGTAAACAAAACTGACAAACCCTTAGTCACATTCATCAAGGAAAAAAAAGGACCCAAATCAAAAAAAAAAAAAAATCAGAAATGAGAAGAGCTGACACCACAGAAATACAAAGGATTATAAGTGAATACTATAAAAATTATATACGAACAAATGGGACAACTTAGATGAAATGGTTAAATTCCTAGAAACATACAGTCTTCCAAAACTGAACCAGGGAGAAATAGAACATCTGAATAGAACAATTACAAGTGACAAAATTGAATGGCAATCAAAAAAATATCAAAAAAAAAAAAAAAAAGAAAAGAAAAAGTCCAGGACCAGGTAGATTCACAGGGGAATTCTACCAGACACTTAAAGAGTTAATACCTATTCTCCTCAAACTATTTCAAACAACAGAAAAGGAAAGGAAGCTTCCAAATACATTCTATGAGGCCAGTATTACCCTGATACCAAAAGCAGGCAAAGACACCACAAAAATAAAACTATAGGCCCGGGGGGTGGAGCAAGATGGCAGAGAGTAGGAGACCTGGATTTCATCTGGTCCCAGGAATTCAGCTGGATAGGGATCAAACCATTCTGAACACCTACGAACTCAACAGGAGATGGAAGAAAAGAATAGCAACAACTCTCTGAACAGAAAAGCGACCACCTTCTGGGAAGGTAGGACGTGAGGAGAAGTGAATCCGAGGTGATATTTGGGAGGATAGACGGCGGGGGAGGGGGGGCCTCCGTCAGCCACTACTGGCAAGTGACAGAGCCGTGGAGCACAAAATTGGAACTTTTAGAAGTCGGCTCTGCTGAGGGAAGTCGCTCTAGCGGCTGAGTGGGGGGTGGATCCCTTGCTGGGACAGTGTGGTTTCAGGACCCTCGGGGTCACAGAAAGACCGGGGGTGCCTGAGTGCAGCAGAGCTCCCAGGTATCAAAGCAGGGAAGCCGGCTGCAGAGACGGAGCTGAGGAGTGGGCTCTCCAGCTCAGGGTTGCCATAAACCGTGATTGCAGCACAGTAGGGCCACTGCTCCTCCAGCAGGGACCCAACAAGCGCAGATCCGGGGAGACTCCCCTTCCTCCCCTGGGAGGAGCGGCGTGGGAGCGCACCGCAGGGATCTGCAGGGTTTGGAGACTCCACACGGGGTCATGTACCAGAGATAGAAACGCTCGGTCACAGGCCAGGTGAGCATGGAGTGTGGAGGGAGACTGGGGAGATGGGAGTGACTGACTGCTTTTCTCTGGGGGCACACTGAGGAGTGGGGCCCCAAGTTCTCTGCTCCTCTGGGGTGGAGATTCAGAGGCCGCCATTTTCACTCTCATCCTCCAAAGCTGGACAGAAAGCTTGCAAGGAACAAAAGCTACCGAGAGTAAACCCAAGCAGATTACTTAGCCCGGACCCAGCAAGGGCAGGGCAATTCCGCCTCCGCAAAGACATTTGGGAAACCCTGCAACAGGCCCCTCCCCCAAAAGATCAGTAAGAATAGCCAGCCAAGACCAAGTTTACTGATCAGCGAGAATGGCAGAACTCCAGTGCTAGGGGAATACACCACAGAGAATTCATGGCTTTTTACCATGATTCTTTAGTCTTTCAAAGTTAATTTTTTTAATTGTTTTTTTTTTTAATTTCTTTCTCCTTTTTTCAACCAACATCTTATCAATCCCTTTTTTAAAAAATATTTTTTTTCATTTTTAGAGTCATATTCTCTTCCTTCATAGTAGTTACCCTTATTTTTGGTGTGTGTATATATATATAAAACATATATATAACATATATATAACATATATATATAACATATATATAACATATATATAAGTTGTTCTCTCTTTAAAATTCTGAGATACAGTTTCTTCTAACAGATCAAAATATACCCTAAATCTCTAGTGTATGGCTTTGTTCTAATCTGTGTGATCACATTCTCTACCCCTTTTTTAAACCCTCTTCTTTCTTTTTTCAAACTCCTTATCTTCCTTTTATAAAATCTTCTATAAGTTTCATCTTTACAGTCATATTTCATCCCTTCATCATTATTAACCCTTATTTTTGTACATAGATAAGTTTTTATTTCTTTAAAATTTTGGGAGGCACTTTCTTCTAACAGACCAAAATATGCCCAAAATCTAGTGTATGGCACTGATCTATGCACCAGCCTGATCATAATTGATCATACTCTGTTTTTTGTTTGTTTGTTTTTATCTTTTTTATCTTTCTCTTTTTTCTTTCTTTCCCTTTCTTTTCCCCTGGTTTCAGGTCTTTTCTGATTTGTTCAGTGTATATTTTCTGGGGACATTGTTACCCTGTTAGCATTTTCTTCTTTCATTCATCTATTCTCTGGACAAAATGACAAGATGGAAAAAAGTCACCTCAACAAAAAGAACAAGAGGCAGTACCGACTGCCAGGGACCTAATCAATACGGACATTAGTAAGATGTTGGAACTAGAGTTCAGAATGATGATTTTAAAGATACTAGATGGGCTTAAAAAAAGCATGGAATTTATTAGAGAAACCCTTTCTGGAGAAATAAAAGAACTAAAATCTAACGAAGTCGAAATCAAAAAGGCTGTTAATGAGGTGCAATCAAAAATGGGGGCACTAACTGCTAGGATAAATGAGGCAGAAGAGAGAATTAATGCTATAGAAGACCAAATGATGGAAAATAAAGAAGCTGAGAAAAAGAGAGATAAACAACTACTGGATCACGAGGGCAGAATTCGAGAGATAAGCGATACCATAAGATGAAACAACATTAGAATAATTGGGATCCCAGAAGAAGAAGAAAGAGAGAGGGGCAGAAGGTATATTGGAGCAAATTATAGCAGAGAACTTCCCTAATTTGGGGAAGGAAACAGGCATCAAATTCCAGGAGGCAGAGAGAAGCTCTCTCAAAAATTAATAAAAATAGGTCAACACCCCGACATCTAACAGTAAAACTCAAAAGTCTCAGAGACAAAGAAAATCCTGAAAGCAGCTTGGGACAAGAGATATGTAACCTACAATGGTAGAAATATTAGACTGGCAACAGACCTACCCACAGAGACCTGGCAGGCAAGAAAGAACTGGCATGATATATTCAGAGCACCAAATGAGAAAAATATGCAACCAAGAATACTATATCCAGCTAGGCTGCCACTGAAAATAGGAGGATAGATAAAAAGCTTCCAGGACAAACAAAATCTAAAGGAATTTGCAAACACAAAACCAACCCTACAAGAAATATTGAAAGGGGTCCTCTAAGCAAAGAGAGAGCCTAAGAGCAACATAGACCAGAAAGGAACACAGACAATATACAGTAACAGTCACCTTACAGGCAATACAATGGCATTAAATTCATATCTTTCAATAGTTACCCTGAATGTAAATGGGCTAAATGCCCCAATCAAAAGACACAGGCTATCAGATTGGATAAAAAAACAAGACTCAGCGATATGCTGTCTGCAAGAGATTCATTTTAGACCCAAAGACACCCTCAGATTGAAAGTGAAGGGGTGGAAAACCCATTTACCATGCCAATGGACACCAAAAGAAAGCTGGGGTGGCAATCCTTATATCAGACAAACTAGATTTTAAAACAAAGACTGTAATAAGAGATGAGGAAGGACACTATATCTTACTTAAAGGATCTATCCAACAAGAAGATCTAACAATTGTAAATATCTATGTCCCTAACATGGGAGCAGCCAATTATATAAGCCCTTTAATAACAAAAGCAAAGAAACACATCAACCACAATACAATAATAGTGGGGGACTTTAACACCCCCCTCACTGAAATGGACAGATCATCTAAGCAAAAGATCAACAAGGAAATAAAGACTTTAAATGACACACTGGACCAAATGGACTTCACAGATATATTCAGAACATTCCATCCCAAAGCCACAGAATACACATTCTTCTCTAGTGCCCATGGAACATTCTCCAGAATTGATCACATCCTAGGTCACAAATCAGTTCTCAGCCAGTACCAAAAGATTAGGATCATTCCCTGCATATTTTCAGACCACAATGCTTTGAAACTAGAACTCAATCACAAGAGGAAAGTCGGAAAGAACTCAAATACATGGAGGCTAAAGAGCGCCCTACTAAAGAATGAATGGGTCAACCAAGAAATTAAAGAATTAAAAAAATTCATGGAAACCAATGAAAATGAAAACACAACTGTTCAAAATCTTTGGGATACAGCAAAGGCAGTCCTAAGAGGAAAGTATATAGCAACACAAGCCTTTCTCAAGAAACAAGAAAGGTCTCAAATACACAACCTAGCTCTACACCTAAAGGAGCTGGAGAAAGAACAGCAACTAAAGCCTAAAGCCAGCAGGAGAAGAGAAATAATAAAGATCAGAGCAGAAATCAATGAAATAGAAACCAAAAGAACAGTAGAACAGATCAACGAAACTAGGAGCTGGTTCTTTGAAAGAATTAACAAGATTGATAAACCCCTGGCCAGACTTATCAAAAAGAAAAGAGAAATGACCCAAATCAACAAAATCATGAATGAAAGAGGAGAGATCACAACCAACACCAAAGAAATACAAACAATTATAAGAACATATTACGAGCCAGCAAATTAGATAACCTGGAAGAAATGGGTGCATTCCTAGAGATGTATCTACTACCAAAACTGAACCAAGAAGAAATAGAAAACCTGAGAACAGACCTATAACCACTAAGGAAATTGAAGCAGTCATCAAAAATCTCCCAAGAAACAAAAGCCCAGGGCCAGATGGCTTCCCAGGGGAATTCTACCAAACATTTAAAGAAGAATTAATACCTATTCTTCTGAAACTGTTCCAAAAAATAGAAATGGAAGAAAAACTTCCAAACTCGTTTTATGAGGCCACCATTACCTTGATCCCCAAACCAAAGACCCCATCAAAAAGGAGAATTACAGACCAATATCCTTAATGAACATGGACTAAAAATTCTCACCAAAATACTAGCCAATAGGATCCAACAGTACATTAAAAGGATTATTCACCACGACCAAGTGGGATTTATCCCTGGGCTGCAAGGTTGGTTCAACATCCACAAATCAATCAATGTGATACAATACATTAATAAAAGAAAGAACAAGAACCATATGATCCTCTCAATAGATGCAGAAAAAGCATTTGGCAAAGTATAGCATCCTTTCTTGATAAAAACTTTTCAGAGTATAGGGATAGAGGGTACATACCTCAATATCATAACAGCCATCTATGAAAAACCTACAGCGAATATCATTCTCAATGGGGAAAAACTGAGAGCTTTCCCCCCAAGCTCAGGAACACGGCAGGGATGTCCACTATCAGTACTGCTATTCAACGTAGTATTAGAAGTTCTAGCCACAGCAATTAGACAACAAAGAGAAATAAAATGCATCCAAATCAGCAAGAAGTCAAACTCTCACTCTGCAGATGATATGATACTTTATGTGGAAAACCCAAAAGACTCCACCCCAAAACTGCTAGAACTCATACAGGAATTCAGTAAAGTGGCAGGATATAAAATCAATGCACAGAAATCAGTGGCATCCCTATACACCAACAACAAGACAGAAGAAAGAGAAATTAAGGAGTTGATCCCATTTACAACTGTACCCAAAACCATAAGATACCTAGGAATAAATCTAACCAAAGAGGCAGAGAATCTGTACTCAGAAAACTATAAAATACTCATGAAAGAAATTGAGGAAGACACAAAGAAATGGAAAAACGTTCCATGCTCATGGATTGGAAGAACAATTATTGTGAAGATGTCAATGCTACCTAGAGCAGTCTACTCATTCAATGCAATCTCCATCAAAATATGATCCACTTTTTTCAAAGAAATGAAACAAATATTCCTAAAATTTGTATGGAACCAGAAAAGACCTCAAATAGCCGGAGGAATGTTGAAAAAGAAAAGCAAAGCTGGTGGCATCACAATTCTGGACTTCAAGCTCTATTACAAAGCCGTAATCATCAAGACAGTATGGTACTGGCACAAAAAAAGACACATAGATCAATGGAACAGAATAGAGAGCCCAGAAACGGACCCTCAAGTCTATGGTCAACTCATCTTCAACAAAGCAGGAAAGAATGTCCAGTGGAAAAAAGACAGTCTCTTCAATAAATGGTGTTGAGAAAATTGGACAGCCACCATGTAGAAGAATGAAACTGGACCATTTCCTTATACCACACACAAAAATAGACTCAAAATGGTTGAAAGATCTCAATGTGAGACAGGAGTCCATCAAAATCCTAAAGGAGAACACAGGCGGCAACCTCTTCGACCTCAGCCGCAGCAACTTCTTCCTAGAAACATCGTCAAAGGCAAGAGAAGGAAGGGCAAAAATGAACTATTGGGACTTCATCAAGATAAAAAGCTTTTTCACAGCAAAGGAAACAGTCAACAAAACCAAAAGACACCCAACAGAATGGGAGAAAATATTTGCAAATGACATATCAGATAAAGGGCTAGTATCCAAAATCTATAAAGAACTTATCAAACTCAACACCCAAAGAATAAAGGATCCAATCAAGAAATGGGCAGAAGACATGAACAGACATTTCTGCAAAGAAGACATCCAAATGGCCAACAGACCCATGAAAAAGTGCTCAACATTGCTCAGCATCAGGGAAATCCAAATCAAAACCTCAATGAGATGTCACCTCACACCAGTCGGAATGGCTAAAATTAACAAGTCAGGAAACAACATGTGTTGGCGGGGATGCGGAGAAAGGGGAACCCTCCTACACTGTTGGTGGGAATGCAAGCTGGTGCAGCCACTCTGGAAAACAGTATGGAGGTTCTTCAAAAAGTTGAAAATAGAGCTACCATATGATCCAGCAATTGCACTACTGGGTATTTAACCCAAAGATACAAATGTAAGGATCCGAAAGGATACGTGAACCCCAATGTTTACAGCAGCAATGTCCACAATAGCCAAACTGTGGAAAGAGCCGAGATGTCCATCGACAGATGAATGGATAAAGAAGATGTGGTGTGTGTGTGTGTGTGTGTGTGTGCACGCGCGTGTGCGCGCACACACACACACACACACACACACACACACACAAAATGGAATATTATGCAGCCATCAAAAGTAATGCGTCTTGCCATTTGCAATGACGCGGATGGAAGTGGAGGGTATTATGCTGAGCAAAGTAAGTCAATCAGAGAAAGACATGTATCATATGACCTCAGTGATACGAGGAATTTTTAATCTCAGGAAACAATCTGAGGGTTGCTGGAGTGGTGGGGGGTGGGAGGGATGGGGTGGCTGGGTGATAGACATTGGGGAGGGTATGTGCTATGGTGAGCGCTGTGAATTGTACAAGATTGTTGAATCACAGATCTGTATCTCTGAAACAAATAATACATTATATATTAAAAAAAAAAGACGAAGTTAGCAAGAGGGGAAGAATGAAGGGGGGGAAATCAGAGGGGGAGATGAACCATGAGAGACGATGGACTCTGAAAAACAAACTGAGGGTTCTAGAGGGGAGGGGGGTGGGAGGATGGGTCAGCCTGGTGATGGGTATTAAAGAGGGCACGTTCTGCATGGAGCACTGGGTGTTATACGCAAACAATGAATCATGGAACACTACACCAAACAGTAATGATGTAATGTATGGTGATTAACATAATAAAAAAATAAATAAAATAAAAAATAAAACACAGCCAATGCCAATTAAAACAAAAAAACAAAAACAAAACTATAGGCCCATATCCCTGATGAATATAGATACAAAAATCCTCCACAAAAAATATTAGCAAACTGCATATAATAATATGTTAAAGTGATCATTCCTCATAATCAGGTAGGATTTATTCCAGGGACGCACGGATGCTTCAATATTTGCAAATCAATCAATGTCCTACACCACACCAACAAAATGAAGCGTAAAAATCATGATCATCTTAATAGATGCAGAAAAAGCATGTGACAAGATTCAACCTCAATTTATGATAAAAACTCTCAACAAAGTGGGGGTAGATGGAATATACCTCAACATGATAAAGGCCGTATATGAAAAACCCACAGCTGACATCATACTCAATGGTGAAAAACAGAGCTTTCCCTCTGAGCTCAGGAATAGCTCATTTTTTATTCAACATAATACTGCAGGTCCTAGCCATAGCAATCAGACACAAAGAAGAAATAAGAGGCATCCATGTTGGTAAAGAAGAAATTAAACTGTCATGATTTACACACAACATGATACTATATATATATATACTATATATAGAAAAATTCTAACGACTACACCAAAAACTTACTGGGAGTAATAAACAAATTTAGTAACCTGGCAAGATACAAAATTAATAAGCATTTCTATACTCTTAACAATGAAGTTGCAGCAAGAGAAATGTAAAAAACAGAACAACAACAACAAAACTCAACACCATTTACAACTGCACCAAAAAAAAAATATCTACAAATAAACTTAACCAAATAGGTGAAAGACCTGTACTCCGAACAGTATAAAACACTGATGAAAGAAACTGAAGATGACACAATTGAAGATGGACTAGAATATTGTTAAAATGTCCATATTGCCCAAAGCAATCTACAGATTCAATGCAATCTCTGTCAAAATACCAACAGTGTTTTTCACAAAACCAGAACAAATACTAAAACTTGCACAAAACTACAGAAGACCCTTAATAGCCAAAGCAATCGCAATCTTAAGAAGAATGAAGCTGGATATATCACAGCTCCAGGTTTTAAGATATACTACAAAGCTGTAGTAATCAAAACACTGTGATACTGACACAAAAACAGACACATAGATCAAAGGAATAGAGACTCCAGAAATAAACCCATGATTATATGGTCAAATGATCTATGATAAAGGAGGCAAGAACATACAATAGGGAGAAGACAGTCTTTTAAATTAATAGTGCTGGGATTACTGGACAGCTACATGCTATAGAATGAAACTAGACCACTTTCTAACACGGAACACAAAAATAAACTCAAAATGGACTAAAGACATATATGTGAGACCTGAAACCATAAAAATCCTATAAGAGGACACAGGCAGTAATTTCTCTGACATCAGCAACAGCAACATTTTTCTAGCTAGGTCTCCTGAGGCAAGGAAAACAAAAGCAAAAATAAACTATTGAGACTACACCAAAGTAAAAGGCTTCTGCACAGGGCACCTGGGTGGCTCAGTGGTTAAGTATCTGCCTTTGGCTCAGGTCATGATCCCGGGGTTCTAGGATCAAGCCTCTCTTCGGGCTCCCTGCTCAGTGGGGAGCCTGCTTCTCCCTCTGCCCCTTTCCTCTATTGTGCTCTCTCTCAAATAAATAAAATCTTAAAAAAATAAAAGACTTCTGCACAGCAAAGATTTGAAACCACTGACAAAACAAAAAACCAACCTACTTAATGGGAGAAGATATTTACAAATGATAGATCCAATAAGGGGTTAATATTCAAAAAATATGAAGAACTTATACAACACCAAAAAAAACAAACAATCCAATTAAAAAAATGGACAGAGGACCTGAACAGACATTTTTCCAAAGAAAACATACAGATGGCTGACACATGAAAAGATGCTCAACATCACTCATCAGAGAAATACAAATCAAAACCACAATGAGATATCACCTGACAACAATTAGAATGGTTAAAATCAAAATGACAAGAAATACCAAGGGTTGGCAAGGATGCGGAGAAAAAGGAATCTTTGTGCACTGTTGGTAGGAATGTAAATTGGTATAGCCACTGTGGAAAACAATGCAGGTTCCTCAAAAAATTAAATATAGAAATACCATATGATCCAATAATCTCACTGTTGGGCATTTATGCAAAGAAAGCAAAAACACTAATTTGAAAAGATATATGCACCCCTGTGTTTATTGCAGCATTATTTACAACAGACAAGATATGGGGACAACCTAAGTGTCCATCAATAGACAAATGGGTAAGGAAAATTTGTACGCACACACACACAAATATGACACAACTATAAAAAAGGAGGAGATCGTGCCATTTGAGATAACATAGAACTAGAGGGTATTATGCAAAGTGAAATAGGTTAGTCAGAGAAAGAAATATTGCATGATTCCACTCAAAAGTGGAATCTTAAAAAAAAAAAAAAAAAAAACCGAAGCAAATGAATAAACAAAAAGCAGAAGCAGACCTATAAATACAGAGAACAAACTGATGGTTGCCAGACCAGGGCGGGCGGTGGGTAGAGTGTCAGGCAAAATAGGTGAAGGGGAGAGGGGGATACAGGCTTCCAGTTGTGTAATGAGTAAGTCACAGGAATAATAATAATAAAAAAAAAATCACAGCATAAGAAATACTGTGAATGAACTGATGATATAAAGGGACAGATGGTAGCTATATTTGTGATGAACATAGCATGATGCATAAACTTGTCAAATCACCTTGTTGTATACCTGAAACTAATGTAACGTTGTGTGTCAACTATACTAAAAAAAAAAAAAATAGACTGTTAATGTCACATTATAAAAAATAATTCTGCCCAAAGACTTTTTTTTTCTTCTGGATTTTGAAATCAGGAATGGAAATATTTCATGACTTCACAAGAAAGCGATGCTTCTCAACCATGAAACTAGGTCAGTGTTGATTCTTCTCGATAATAATTTTACAGAAATCACTTTGTAACTGAGATTGACAAAGTATTAGGAGATCTCATCTTCAACAACCAATGATAATTCAGAATATTTGAGAAGTAACACACATTTAAGAAACTAGGGATTTGTTAAATTTTTTAAACAAGTATTTATGCCCCTTCCTTACTGAATACTCAATTATACATTTTTTATATGCTTTAGAATTTTTTTAAGTGGGGGGGGAGAGAGAGAGAGAGAGAGAGAGAATGCGCTGAGTAGGGGGTGGGAGAGGAGAGAGAGAATCTTAAGTAGGCTCCATGCTCAGTGAGGAGCCAGACTCAAGGCTCAATCTCATGACTCTGAGATCATGACTTGAGCCAAAATCAAGAGTTGCATGCCCAATAAACTGAGTCACCCAAGCACCCCTGCTTTAGAATTGTTCTAATTACTTCTGTTTGAGAGCTAATTTTGGCATTCATTTAATAAGGCAGGACAAACTATCACAACAGCAAAACATAATATTTACTATGTTAATATCAGCTACCCTTTTTTTCCATCCTTTCTCCAGTTGTCTAGGTCAACTTGTGTCTTTAATTCTGGTTTTCTTTTCAGCTCCGAGTTCATTATACTATGGACATGGATTTAAAGAGCTGTCTAGTTAGAGTCTGCTAAGCTTTAGGTGCAAGGACTAAAATTTCCAAGAGCTGCATATAACTGTTATATGAAACAACAGAATCTCCTGACAAACTAATGTAAAAAGCATCCAGGATTAAACAAAAATGTGCAAAGTGCCTGGTACAATTTGTCTTTTTCCCTGTAAAATGTTAATAAGATAGTTTGTTCTGTTATTATGATCTCTTTACAGTGAAGAAGAAGAATTGAAGGAGGTACTTGGGAAATACACATGTTTGTACATGCATGCATTTCGAAAATGACAATACTTTGGATATATATTATATATATGTTATATATTCAAAGACCTTTCATAGAAAATGGCAGTGCAATAAGCTCTTTCTCTGAAGGTTATGCTTTTTAATGTGATTTTAAAAATTATAAATAATGGTTATATCCTCAAAATGAAATATAAACCATACTACATATGAAAATCATTCTTTATTCTGCAAAAATGCAGATTGACTTTTATTTACCAATACTGAAGTAAATTAAACTAAGTCAGTTTAATAATCTTTCTTACCCTTGAGATGGTAAACAGGTAGACTCTTCCTTCCTCTTTCTTTAAGTCGTTCATGAACATTGGTGCACCCACCAAGAGCACATCTGTAATGGTGTCTTTATTCACATCGACGGAACACAGCACACTCCCAAAATAGGAGCCAATCTGGAAGGAGAAAGCATATTAACCTTAGGATTCCTAGGACTCCTATACTCCTAATGTTACACTGAACTTTCATTTACTCATTCAACAAACAAAAGTCGAGTGGAACTCTCCGTGGCATGATCCTGGACAGGAGGGAAGTTCTCAGATGGAGTGGGACAGAGGACCAGGTAGAGATTCAGTGAAGGAAGAGAGGCTGGCCATCTGAATGTTCAGTGCATGCCTACGTGACTACCTCTGTGGGATTCAGAAACGGATAAGAAAGCATTCGTTCTAGAACACGGTCATCATTTTTCTCAAAATAAAAGCACCCTTCTTTAAAGTAGTAAAGAGGAGAGAAAAATACATGACCATAGCTGGTTTGTGGTCAGGGAAGTCAGAGGCTCATGTCGTCTTACTCCTGGAAAATCCACAGAGACAGGAGCATCACACTTAATCCTGGAGAAGGGAAATCTAAATGGTTGGTTTCTCTGACTCAAGGAAGGAAAATTTCTGTTGGTTGTCAGAGATCAGGGTTGCCCATTTCAAATATGTGCCAAGCCCATGGGTCAAAACCGCTTAGTAAGGAAATAGGAACCTGTCAGCTGGCCTCTGCTCTAGCAGGCCACCCCTGGGAGTCATCCGCGGTTCTGACTACCAAACGGTCATGCTGAGAAGAAAGCGGTAGAAAAGAGAGTTGCTTTAATTTTAGAAACGTCAAAGCCACAGGACACCTAGACAGGCCCAGACGGAGTAGCTCAGTCTTGACAATGCTGTACTGCTCTCTTTTCATTTTTCCTCTAGATCATTGGCTCTTAGTAGGAGCTTGCCGACAGAGCCATGTTTGGTGCCTGTCATTAGGATAAGACCCAGGTGTTACCGATCTGGGGGAGTCAAAACCTTGCAGTTGGATATAACCAAACAGCACAGGCTTTGAGGCCACACAGGACAGGGTTTTAATGACAACTCAGCACCATGCAAGCTATTTGACCTTAGGAAGGTAAACTCTCAGTAACCTGCTGGAAGAGGATGGCAGATCTCAGTATTGTGAAGATTTAAGGAATACGTATTTAATTTTAAGTTCAATTAACATATAGTGTTATTAGTTTCAGAGGTAGAAGTCAGTGATTCATCCGGTTGCATATAACACCCAGTGCTCATGACATCATGTGCCCTCCTTTATGCCCATCACCCAGTTACTGATTTAAGGAATAGTCAAGTAAATACAGATTACAGAACCAGCCACAGGTCGGCACTTGATAAATGCTAGTTTCCATTTCTATCAACTCCCACTCCTCCTCTGCCCCAGTCATCCCTACGATTAATTTCACCTGCTACACCATGGCATTTACCTGGTCACCTCGGTGAGCCTGAATAACTGTGACATTGCCATTCTCATTAACACTGTAGAGCACGATCTGGCCAGTATAATTTGCCCGAGGAGCACCAGCAACAAAATGGAGGTCTTTTTCAGTAGAAATTGCAGCCACAGAGTAACCTAGGAGAGAAGAGGTTGCAGAGTAGGTACTATTGAAATGCTCAGCCAAATAGGCTCGAAAAGTTAGTAGAGATGACCAGAGGTCCTTTTTTGTTGTGCGGCAGAGGGGGGTGTGTTAGAAGGTGGCGGACACTGAGTAGTGTATCCTCCAGACTGAGAAGGTATTTTAATGCTGAAACACAAAGCAAGCCACTCCATATTGTTTACAGGTTTTTTTTTTTTTTTTTTTCCGGCATAACTACTGACAAGGGCAATCCAGCAGGCAGGCAGGCACGGAGGGATGGAGGGATGAAGGGATGGACAATCCAAGACACTGTGCAACTACTCCCCACCCCTACTCAGAGCTTCATCTCCAGCTTTTATGGAGCAACAGAGGTCACAGGGTCGTTAGCTAAAGTGGTGGCACCTGCACCAGAGGGCTCGCTATTGGTTAGCTAAAGTGGTGGCACCTGTGTGCCAGAGAGGACTCAACACAGAAGGCTAAGGATGGAGTCGCTGTTGTCAGCACTCCTTCCTGGGTATGCACAGTTCCCAGTGTGCCTGGGTGCATCACTGCGGGCTCATCTTCCTTTTCCTAAGATGAACTGCTCCTGCCCTGTGATGGAAGCACTGCCCTGCAGAGGCAGGACACCTACCTATAAACCAGGCCCTAGATTCGGGGTTGTCCCATCAGCCACTCACGAACTTGGCACTGAACAAGTATTTCTTGAATGAATAATTATATGAATTTAAAAGGTAATGTCACGCAGTATAAAGAACATAGGCTTTGGAATCAGACCGTCCCAGGTTTGAATTCTGGATTTGCCACTTACTAAGTTATTTACCTTTGGGAAGGTTATTAACCTCTAGGGCTCTCAAAGTAAAATGGGGATAATAATACTTTCTTCAAAGGGTTGTTGGAAGGATTTTTTTTTTTTTAAAGTAGGCTCTACACTCAGCTTGGGGCCCAATGCAGGGCTTGAACTCACAACCCTGAGATCAAGACCTGAACTGAGATCAAGAGTCAGATACTCAACCAGCGGAGGCACCCAGGCATCCCTGGAAGGATTAAAATGTTTATGTAGATAGAATTGCCCGCTCAGGAACTGTCCCATAGTAGGTGCTCAAAATCAGTGGCTGCTTTTTACAGGAATAAAAAGACTAAGAACTCTAAAGTTATATAAGACTACCACTTACTATATTGGCTTTTAGGAACTATTTCCATTTTAGAGAAGCACAATCACAGCTGCTTGAACAGCCAGAAGAGATCAGCAAGTGTAATACAGTGTGTCATTAAAGTTTTAGGATAAGGCCCGATTTGCAAAGAGGCAACATAAACATGTGCAATAAATATAATAATTAGATGACACTTCAAGGGCTTTGCTGAACAGATCCTGAGATTCAGCAAGGGGCTCGTTTTAAAAAAGGGAACTTAAATTTGCTGAGTCAAATGCTCCTATGCCTTACCTAAATATGAGCTGTGGTTTTTATCTTGCAGAATTTGGTCAAAGGCCTGGTTAGGAAAGATCAAATGTCCATGAGATGTCTGCTGGACAACAGTCCCACTCCAGGCATAAGCTCCTACTGCACCCAGCATCAGAATATCCTAAAATAATTGAAAAATGAAGATCATGAGAACAAACTACCTTTGAAGCACAAGAATGCAGCGTATGCAAAACATTGAAATAATGGCCTAGATTTAAGGAGAAAATAACGAAGTAAAATGTATTTGAACGTATCTTGATATATGTCCACATTGTTTTACTATATTTCGTGCTGGAAAACAAGCCTTCCCCCAGGCCATGTTAACCTGATACATTCTGTAGATAAATCTCGACTACCCTACAGGAGGAGCACATAGCCACCTTCCGATTTCCATTCAAAGGTGTACCTGGGCAAATGCCAAACAGTTGTGAGCTTCCTGTCCCATATATTCATGAGTGAAGCTCAGGGTGGGATGTGAGGCATGCCTGAGAAGTAGGCAGTGCGGCTGGCAGAGGACGAGAGGTGGGGCCCTGCTGCTATGCAGCCACGTCCTCTTGGGAGGTCCTCTTCTGACCTATTCTATTTTCCAATGTTCTTCCTCTTTCCTCTTGACTCCTTCTCAAGTGCTCCTCTATCATCTCTATCTTAGTCCGTCTGTTGGACGACAACAGAGCTACAAAAGTTTACCACAGGGTGACACTCTATCTACTTGGAGAACAGACATTGGTCAGCACAGCACCAGGAGGGGCTGGTTCACAGACCAGGGCAGGATGCTCTGGACTGACTCAAAATCCAACCAGGATCGTCAAAGCTGTAAGTCATCGAAAAGGGCAGGGTTTGTCAGGATGGGATTTATTATTTTCAAGTTTTTGATCTTAGATCTCAGAAAACATCAAATATATGGATTTTGGATTGAAAAATATAAGCCATTAAAAATAGAGCAAAAAGGAAAATGTGTCCCATTTCGAGGACAAGAGACCATGAAATTGTGTGAACGCCTGTCATAAATTTGGGACTCCACATCAGGGTGCAGGAAGGGACTTCAGGACGTGTATAGAAACCTCAGGAAGTTGAGTGCACTATTTCTGAGGGAAAAACCCATAACTTTTACGAGCATTCCTAACGATTAGTGATCCAGACAAAGTCAACACCTTTACTTCTAGAGCAAAAAAACAAGCCATTCCTGGTCTGTCTTTCTGGCAATCAAGTCCTCTGAGTTCATACTGTTCCCAAAGCTTTTCCAGTGTTGCCCATCTCTGTGTCCCTCCGCTGCTCCACTGGGACCCCGAGCAGAGTTGGAACCAGAGCCTGGGGAAGTGGATGTTTATGAGAAGGAAGAACACATCTTCTGAGCTAAGAAAGCTTTCCATCTCACATGTTTGCTAACTCCTCACTTTTTTCAACTATCTTCTGTCTCTGCTCGTAGAAAAGAGATACTCCGGCACCTCAGAATTCAAGAGTGGCAGTGATGACAAGAGTTTGTGTTTTGTGTTTCGTTTTTTTAAAGATTCATTTATTTATTTATTTGAGTGAGAGAGTGTATGTGTGCATGAGCTGGGGGAGGGGAAGAGAGAGAGAGAGAATCTCAAGCGGACATGCCGCTGAGCGTGGGGTGGGCTCAATCCTAAGACCCTGGGATCATGACCTGAGCTAAAATCAGGAGTCACTTAACCGATTGAGCCACCCAGGCGCCCCAAGAGTTTGTGTTTTTAAATAAACTTTTCCAGTAGTTAATTGATTTAAAGGAAATTCCTGCAACGATAATCCCTTGAATTAATATAGTGCCTGTCCCTTGGAGTACTCATACACTTTCTTGCATATTACCATTTTTTTTCCATAAAAAATCCCCGTGAAACAGGAAGGGGAAGGCATTATTATCCTTCATCTTTTAGATGACAAATCAGCAGCACAAAGAAACTGAATGACTATGACTGGGAATCAGAACTGTTGATCACTAGATGGCTGTTTTTTCCATTCTATATATAAAGCTGCTGTGCCCCAAAGTGTTCAGCCAAATGACAGCATGGCTGGAAGTTATCTGATATACACACGTTCTGAGGAGAGTAATCTGCGCTGATTCCCACTTGTGACATTTCCATCTGGAAGTTGTCTCCTCCTTGAACAGTACCTGGAAGATGGTAATTTCAAGAATTATATCACTGTCAGTTTTTAAATCAAATTTTCAAACATGCATGCACATACACACATGAACACATGTGCACATGCACATATATGGACATCATACACCCACAATGTTCTGATGTTCACTCAAAAATATAGAGCTGGCAAAAGCTGGGAGGGAGAAATCACTAAGGAAGTGTTCTAACAACAACCCACAAGACTTCCAAGGTAGTGTTTGAAATTGGTATTAATCTTGATTATGCATTCATGCACGTATTGGTATGCTTATGATGTTCCTGATAGCAAAAACACTCAACATAGGGGATGACGTAAAATAAAACCTGAAGTGATGGCCCTTTTTAAAAATTATTATTACTAGCTAAGAAACTAACTGAATTTTTAGCTTTTAAATATTGGTACTAATAAGTGTACATCCATCTTAGGTGCAGTTGGAAGAGCCAGGCAGTTGATGCGAAAGGAAGACCAAACAGATATGTGGGTTAGGCTTCAGGATCCAGGATTCAACACTGAGTAGGAATTTTACCAGTTAGGAAGTTTGTCCTATTTCTACATATGTGCTTGTCTTTGACACTCAAACCATAGGACTCAATTAGTATTCATTTTCCATACAGTGTAGTCAAAATTGTTACACTTAATCTTCACAAAAAGGAATAAATTCCTGGACTACCACTTGGATATAAAGAGTGATATATATAATGTATACCATACGACACAGTCACTTGTTTAGAAGATGTAATAATTTACACAGGCTGAGTAGAGATAATTTTTTTAAAGATTTTATTTTTAAGTAATCTCTACACCCAACATGGGGCTCAAACTCACAACTGTAAGATCAAGAGTTGCACGCTACACTGACCAAGCCAGCCAGGTGACCCAAGATAATTTTTAATAAAGTAGAGCAGTGCTTCCCCAAAATCCAAAATAGCAGATAAGGCACAAAATCATTTCTAATTAGCATTTAGGTTGCATTGTGATTATTCATGTTCACGTGATCACAAACAAGCATAAGTCATACCATAGGTAGCCAAATAATTTTATATTATTTTATATTATCTCAAGGCACATTAGATTTTGATAATGATTTCAACAACTCAGAAGTACCACTGGATGTTTAAAGAAGCAATAATATTTTTTGGGTAGAAGTCTCCAGTGGATAATCAGGAGGTGAAGATAAGACTAAGGAATGAATGCTTACTTTATGCAATGCCCTTGGACCCAGCTTCTGAAAGAGAACCTGACCTATAATAGGTGTTCAATAAAATAAGCTCTTTATTGCTGAGAGTTATTTGGGTTAGCCACCAGGAACCAGAATTTTGGGACTTTTACCAACTGGGAAGTGTGTCCCATATAGTGAGTTCTTGAATATGTGGTATTTCTACACTGACTAGATCTTCCAAGGCCATTTTAGTAAATTATTGTAGATCTGGGAAATAACAAGTTTTCTTGAAATCTGAACTATTAAAAATCTTCATTATGTTTTTCTAATTTTAAAAGTATACATGCTTGTTGTAAATGAATTCAAGAATTTCAGAAATTATGTTACAGTATAAAAAGGTAAAACTTTTATGATTATAAAAACTATGCAGGGTAAAAAGGTAAAACTGTTTACAATTATAGTAGATATTACTAAATTGCCTTCCCCCAAAGCTATACAATTTATAATCTTATCAATAGTGTATGAGCTTCTTTGCTTCCCCATAATATCTCCAAGATTATATATTACTAATCTTCATTATCTTTTAGGCACAAAGTAACATTGATTTAATTTATAATTTAAAATAATTACTGAAATTGGGAATATTTTCTTATATTCATTAGCCATTTGTATCTTCTCTTTTATGAACAACTCACTCATGTTATCTGTTTTTCTTACTGGTTCATAGGAGTTCTTTTCATATAAGGTATATAAGTTAACATTAATAGAGCAAGAATACAGTAATAAAATCAAGAATTCTTGAAAAAAGTTTTTGAAAGATGTTCTTTTACCTTCAATGCTAAAAATTTGTTCTCCTAGTGTCCCAGCCTTTTCTAGTAGAGCTGCTTCATCAGACACGTTGAAAAAATATCTTTCTGTTGGAATACTGGCAATTGCTTTAATTTCCTTTATTAAATTTTTAGTATCAAGGGCATTTCTGTTTAAGTACCCAAGAACCTTAAAAACAGAGGAAGAGGGGAAAGGAGTCATTACAGCTATACTCCAATATCCCTACTAGCACTTTCTAGAATTTATTTCTGAACACAAGAGGACCTCTGGAGAAGTAAATCCACACCCCCTTAGTCAACAGGACTGAAAATCAGCAAGAAGAGAGACAGAATGAAAATCTTTTCTATAAAGCTGTGTGCACCGAATGAGAAAGTGCAATCTTGGGAAGTGATGTTATAAAGCAGCACTTACCCATCCACTGAAAGACAACTAAAAAGAAAATCTACTTACTGCTATGCCAAACCTCAGTATGTTGTCATTGTTGCATTGATCAATCACAGCTTTCAACATTGAACCATCATGCGATTCACCATCAGTTACAACCACCATTACTTTGGTGGCACCCGGTCGTCCTCCAGCTGCTGCTGCATAAGCAGAATCTCTGTGGCAGATAAGATTAAAGACTCACTATCAAAAGATGAAGCTAATATGTGGACCTCTGGTTAGAAATATAAATGTGAAACTAACTTCTTTGAGCCATGACCTACTGTGACTTAGAATTTCTCTCTATAGGTCTGGTGACATATTTACCTACATTCTATTTGCAGCTTATAGGGAAATATATATATAAATCTTGCTTGGCATTAACAATAATTTCCATAGTTTCTATGGCATGTGTGTGTGTATTTACATCAAGAATCCTTAGAATTATCTTCTGATAACAAAATTCAATTCATTAATACTAATAAACAGAGCAAAGATATTCAGTCCTGTCACCAGTTTTACTTACTGGATCTGCATTTACTTTCTCAATATGAAATTGCTTTTTAAAAAGTAATAAATACACTTGGCAAAAGAATGTCAAAGCATTTGGAAAGGTATAAAATAAAAATCTGACACCAAGCCACTGTTCCAAAGGTAACCACCTTTATCTGTTTGTTTCCTTATAGAAAACATTTTATTTAGATGTATATGCATAATCTACTCCTCAAATGTTCATGCAAATGGGGACATAGTCAAGCCAATTATTTTTCATATTTTTTAAAAGACTATTTATCTGACAGAGAGAGAGAGAGCACAAGCAGGGGGAGCATCAGAGGGAGAGGGAGAAGCAGCGTCCCTGCTGAGCAGGGAGCCTGATGCAGGACTCCATCCCAAGACCCTGGGATCATGACCTGAGCCAAAGGCAGACACTTAACCAACTGAGCCACCCAGGCACCCCGATATAGTAATTTTTCATTTTGATGGAGATCTTTCCACATAGGCACATACAAAGCTCTCTCTCTCTTTTAAGATTTTTATTTATTTATTTGAGAGAAAGAGCAAGAGAGAGTGCACAATTAGTGAGGTGGGAAGGGGCAGAGGGAAAGGGAGAAGCAGACTCCTGCTAAGCAGGGAGTCCAATGTTGGGCTCGATCCCAGGACCTCGAGATCATGACCTGAGTCAAAGGCAGATGCCTAACTGACTGAGCTACCCAGGTGCCTCCAAAGCGCTCTTTTTAATGGCTGCATAATATTTCATTATTTGGGGGTAACTGTAGTTTAACCAATTCTCCATTATTGTGCATTTAGGCCACTTTGAGTTTTACAAGTAATGCTGTAATAAATGTCCTTGTGTATATATCTTGGCATACTTTTCCAAATGTATCAGTAGGATAAAATCTTAGTAGTGAAATTACTAGGCCAAAAGATTTACACATTTCAAACTTTGAAAGATATTGCAAAATTGGACTCTAAAAATTTCTACCAATTTGTATTTCTATAATGTAAAAGAATGCAAGTATCTCCATCTCCTTTCCTTAACAATGAGAATTATTAAACTTTTAAATTATGGACATTCTGATAAGTGAGACTATATAATTGTCTTAATATGTGGTTTTTTTCATTATGAAGAGATAATGAATATTTTATGTTTATTAGCCATTTGTAGTTTTTCTCTATGAACTCTTGATTTTTCTTTATCTTTGACCATTTTTCTTTGTATTATTCATTATTTTCTAATTAGAAAATCATCTTTTTTCGAATGGATAAAGAAGATGTGGTATATATATATAATGGAATATTATGCAGCCATCAAAAAGAATGAGCTCTTGCCATTTGCAATGACGTGGATGGAACTGGAGGGTGTTATGCTGAGTGAAATAAGTCAATCAGAGAAAGACATGTATCATATGACCTCACTGATATGAGGAATTCTTAATCTCAGGAAACAAACTGAGGGTTGCTGGAGTGGTGGGGGGTGGGAGGGACGGGGTGGCTGGGTGATAGACATTGGGGAGGGTATTGCTATGGTGAGCGCTGTGAATTGTGCAAGACTGTTGAATCACAGACCTGTACCTCTGAAACAAATAATACAATATATGTTAAAAAAAAAAAGAAGAAGATAGCAGGAGGGGAAGAATGAAGTGGGGGAAATCAGAGGGGGAGACGAACCATGAGAGACGATGGACTCTGAAAAACAAACTGAGGGTTCTAGAGGGGAGGGGGTGGGGGGATGGGTTAGCCTGGTGATGGGTATTAAAGAGGGCACGTTCTGCATGGAGCCCTGGGTGTTATACACAAACAATGAATCATGGAACACTACATCAAAAACTAATGATGCAATGTATGGTAATTAACATAACAATAAAAAATAAAAAAAGAGAAAATCATCTTTTTCATATATATCACAAATATTTTCCTCAGTTCATTAATCTTTTTAAATTTCAGTGGTATTACGTCTGTATGTAAATTGCATATTTTGACATCAATTTTATTAGTTTTTTATGTGTATTCTTTTATATTTGACATGGTATTTTAAAAGGACCTCTTATCTCTAGACTTGTTTCTTTAATTTCCCAAGTTTCTCATAGTCCCTTAATAATTACATTTTCTTAGATTTAAATTTTGGTGCAGCTGAAATTTATTTTGATTCAAGGAATGAGTCAGGAATTCAGCTTTATTTTGTTTCTAGATCGGTATCCAGTTGTCCAACAAGTTTTTTCCTGTCTATTGGATTCCCCTGTTGCACATTCTTTCTGGAGAATGCCACCCACTCCTTCGGACTACCTACCTCCTCTATGGTGACACCTTAAAGTCTACATCTATTTCCATTCATCTCTCCTATTTCATATTTATACATTCAATGCCTGCTGAATATTTTCACCTGAATGTGCAAGGGACACTTTAATTTCAACATGTTTAAAACTGAGAATATCATTTTATTCCCTAAAGCCTTCCTACATAACAGAATGTTGAAGTGTAGAAAAATATTTCATATTTGTTACCCAGACAAATTTGAATACAGTACTCACATGAAATACTTGTTGAGTGAATTATATTCTTTATGACACATGGTAGAATTCATTTATGATTATAAGATTTCTGAGGGTAGAAACTGTGCCTCATTTGTTCTGATTAACTTCAGGTCTTGGAATAATAAATCATAACCATACACAGTCAATGAAATAAGATAAATGGAAAATGGCAATATTTACTAAAAGAGTGTCAGAATTCTATTTGATGTTGTAAAGAAACAGACCAAAAACAAAAAAAAAAAAAAAGGAAGAAAAGAAAAGAGAAGAAAAACTTCTGGAAGGTGTGAGTAAGAAGTTAGGTGATTCTCCTAACAATGGAAAGGCTTTGATTAGCTTGGGAAATAGTGGTAAGAGCAAGATGATGGTACAGGAGAGAAAACCAAAGGTCTGAAAAGATGATAAAAGCCCAAAAGTCACATCTTAACAGACAGTGGCCATTCTTTTTGTGAGGAGATCTTAACAGGTCCCTGACTCCTTCCAGGGAAAAATACCACATCCATACTTCCTGCTGAAAACACAGGCCCTCTGCAGTTTGTAGCTCCTTCTAGGCCATTCTCCATGTCAACCTACTGTTCCTCTGAGTCTAGTTTACTAGGTCATAAAGGGCACTTTGTCCGTTGGCAACTGACCTATTGACTGGCCACAGCCTGTGAAATGGTGTGGCCCACAAGAACATCTCAATAGGGACAACAGAGATTAACCAAATCAATCCACTTGTAAGAAATCCACTTTTGAGACATATAGGGAAAGTCACCAGTGGATAGAAACAGCAACTAGAATATACACCCAGAAAAAAAGAGGGGCAGATAAATAGGAAATGCAGAAATAGGAAAGACAGGATACACGGTGACTGACCAGATATGTGCTACTAAGGAAGAACAAAAAGAATAAAGAAAACCTACCAGTGCTTACTTTGAATGACTGGGGGGAAGGGCAGTAGCATGAATCAAAATGGAAAAGTCATGAGCATGGGTAGGGAAAAGAATAAGGCTGGTTTAGGATGTATTGAATTTGATAAGTGAGCCAACATTCCAAATTAAAGATCTCCAGCATCAGCTGGATGCCTGTGTGAATTCTGGGAGAGAGTTCAGAGCTGACCACATAGCAATGTGGTGACCTACACAGGGCTAATGGAGAAGCCATGAGAGTGGAGACAATGCCTAAGAGGAAAGGGAGACAAAAAAAGAGGCCTCTGTTTAGTGAAGAAAAAATAGGAAAAGGAGCCAATGAAGAGGCAAAATTGTTGACAGAAAGTTGGCAGGGATTCTAAAAGTTTGTGATGTCATGGCAACTGGGGCTGAAATGGCCGTGTGTGCTCATCAGCAGCAAATAGTGAGGGAAGCTAAAGAGGATGAAGTTTGAGGCAGGACCACTGGGTTGCTGGCTGATGAAGAGGCCCATGCTTACCTGGTGGCAAGCCATGTGTTTCAAGGAAGTGGAGGGAGGGAGTAAAGACGATTTTTCAAGGAATATGGTAGTGGAAGGAAGAAATACACAACACAGTGACAAAGGCAGCAAGTAGGTTTAAGGGAAGGTGAAGTTATTTTTCTCATTTACTTTTTAAGAATAGGAGAATCTTTAGCATTTTTGTAAAGGTATGTGATTAAAACAGAGTGAAGATGAACGCAGGAGTGCTGAGAAAATAGAGAAACTGAGCTAAAAATTAAAAGCGTTGCACAGTGGTAACATTCACATTGCCCTGGGTTGTAATAAACATAGTGAACCCAATCCATTTAACTCGGACTCCTAGGTCGTTAACATTTAAGATTCTATGACCCTTCTTAATATGCATGAAGTCCTCCATTAGCTAAAGTAGTTTGTGGCCTTGATAAATATTAACAAATAATTGCAGATTGCTCCATTTCCTACTTAATCTAAGGTCTTTTAATGTCGTTTCATCTACTTCATATACAATCTTTATTTTTTTTAAAGATCTTATTTATTTATTTGACAGAGAGAGAGAGAGACAGCGAGAGAGGGAACACAAGCAGCGGGAGTGGGGGAGGGAGAAGCAGGCTTCCCGCGGAGCAGGGAGTCCGATGTGGGGCTCGATCCCAGGACCCTGGGATCATGACCTGAGCCAAAGGCAGACGCTTAACAACTGAGCCACCCAGGCATCCCGCATATACAATCTTAAAAAAAAAACATGGAATATCTTTTAAAAGTCCTAGAAATCAAAGATTTTAAAATTTCATTTCCTGTTGCCTTTTCAAAGTGTTCAAGTAACAGAACGTTTGAACTTTTCTTCTTTATTACTTCTGATTTAAGTGTAAGTGCCAGGTACGTTATTTTTGTCTTTTCTTTCTTTTTTTTTTTTGTCTTTCTTACTTACAAGCACTTCTATTTTATCAAAATATTGGGCTATTAGCATCATAACTTACTTTGCATATTGAATTGCTTTGAATGTATTTGTGAGGTCTCCACCATACTGGTATGTCTGGGATGTTGCTTCAATCATTTCAGCTTTGGTTTTGAAAGTGTTCAGGTTAAATACAACTCTTGGATTGTTGGCATACTGAATTAACCCCACCTTCAAGAAAGCAGAAGTTCATTAAAGCTTTGTCATTAAGTTATAAATAATTTCTAATTAACCAATATAATCAAAATCAAAAGTGCATCTGGATGTGGGCTGATAGTATAAGGGAATCATTTCCAATTTTGTTCTTAAGAATAGATATTTTTCTTCCAATAGAATGACTTCTTTGTTAGAGGCTGTCAGTATACAGCAGCAGTACTTCTTGATAAGCAAAATGAGGTCCTATCTGGTATAATTTGGTTCTCAAGAGTAATAGTTATAGATTTTCAACTATAACAGTTATAGATTATCTAGTAATAGATTTTAAAGCAGTGTCTTGTAATATTTTAATATGGATAAATATTAGAATAAAGTTCATAACAAGAAGATTAAATGACATAAATTTTCTAATTAACAATGGCTATAAGCAAGTAAACAATTATAAGCAGTCATAGATGGAAGCTAACAGCTCATCAACTGAGAATACTTGCATATTAAACAAAGAATTAGATTTGAATACAAAAAACCCAAAACAAGACAGTGAGCTAATCACAGTCAATTTATTGTTCTGGATTTCCTCTAATCACAGACTTCAGCATTTTTGGAAGAAACCTGCCATATGAGCATGTGGGCAAGAAGTTTCTGGCCTTCAGATGCCATTAGGGAGAGTCTTATTTGAAAGACCTGACAGACAGAACAACTTCTGAACAAGATTCTGGGGCACATATCGTAATCCTTTAGATCAAGGAGGCCAAACACTTCTATTAACATCCTGTTCTCAGCCTTGAAATCATCCTCTATGCCTACGAGTTGGGGGCTTTCAGAACAGGAAGTGGCAATAGGAGATTAGTGGTAAAAAGGTCTCTAAAATAGAGGTCAGTCTGTAAGGAAGGTGGAAGGTGCAAGGCCTGGATTTCTGAGTTCAATCAGCTACTTTTGCTAGGAAGCAGTCAAGTAGGTTAGGAAGATGTGAAAAATATGATATTGCTGGAGCCTTCTCCTTAGGATAGGATATAAGACTTGAGAGAGAGGATGGATCAAAAATAACTCTAAGGATTTAAAAGTCTAAAATGAGAGGAAGATGTTAGTAACTCCCATGACAGCCCCAGAGCTTCGGTGTGAGAAAGGGGAGCGATGCATAGAAGACTCAAAGAAATGTAGTATATTAGGACTTACAGAATGGTCAAATTTAGATTGGAAGAAAAGGAGACTTTGTAAAGCACCTCTAGAGATGAAGATGCATTGGGGTAGGAAGACAAGGAGAGGAAGGTCATAAATTCCTTGCGAGAGACTATGAAATAGAGTAAATCTTGTAATGGGGGTAATCCATTTAGAGACAGATAAAATAAGCAGATAATTAGGAAAACTTCTCTTATGATGGGCCCGAAGATGGTACTATACAGAAATCAGTGCCATACACGGTCTTTTTAAAAAAGATTTTATTTATTTGAGAGAGAGAGCACGAGCTGGGGAGAGGCAGAGGGAGAGGGCAAGGAGACTCTCCGCTGAGCATGGAGCCTGCCATGGGGCTTGATGTGGGGCTTGATCCCAGGACCCTGAGATCATGACCTGAGCTCAAGTCAGACACTTAACTGACTGAGCTACCCACGTGCCCCTACACTTAGTCTCATTCACAGAATTTTCACACAGTGAAACCTCCAAAGTTTCAGTGGACATTAGTGTCCTTTAGGTATTGAAAAGCAATGTCAATGGGGAAAACATATAATAATATTTTATAATACTGAACAGGGAAGCAGCAAATCAAATTTCAATATAGCTAACTGCAAAGTATTTAGGGGGAAATGTTCCAACAATTGTTACTAGATGTTGGACACTAGGGTCTCAGATGACAGGAACAACCCAAAAACATACACTGGTAACTGTGAACTGGTTCCTGTTGATTCTGGTTCAATGTGCTTCTACAACCAGAATGAGCCATGAAATGGCAAATCCAATAAAAAAGAAAGAAAAAAGACCCAAAACTTTAACAATAAATGCTATTCGGTTTTTGGAAAGTGAGAAGCTTCTGTTCCTGAGTTTTGGATGCCTATCTCAAGAAGATAGAAAAGCAAATTAAAGACTCGTTAAAACACAGGCAGCTACACAAAATTATTTAAAAGACGTGTCCTGTGTAAAAAAGGAAGGATAGACTAAAATATGATAAAAGACTAAAAAATAATAAAAGATAGGATTATACTTCTTTATAAAAAAATCCCAGAATTCAAGGACAATTATTTTACCAACAAACAAAAAGAAATTATTAGTCCAAGCGGCTGTCAAGAAAAAATAATACAGGATTTTAAAATGTATTAATAAATTCATGAGTTATAGGAGGGAAAAATAAGCAACTAAAGAGGATTAAAATGCTATATCCTAGGGATGCCTGGGTGGCTCAGTCAGTTAAGCATACGACTGTTGATTTCAGCTCAGGTCATGATCTCAGTGTTGTGAGATCGAGCCCTGAGTCAGGCCCTGTCCTGGGCGTGGAGTCTGCTTGAGATTCTCTCTCTCTCTCTCTCCCTCTCCCTATGCCCCTCCCCCCACTTCCATTCTTTCTCTCTCTCTTTCTCTCACACACACAAAAAATGCTCTATCCCACATCCGATGCTTGTGTCAGAAATAAAAGTCTCAAATCTCAAAAACCAGCACTGGGCAAAGTCATAGACAGAACAACTCAATGTAGTACAAGTTTCAATTAACTGTCAAGATTACCATTAAATGCATTTAATATGGGGATCTGAAAAATACAAAAATTAAGATGTCATAGCTAACAATATTTTCTCAGAAAGAAAGCTGTGGGTTAGTGTATGTATTATTCAAATCCATACCTGTGTTTTCTTGGGGCCTATATCCAGGCCTTGGACAAATTTTTCCAAAAAATTCTTTACTGCATCCCAGGGATAAATACTGTTCGATTCATCACACACAACCACAACATCTATGAGGGAAGGGCAGGCTACACAGGAAAAATGAAAGAAACAGATTTCCATAGGTAATTCAGTCTTCACACTCATATGCAAATGGAACAAAGTAAAATGGACTTGAGGAGTTGGGTGGCACTTGATAAATCCCGCCTTCCCCCTTCATATAAGGCATAGCTCAGACCCTCTGCACATTCATCACTTACTCTGAACTGCAGGTGCAAAGCTGGTCAAGAGCTGAAAATCGGGACTGACGTCAGAACAAACCCCAGTTGTGTAATATTGACTTCCACACTGCTGTGCCCACAGGGGACCACACGTCTTTAGAGAAATGAGAGCAATGACAAAACATATGGAAAACATGAGTCCTCTACGTCTCCATTGGTAAAACTCAGAGATCATTTCTATGATTTTACCAGATACTAGGAATTGTCAACTCTTGTAACTAACAGGTCAAAAAAAAAAAAAAAAAAAAAAGCCTCTGAAAGAAAGTGTCTCAGAAAGAAATAGCAACCAGAAGTAAGGGAGAAAGAAGGTGGCAGCTGGGCTGGGAGGCAGGTGTTGATGGTGCAGGGAGAAGCCCCTCTGGTCACCCCCCAAGCTAGGGAAAGCGGGTGCTTTCCTTCCTCTTTGGTCTCTCAGTTACCTGGGCCTCAGGGGCTGAATCTGTAAATGAGGATAATCACACCTATTATCTTTTAAGGTTGTTGTAAAGATTAAGTGGGTCTATAGATATAAAACCTTTAGAACAGTGCAGGGTAAATAGCAAATGCTACATAATTGTGAGCCAGCATCATTGCTATTATTATCCTTGAACAAAGATTATACCATTCACCGATACTACTATGCTCTCTATCTACTACCTCTTATAATATTCAGCAGAAACCCACAAGCCCCAGGGCCAGGCAGGAACCTAGGAGTGTTCTGGGCTGATATAGACGCCATGATGAATGAAGAACCCAGGGGCAGCCACCATGGCTCTTGCCCATTGCCAGCCTTGCCAGATCTTTCCAATTTTCAAGGAGAGCCTGAGAGGACAAATTCTTTGTGCAAATTCAGTTAACAAAAAGAACAAACTCTATGGGCTCAACAAACACAATGATGTTCATGAACTGCCAGTTTCTGACTTTGTTCTAAAGTATTTATTTGAGGACTTCTGATCCCCCTTTTTGTACTACATAAAACCTTCGGTCATCCAAGCTACCACTTGTCTTCCTGCCCACATCAGACATACTAAAATTCTTCATAGTCCCATCAACCCAGCCTTAGATCTCTCTTTTTCAGCAGCCCTTGAATGCCAAGAACTCCTGCTTCAGTTGTGATTAAATCACACAGAAAACGCTACACTAATAATATTAAAATTGCTAGATGTAAAAGGACAAAAATGGGAAAGAGAAGTCTAGTCAAGATCTTAAAGAGCACCTACAAAGTTTAGCATTAGGTAAAGCTGTGGATCAATTATTAAAGCTTAACAAAAAAGTGTGAACTTGCAAAAAGCAATTGGAAGAATAAAAGGGAATTTATTTGACCCAGTTTAATTGTTGGTTGCTCGAAGGAAAAGCAACTGTGGTCATATTTCATGCTCAATGAATAAGCCATAGTTCTTCCTCCTATAAAACTGGTTCATTTTGCCAATTAGTTAGGGGACAGTCGCGATTGATGGCTTTGGCTAGTTTACCAAATAACAGATACCAATTATTGATTCCTATATCCCCATTCCCAATTGTTTTTTTTTTAAATCACCTTGAAAAACAGTAACTTGTGAAATAGTCAAGATTTTTTTTTTGTTTTAAAAGCAATGGAAAACAGCATTTAAAAGTTGAAATTAGAATATGCCAATTGTTAATGCCAGAACTACATTCCTGCTTTAAGCCCAGAACTTAAGAAGTTTCAAAAAAATGTGATGATTGTCAGTCTTTTCCACATAATTCTTAAGAGTATCTTAAGATTTTGACCTTTTAGGTATGTAAAGGAAGCTTTGGCTTTTTTTTCTTTCTTTTTTTCCTCTCTCTCTCTCCCTCCCTCCCCCTTTGTGCCTTCTCTGCTTGCTACATTGATTGTTAAATTAATCTCTTAAATTCTCTAGCAATTTTAAATTACTTTACCTGAAGATACACATTAAAATTTTTGAAGCACAACCTGTAATCCCTATATCTCAATATGTTCCTCTCCCTGAATTTATTCAACCTTAAAAACAAACAAGCAAACAAAAAAGAAAAGAGGAAAGCAACCATATTATAAAGACTTTAGGATATCATAAACCGTGAAGATTCATTGCAATATTCATTTTGCTTTGAATTACACATATTATAAGCGATACCTGATGTTTGAATACCAATGTCTGAATACTAGTATCTATTAGGAAAAGTAGAATGACATTGTTAAAAATTGATTATATTTTTTAGAATAATTTAGTTATTATACACATAGGCTTTTAAGTTAGCATGTCAATCATATAGACATAACTAATGTAAAGTTAAATTAAGCGTTCTATAGCTATTTTAACAGGGTGATATAACTAGGATCATCCATGAGCTGGTGGAAACGTCTAATAAAATTGGGTTTTTATTTGCCTTAAAATTTCTTTGGTATGTGATGGTTTTCATTTTTTAATATAGTCAGATATTTTCAACAATTTCCTATATTATTTCTCCTGTTAGTTCTAAGCTCAGAAATTTTTCCCTCTTTCAGAAAATTTCCATTTTCCTCCAGTTTTTAATATTAACTCTTTAATTCACTTGAAAGCATATTTGAATATATAAGTTATTAACCAATTAATTGTCCCTAGACCTCTTGTCAAAGAAGGTATGTTTTTTTCTCACTGATTTGTGATCCTTTCCTCAGCATTCTAGAAACTAAGTGAGAGTAAACACTAATATGAAATAAGAAGAGACCAAGCCATGACTTAGATGATATCAGATTTACCAACAGTTACAGCAAAGGATTCAAGACAGAAATACTCTTCAGCTTTGAAATCCACTCTCTGAATTAGCAGTACCTAGCTTGAATGTTCCTATGGGAAGGAGAAATGAGACCTGGAGTTCTGCTATTATCAACAAATGCTAAGGGTACTTTCCAAGGGCAAAGAATCGGTGTTCCTGTGTTGCTTTTTTCTAAGACATTCCTGGCAACTCTTTTGCTGAATATCTTAAGAAGTCTATACATCAATAGATGGGCATTTCATGTTGGATATCCACAATGGATGATTTATCCAAAAGCAAACTCTAATATTTAAGTGTCAAGATTTGATTTGATAGGTGGGATGGTGAGAAGACACTAACTTCATACTTTCTTGAAACAGATGGGAATTTGAAAGGTAAACACTCACGAGAAATCCTCCAGTGCCCATGTTCCTTGTGAGAGTCAAGCCAAGGCTCATGTTGGTTTTCATTTCAGTAACATTGGGAATGCTTGTGGCAGCTTTCAAAGGGAAAAATATTTTAAAAAGTGAATAAATCTTCACCATTTATTTAAACTTGTTTAAAAAAAGACCCACACACTGATGTTTATGTGTAGCACTGAATTTAGTGTCATATATCCAGGTACTCACATTATATAATCACATGTAAAGAAAGGAGGGGCCTTCAGTGATCTGGTAGCTTGTACGCTTAAATGAGTGAGGTTACAGAATGTCAGATATTAGGGGGTGGTGTCTGTAAAGGGCATGACTTATAGGCATTTAAATTTAAAATTTTTAAAAACAAAATGCTGGCCAAACAATACACACCTGAGGACACAATTTGGTCTACAATTTGCCAACCTACTATTTTCAAGGTCACAACAGCTCCATCTAACGTTTTATTATGGATCAGGAAAAAAAAAATCCTTAAAGTGTTATAAAAAAATGCATACAGTAGAATCTGGTCCAAAACATTAATGGCTGAATTTTAAAAGGAAATCATGAGACTAGCCATGTAAAATAATAAATACAAACAATTACAAAGTATTCCAAATAGTGACAATTTTTTTTATTAGAATGCAACAGAGTGTTTCTCAGCATCTCTAACAGCAACACTAGTATTGACAGGTCTATACCTAATGGTTTGTTTTGAGGAGGGAAAGAGGTATGGTTAGACTTAGATATCTATAAATAATCAGCAAAATAATCCTAAACATTAATGGAAACTGGTCCACAGTCTGGGGGTAGATGGTCCAAGAGGCAGCACATTTCTCATGTATCTTATTAAATCAGGTCTTTAAGCTGTGTTGGAAATTTGGATACAATTGGACCCCATATGACTAAAGATAATAAAGGCAAAAAAGCTGTCTATATTTCTTCAAGACAATGATTGATTTTGTTATTTTTTAAATTAGAGTTACATCAAATGAGATCTTATTATTTGTAAAAAGTCATATTGCTAATTACTACTTACTTTCCAAATTCAGTTTTTCACATGTAGCACTGGACAGATCAACAGGACATTTATACACATCTCCCATTCGGTTCTCAGGAAAGCCACTCCAAGGTGAACCGACTAGTAACCTAGAAATAGGAATTATTTTTCATTAGATATAAAATGTTAGTATAGTTTCTTAAAGTTTAAAACTGACCACAAAACAATGAAAAAATCCCCACATTTAATTTCAATCTTAATAAGAAAATAGTTCATATTTGTTCAGTTATAATTTGTTCTTTTTCCTTTTCTCTTAGCTGATCAAGATTCTTAATGAATATTTGCATACAGTATAGAAATATAATGCAGGCCACAAATGTGATCTGCATATGTAATTTAAAATTTTCTAGTAGTCACATTAATACAATAAAAAGCAGAGGTGAAATTCACTTAAATAATATATTTTATCTAACTTGATATACCAAACTAGTATGCAATCATTATAAATAAAAATTATTAATGAGCTATATGACATTCTTTTTTCCATACCAAGTCTTTTGAAATTCAGTGTGTATTTTTTACTCAGAGCACAAATCAGTACGGAGAAGTAACATTTCAAGTGCTCAGTAGCCACATGAGGCTAGTGGCTGCCATATTGGTCAGCACAACTTTAAAGAATGAAACAAGATTAAAACAAAAACAAAAACTAACATTTGTTGAGTGCTTTTCTTGTCCTAAGTATTTTCATATGTTAATTTACTTAGGGAACAGATGAGTTATCTAAGTGGTTTTACTGTTTATTGTCTATATAAGAGGATCCTTAGCAAAAAACACAAAGCAAATATACTGTGGAGCTTTCTTTATGTGTAATGTGTTTGTAGCCAGAACACAGGATGCAGAGTTTGGAGACTGGTGCTCCCATCCTCCTTTTGGATAGTTTCATTTCCTACAAAACTTGTCCAACTAGAGACTAAATGTTTCCCTGTGGAGCCACTCACCTAACATTTCTGGTTACAAAAGAATGGACAGAAAGAGTCCATGTAAACAGTCTGACCTTCAGAATCTATAGTAGGTTAATTACTCAGCAGCATTCAGTTACTAAGGAAGCATATTTGATTCAATGTTTTTTTTCCCTGTCAAGGTTGGCAGATTAGATGAAACTTAAATTCTTTCATGAGCATTCTGCAAAATATATTTTATCATTGTTGATTAAACAACATGTGTGCCTTACACTAAGTGCCACAATGGATACAAAAAAGACTAAGGTGCACCTCTGTCTACTACATCTAGTAAAACTATTTAAGATACATGACAAGTAAAACAATAACAATACAAATGAACAGAAAGATATAAATAAGTTCCTCTCTGGAACAAACGTTAAAATGGTCAGAGGATGCAAAAATGGATGTTGAAAGATGAAGGTGGCAGTTATCATTCTCAGCAGAGGGAAGAGTGTGAATAGTCATGGAAAGAAGAAAACACCAATTATTTTGAAAGACAGTTAATGATTCACACAGTAAGTGAGAGCTAAGTGTAACTGATTTTGATACCCAAGCTCTTAACCCTTAGTTTATTCTCCTTCCTCTTAGCTGCACAAAGGCCTGGCATAGGGCCTAGATTGGGAAAACTACCAGGACAAATGGGCTGCGTTCCAGAATAATCAAAGAGTGGATCTGGAAACTGATGGTCAGGCCACGTCTACCGTGATGAGGGTGTGGCTGTGTGGTGTGTAAGGAGGCTATGGACAGGAAGGACACCAGCCAAGGTCAACTTGTAAGAGCACATCTACACTGTGGGCCCAGGCTGTACTGTTCATAATGTAGGTAAGGGCAGATCATGTTCAAATAGTACTAAATGTGGTAATTTGGGTGACTTTCATTATGCACATTTTCCATCCATCCTCACCAGCCCAAGGGCAAGAAACACACTTAAGAGTAAAAGTTAAGTGTTCCTTATCTAAAATTTAACCATCTTGTTCTTCAGAGTCTTCAGCAAAGCACCATCATGGAGTTACCTACTTCTCAATGAGAAGGCTCAAAAGGCTACTTGCTGTCTCCTCTTGACTAAGTGCTCCCTGGACACACCTCTCCGCCTCACTTCCTCCAACCTCACCAAAGAATTCGGGATTTGATAGTCTCACATTCAGGAGGGGGTATGACATCTCCACTACTGCTGTGAGAGCTGTGGCCTCCTACATGAATCAAATGGGAAGAAGAGAGAAGAAGAAACATCTGCACAACTGTGTGCCTCGTAACAAAAAGGATGTGATAGTACTTGTAAATCTCTCAAAGAAAACATGTAAATCTCTGGCAGTATGATGCCATATTAAACTCTTAACACAAGACAGCAGGTAACAGTGGAAAACCAGATCATCTTGGTAACTGGTAAAGAACCAGGGTGTCCTCATCATATATGACTGACTCATTCTTTCAATATGGTGAACCACATTAGTTAGTAGCCTCCAGGTCACGCTAGTGACTACAGAGAATGTTTCAAAGACCCTGTTAACTCCCTTATTGGCAACATTTCCAGTAGACTCTCCTCGCTTCTACCCACAGGTCTCGGTGAAATCCTGGTTCCTGACAATTCATCCTCATAAGGAAAGGCTATGACATCACCAGTGGCTACTCCAAGGGAATTGTGACATTCTTATATTAATCAGACAGGAAGATGAGGGAGGCTGGTATATTTATCTATACAATCTTATGTAATCAGCTGTAACAGGAAGAAACATGCCAGGAGAAAATGTTACAAGGGTGGAGAATCGGATAGGTGAGTGAGTAAACTCTGCTGCAGGATGGTAAAACTTCTTTGAAGGAATGGATTTAACATAATCACAACCAGACAAAAGAGCTGCATGAACAGTTGTGTGTGCTGATTCTCAAAACAAAACAAAATCCCAAGATATAAACTCTCTTTCCTACAGTGAAACTGGGAATTCTTCCAAGATGACTTAAAAATAACACTTACTGTTCAATTATCTTGTGGGGAAATAGTGATTATGTAGAGTTCCAAAACACAGCCAATTTGCCCACCTCCAGTGGAATTCAAAATACTTTGTTTAGTTAGTAAACAGTATTTATGGTGGTGTAGGTAGTTTAAACCCACAATCCAGGGGCTGTTATAAATATCTTCCTTTGGTCTGTGAGTCTATAAACTCTGCAAGTGTTCCTCTAATACTAGCGATTTCTCTAGAGATTATTGACAGAATGTACTTAAAATAGTAGGGCAAAACATGTTTTCTTTGATTCAACAAACGTTTATTGAAATCCTATGGGGCTGAAATTTTGCACAACTCCAGGGGATACCATTTCCATATAAAGAGTGTGCACTGGCCTTGTTAAGTATGCAGCCTGTGAGGCTGTACATGGTGGCTAGACCTACTATGTGCCAGACTTGATTCTAGGCACTGGGGATTCGTCAATGAATAAGTCAGTCAAACATTTCTGGTCTCATGGAGCTGACACTCTAGTGGGGAAAAGACAGACAATAAATTTAATAAGTAAATAAAACATATCATGATGATGATCAGTACTTTATGGGAAAAAGGAGGATAGTAACATGGTGCGGAGGGTGTTATAATCTTTATTAGAAGGGTCAGAGAGGGCCTTACGGAAAAGTTGCTGTTTAAGCAAAGACTCGAAGGAGATGAAGGAGTAAACCATCAGACTCTGGTGGAAGAATACGAGGCTGTGGGAACAGCAAGTGCAAAAGCCCTGTGGTTGGACCACACTGTGTGAGGAAGAATGTGGGAGGAGATGCGGTCAGATTGGTAATGGGGCCAGATCCCATAAGATTGATATGAAATTCTAAGAACATGGCTTTGCCTCTGAGTGACATGAGAAAGCCATTGGAGGGTTTTTTTAACACAGTAATGATGTGATCTGACATATTTCAGAAGGATTTTGAAGACTGCTTTGTTAAGAATTATTGCATTGGGCCAAGGTGAAGCACTTCAGAGGCAAATACAAAATCCAGGCAAGAGGTGATGAGGGGTTCCTACAGGGCTGTGAGAAGTGATCTTATTTTAGATATATTTTGAAGGTAGGGCCATCAGGATTTCTTGAGAGGTTAGTTTTTAAATACACACACCCACACCCACACTCGTGCAAACACGCACACACACGGAGTCAAGGATGATTCCAAGTTTTCTCTACCAAGAAACTAAAAGGAACCAAGTGGTCATGATCAGATAAGGGGGATACTCTCAGTAAAGCAAGATTTTGAGACAGAATGAGCTCAAGAGCTCAGTGTGAGGTATTTTAAGTTTGAGATCTCTATCAGACATCCAAGGGGATATTTTACTTAGGATTAGAAGCCTATTGTTTATAACACATTAATGTAAGAAATTTCAAAGTCTATAGTATATAAATATAAATATTGTTCCTTACATTGTTTAGTTCCAAGCCACTGAGACACAAGGGTTCTGGTGAGTTCTATATAGCTACTTGCTTCCTGCTTGTAATGTAAAAGGAGTTTATGATGCAAAGAAATCACCTGGGAAGACTTCAAGTCTCCAGGAAGGAGGAAGACAGGTAAAGGGAGTTCATTTTTAGCTCCTGGTTGGGAAATACTGTTGTTATAAATTTAATAGTTAAACCCTTTGGCGTGTGTTGAAAGGAAATTTTAGTTTCTCAGCTTCATTATGCTACCTCAGACTCCTTTGGCTGCCAGATTGCTTCCTTAAATAAGGGATGGCTAAACCCTCAAGGTCTTTCAGTTCCCTGATGTGGTGGATGTGGAGTCCACCAGCCTCATTATTGCTAAAACATCTTAAGCCTATTCTGTTTCATAAAAAGCCTGGAAATTAGCTTTTGTACTGTAAACAGATGAATCAAATAAAAGCTGATTCTGTTATGTTGACTCATCCAACATGCAGTTTTCCTAAAGTTAAAATCTTTTGATTTTAATATATCAGTATATCATATATATAAATATATATTTATATATAGCTGATATATTCAATTTAAAGCCTTATGATGATATAAATTCCACATTCTTCGAAGGGAAGGAATGATTTTTAAGACCACCACATTTTTCCAAATCAAAGCCCATGAGTTAGTACCTTTCAACAAGGTGCTTAGGCAGATGGTTGTTTTATCAATGATAAAATTTGGAAAAGCAACATTTATAAAGTACTTTTTGTGTACACTGTCTTCTTTGATCCTTATAAATAGAGGTCAAGTGTTACAACTATTCCTGTTTTCCTATAAAAAACAAGTCTAAGTGTTTAATTGGCAACAAAGTCTAGATCTGCACCTGTGTCCTTTCATTCCAAACCCCTGATTCTTTCTATCATAGTAAGTTCTGCTTAGAACTCTTTTAGAGGACAGGTGTTCATTGTTTGCCCATCCTATTAGCCATAAACAAATTAACAGTTTCCACCCATGCCACTTTGTATTCCCCAAATCCCTCTTCAGATGGAGCTAGACTGATGGAAAAGTTTCAGACAACTGACCACCAGGAAGATGTGCGTGTGTAAGCCCCATTCACTTTTGTAAATGAACTTTGTTCCAGGAACAGACATTCAGGCATTAACACAGTGGAAAGCTTTAAATTATAAGACAAGCTAGTGAGGCATGGAGAATTTTCACAGATCACTGAAGGTCTCCAGACATTTGGGAGTAGCAGATCTATCCCCTATGCAAGCCACAAAAGATGTGACTTGCACACAAAACACACAAGTGTGTTTGTGTGTGTTTGTAGGTATACACACAAATTTGTGTCCAGAGAGGGGGAAGGGAGAAAGAAGTCAGAGCTGGGGATATTTAAAGTGCCTTTTCTACTATAGATTTTTACTTATGAAAATAACAGAAACCATGGAAAAAATTTAGCCATAAAGATTATTTAAACTTAGTGGAAAAGAAATGGACAACTATGATATAACAAATGTAGGTGGATCAACACCAGGGTGGTCCATGGGGTTCTAAAAGATACTCGGTTCACTATTCTGCCCCTACTGGATGCCTTGAGAAGGTCTTTGTTGATAGGAGACATGATACTTTGCACATCTATATTAACAGTGTTGAGTGATGGTTTCATTATATGGCAACAACATAATAATTACTTATAAAAGTATTAAGTTTTTAGCTTAAAAGTGTAAGATTATTAGAGTCAGACTTCTAATGCCTTTCCAGAATCAAACACTGGACTAAGTTACAAGTTAGTGAAAATAAAATGTAATGAAAGAACAAAAAGGAATATATATGTCATGGGTTTAAAATAAAAGCAAACTCTAAGAATAAACAAAGTAAGCATGTTAAATGGCACTGCCAGGATAACCTAATGGCAAGAGAATTTTATCTTTGGAAAAAGACATAAAGGATGATATTGGCTAATATTTAAAGGCCATAATGAAAGACAAAGACATGATTATTTTGGAAAAGGGATCAGAATAGCATTCTTGGACAAGAAGAAGAAGAAATGGACTGAAGCTAATCCAATATGCATGGAAGCTAATCGATGACAGATGAAAAATGGTTGAGAAACAGGCAGTGGAGAGAAGTAGGGAGGAACTTCTTATTAAAAATCCTGATTTTCTTCCTATGTATTTTTACACAGCACTAAGGAGAGTACTTCACGTATGCATAATGATTTAGTGGTTTTTTTTTTTAACAGTGGATATGATTTATTTCTTTTTTTAAAACAGTGGATATCTATTTGTTTTTTTAAGTTTTTATTGCAATTCCAGTTAGTTAACATGCAGTGTAATATTAGTAATATTAGTTTCAGATGTACAATATAATGATTTCAGAATCACAATATAGTGATTCAACACTTCCATACGTCACCCTGTGCTCATCACCAAGTGCCCTCCTTCATCCCCACCCCTATTTTACCCATCCCCCCACCTCCATGTCCCCTCTCGTAACCATCAGTTTGTTCTCTATAATTAAGAGTCTGTTTCTTGATTTGTTTCTCTTTCTCTCTTTTTTTCCCTTTGCTTATTTTTTTGGTTTCTTAAATTCCACATAATCATGAAATCATACAGTATTTGTCTTTCTCTGAGTTATTTCACCTAGCATTATACTCTCTACAACCATCCATGTCTTTGCAAATGGTAAGATTTCATTCTTTTTTATGGCGGAATAATATTCCACATCTTCTTTATCCATTCATCAATAGATGGACACTTGGGCTGCTTCCATATTTTGGCTATTGTAGATTATGCTGCTATAAGCACAGGGGTGCATGTATCCCTTTGAATTAGTGGTTTTGTAGTTTTTGGGTAAATACCCAGTAGTGTAATTACTGGATCATAGGGTAGTTCTATTTTTAACTTTTTGAGGAACCTCTATACTGTTTTCCAGAGTGGCTGCACCAGTTTGCATTCCCACCAACAGTGCAAGAGGGTTCCCCTTTCTCCACATCCTCGTCAGTATCTGTTGTTTCTTGTGTTGTTGATTTTAGCTATTTGGACAGGTGTGAGGTGATATCACAAAATAGTTTTGATTTGCATTTCCCTGATGATAAGTGATGATGAACAACTTTTCTGTTGGCCATCTGGATGCCTTCTTTGGAGAAATGTCTGTTCATCTCTTCTGCCCATTTTTAAATTAGATTGTTTTTTGGGTGTTGAGTGCCATAAGTTCTTTTTTTTTTTTTTTATAGGCTCCATGCCCAGCATGGAGCCCAGTGTGGGGCCCAAACTCATGACCCTGAGATCAAGACCTGAGCTGAAATCAAGAGTCAGATGCTTAACTGACTGAGCCACCAGGTGCTCCGAGTCTTATAAGTTCTTTATATATTTTGCATACTAACCCTTTATCAGATATGTCATTTGCAAATGCCTTTTCCCATTCAGTATGTTGCCTTTTAGTTTTTTTGATTGTTTCCTTCACTATGCAGAAGGTTTTTATTTTGATGTAGTCCTAATAGTTTATTTTTACTTTTGTTTGCCTTGCCTCAGGAGACATATCAAGAAAAAAATGCTATGGCTGATGTCAAAGAGGTTACTGCCAGTGTTCTCTTCTAGGATTTTGATGATTCCTTGTCTCACATTAGGTCTTTAATCTATTTTGAATTTATTTTTGTGTATGGTGTAAGAGAGTTTCTTTTGCATGTAGCTGTCCAGTTTTCCCAACATCATTTGTTGAAGAGACTGTCTTTTTCCTGCTTTACTGAAGATTAACTGACTATATAGTTGTGGGCTTATTCTGTGGGTTTTCTATTCTGTTCCATTGATCTGTGTGTCTATTTTTGTACCAGTACCATACTGTTTTGATCACTACAGCATTGTAATATAACTAGAAGTCTAGAGTAGTGATGCCTTCAGCTTTTGTTTTCTTTTTCAAGATTGCTTTGGCAATTCAGGGCCTTTTGGGGTTCCATACAAATTTTAGGATTGTATGTTCCAGCTTGAAGAATGCTGTTGGTATTTTGATAGGGATTGCACTAAATGCATAGATTGCCTTGGGTAGTATAGATATTTTAACAATATTTGTTCTTCCAATCTGTGAGCATGGACTATCTTTCCATTTCTTTGAGTTATCTTCAATTTCTTTCATTAGTGTTTTACAGTTTTTCAAGTACAGAAAACTGCACTCTTTGGTTAGACTTATTCCTAGAGTGGTTTAGTGTTTGAAGCGCTTTACTTTTTTTTTTTTTTAACTAAACTACAGATTTTATTTGGATTTCACCAGTGAAGTGCTTTACTTTTATTCTCTCACAAGGTGCTCAAAACATTCCAGTTTGGTAGGAATGGCCCTCTCTTTGTGCTCCAGCAAGGTTGTGTGACTTTTTCAGTCACCCAGCTAGTGGTGTGGAAACTGAGGGTAAAACCCTTGTGCTCTGGCTCCTGACTTACATGACAAATCCCTGTCTATGAGACAATGAAAAGGCAGATGGTAACTGTCATCTCTGTCCAGGCAGAAATTTTAATTCAAAGTACTGAATGAAGTTGATCTTACTTTATAAAGTTTATATGAAATAGAATTAAATATTTTTTATAAATGCCAATTACCTTCTTCCACTCTCAGACTAGGATACTTAAAAAAATATGTACACTTGGAACATCTTATCTCTGTTTTGCATTAATCTATCATATGCACATTACTTCTTAGCTCTGTAATCTTAGGCAAACTACTTAACATTTCCAAGTCCCAGTCCCCTCATTTGTAAAAGGAGTAATAATAGAGCTATTGTGAGTATTATGTGTTCAGCAAAGAGAAAGTACTCAGTACTTTTAAATATTGCAAATATCAGTAAATACCAAGTACTGTTATTTCCAATCTACATATGGCATAATCTTTGATATGTGTTATAGAATTGAATGTTTCTTATTCATCTAAAATTCTCTTCCATATCTCCTATAGACAAGCTGTTATATTTATAACACACATAGAGCTTTATTCATATTTTTCTTAGTTAAAAAGTTAGAACTATAATATAAGCTCATATATAAATGGAATTTTTTATTGGCCATAACACATGTTCATTATATTTCTCTTCTTTTCTTAAGGAACAAGTATGCACTAGTCCTTGCTGACACAAGAAATTACATCTCTCCCACTGGAAATACCCCTTGTTGCCAGAGAGTTTTTGTTACACAAGTGACTGTTCTAAGGTTTTTGAGTCATATAATGAGCTCAGACTATTCATGCAGCAGGCCTTTGGATTAGACAAACAGAGACAGTACATATCACCACAAGCTTCCAGGAAATGACTTTAAACATATCTCAATCCTTTGTATAATTGCTTCTGATAAGAGTTGCATCATCGACATTTGAACATCCTGTGTGTACAATGGGGGCCTCAAAGTGACACAGAAGGGGGAGCAGACCATAGCTTTACTTACAGACAGAGGGGTGCTCTGCTGCTCTGCTTGGGAGTAGTCTTGCATTTAAAATTATGCAGCTTGTTTGAGGCTGTTAAAAAAGCTCTAGAATTCTCAAAGCCACGTCATCACTATTTCTAGAGTAAAAGTCCACAGTGTGATAAAAGTATAATAAATAAAATGAGCAAAAGCATCAAGATCATTTTGTTCAAATCTTGTGCATCCCAATGTAAATGCCTGTAAATTCTTAGAAACATGGGGCATATAGGACAGCTGATGTTGTACTTGAAAAATAAGGAGTGTGGTTTAAGAAAACTCAGAGCCATAAGTGAGATGTCAGAAGGAAGGAAAGGGCTGAGAGATAGAGTTGGGGCTCAACAATACAGACTGTAAAGAAAGTCAAAGAGAACAGAGGAAAAACTATTCAAACAGCAGCTTCAGAACAAGCAGTAAGAGAGTAAAGGAAATAAAAGGGTGTGTGTGTGTGTGTGTGTGTGTGTGTGTGTGTGTGTGTGTGTGTGTGTGTGAGAGAGAGAGAGAGAGAGAGAGAGAGACAGAGAGAGAGAGAGAGAGAGAGAGAGAGAGAGAGAGTGTTATATAAGTCCAAGAGAAAAAGACTCACAGTTATAAAGGAATTCACAGTAATCCCACTTTCTTTGCCCAAAGTTAACTTGATTAGTATCAGGAGGAAAGTTAATGTTTAAACAGTCCTTCCCACATCTGCTACTTCCATAATGTCTGTGCAGTTGTCATAAATTAGGAGTGGAGAAGGGCACAGTGCCAATCGTCAAAACAAATAGGCAATTCTGGATTCCAAGTTTCATATTATTTTCCTTGAGCCTGAGAGTTGTGAGGGCTGCCTGTCCTTGCAGGGGGACACGCCATCCGCTGGATCCTGCCACAGCCCTGTCCTCCATGGCAAGGCATCTCGGCAGGGCCAGGCTAATGAGAGAAGGACCAGGAGCAAATCTTGTCCCTCGAGTGTCCCACGCTTTGGGAGGAGAGAATGAGCTCTCAATAGTAAGATAATACAGTTATGACACTGAAAGGACACCCACACTATTAACCACACGGGTTTGGCCTCTATTGCATCTCTGCCAGCTCTGCATATCAGTCTTCCGCTTTGACTCTGCTCCACGCTCCTTAAAAGGTAAGGTTGATGTTTTCTATTTCGCACCTCACACAGGGTCCAGCCTGTGGTGGATTAGCAGTTGGTGTCCATGATGTGCCCTCTTCTGCTTCTTTGCTTTAACAAGACCAGCACAGTGAAAGGGCAGACTGGCATGCCAGGCCAGCTTTGGTTCTCTTTCCTTCCAGCTTTTCACTGCCATAGGACTTAGCCTCTCAGGTAAGACAGGTACCCCCCTCTCCTCTTCTTGTGTGCTGGGGTGTGCTCGTACCAGCTGGTGCTGTAGACAGGCCTGAGGGTAGTAAGACTAACAATACACCTTACCAGAAAGCTCTACGCTGGAGTTAAAAGCACTAGTCCAACCAATAATAGAGCGATGCCTTGTTCCCCAGTAGTCATTGTCTGTGTTTATACATCTTTTAGGAATGTCATGAGAAGGCTACAGTAGGACTTAGGAATGTCTACTGTCCTTGGTCTGGACATAACCTGATCAGCACCAGAATCTCATCCTAAGCTGCTAATACATTCATCTTTTAACAATGTTTTGCATGCTCAGAGAGAATCATGGAGAGAGAAAGGATGTATGGCTGTCTCTCACTCTCCTGGGACTCTGCCTCCTAGGTTCCTGTCAACATTTTGTCCCTGTTCGTCTTGCTCAACTTCCAACCTGCAACGTGGTCAGTAGTTGAGTTACCTTCCGATCCTTGGTAGGCTTATCGTCTCTAATAGCATCTCCTACTGATGATGGCTCTTTCTCTCAGATTGACCTTGTTGGGCGCCTGGGTGGCTCAGTCGTTAAGCATCTGCCTTCAGCTCAGGTCATGATCCCAGGGTCCTAGGATCGAGTCCCACATCAGGCTCCCTGCTCAGCAGGAGACCTGCTTCTCCCTCTCCCACTCCCCTTGCTTATGTTCCTGCTCTCGCTGTGTCTCTCTCTGTCAAATAAATAAATAAAATCTTAAAAAAAAAAAAGATTGACCTTGTCCTAGAAAGAGCAACCTTTACCTTGTCACTTAAAAAGAACAATTGTGTAAGACTGTTGCATCACAGACCTGTACCTCTGAAACAAATAATACATTATATGTTAAAAAAAAAAAGAAGATAGTAGGAAGGGAAAATTGAAGGGGGGGAATCGGAGGGGGAGATGAACCATGAGAGACTATGGACTCCAAGAAACAAACTGAGGGTTCTAGAGGGGAGTCGGGTGTGGAGATGGGTTAGCCTAGTGATGGGTATTAAAGAGGGCACATATTGGATGGAGCCCTGGGTGTTATACGCAAACAATGAATCATGAACACTACATCGAAAACTAATGATGTAATGTATGGTGATTAACATAACATAATAAAATAAATTAAAAAAAAATAAATAAAAAGAACAACCGCAAGCTTGATGGCAGATTGTCCTCAGCAAGGCCACACTTACAAAGCAAACAATCAGAGTCCCTCCAAAGGTCTTGTTCGGCTCACACTTAAGTCAAACTACTATAGTTCACTTTGTAGAGTACCTCAGGTGAATCATTTGGAAATAGGACTTTCATTCAGTCATTCAACTCATAACATTCTGGGTTCTGAGTACATGCCCATTGAAACAAACAATGTGCCTCTCTTCAGAGACAGGGCAGAAGACAGACAATGAGCATATAAAACAAATAAAGGTGATTACAGATACTAATAACTACTACCCAGAAAATGAATCTGCATGGAAGGCAGGAGAGTGGCTGGGAGGTGTGCTGCAGTCCTTGTTTAGGAAGACACGCTCTGAAAGGTTTCTATGAGGAGGAGACATTTGAGCTGAGACTGAAAAATGGGAACTGAGCAGCCAAGTGAAGATCCTGGGAAGGCTGCTCCTTCCAGGAGAAAAGCATGTGCAGAAGCTTTGATGTAGTAATGAGCTTAGTATGTTCAAGGGACAGACAGAAGACACAATTCATGGAGCACAAGGGTGAGGGGATGAATTATGAGATGGGACAGGCAGACTGAGACCAGATCAGGGAAGATCCTTTTAGGAATTTTAATGTATTCTAATTGCAGTAGGAAGCCACAGAGGGTTTTAGTCTAGGCAGTAACATTATTTGAATCACGTATTTAAGAGTCCACAAGGCTGCCCTGAGGGGTAAGAAGGGAAGCAGGGGGCGGGGTGAGAAGTGGTTGCCGCAGTACCCACAAGAGCTCATTGGCTTTGAGCAGGGGCTTCAGGGAAGATGGGGGAAACCAACGGTCTGTTATCACATGTATTTTGGTGGTGGCATCAACAGGACTGGCTAGTGGATGAGATATGGGGGGCATGACAGAAAAAGAAGAGTCGAGGATTTTTGGTCTCATCGGCTGGTTCAGAAAATCAGATATTTGTTTAAGTTTGCTATGTTAAGCTTGGTATGTCTAGTAGGCATTCATGTAGTGATAGTTCTTATGGGTGTCTGCAGTTCAGGAAAGAATCGGGGCTGGACATAAAAAATTGTGGGTTATCAGCAACTTTATCTTGTAGATTCCAAAGTCAAACTATACCAACCATAACATCTTTCTAGCCTTTTGACTACAGTTTATGGTTATCAAATCATAATAATATAATTGTTAGAGATGCTGTCTCATATCCCAAATGATGTCAATAATTGCTACTCTTTGGGTTTTCAACCAGATCATTCTTATCCTTCTGGATGACTGACAAACTGCAGTGTATCTTACTTTCTAAGTCTTCTCATATTAGTTAATGCTTTTCTCCTGCCTATTCATCTCCTCCTAAGACCCACCTCATGATTCACCTCCTTCAAGATGCCTTCTGAAACACAGTACCCTCTTGAGTGATAATTTCATTTTGTTTCTTTATCACACAGGTGGGGATGCTCCAAAAGGGGAATAATTTGGATTTTAAATGTGTCTTTGAATTTAATTTTTTGAGCATCAAACATAAGTTCTCACAGAAAAAAGATTATTAATTATAGCTCTTACTTGGTAAGCCAACAACAGCCTATTCAATTGTTGGAAAGAACTCTAAAGGATCCAGGTTGGAAGCTCCAGGGGTAAGTCTGGAATCTTCTGCTGCAACAGGGAGTTAAGGTTCCAATGGTAGGACTCTTGTGACCAGTGAACATCAAGACTGGCAAGAGAGGAGCTACAGTTCTACCTAAAGACAACTTTCAGAATCATCTGAATTCCCCTGCATTGATTTTCAATATTTTTATGGGAAATTTAAGCCAGCAATGGGAGTATATAATTCCATATCCATGAAGGTAGTGTATATAAATGTAACCATGGTTTAAATGTAACCATTACACAGCATCAAAAAACTGGGGGCACTTTCATGCAGAAACAAATGATGCAGATGCACTAGAGAAAGGCAACTTTATAAATTTTGCACAAAGGCTTGTGAGGGTCCTGTGCCACACAGAGGAGGAAAGGTTGACTTCGAATTAAGCCAGTAGATAAAGCCGTGCTGAAGGAAAAAATTTAGGGAAAAAATCTAGAAATCTAGAAATGGCCAAGAGGCAGCATCAGCTAGCTGACCATTTACAAAGCTCAATGGTGGATACCAGTTTACAGAATAAGAAATGAAGACAACTGTATGTATGTATGTATCTATCTATCACTATCTCTCTCTCTCTCTCTCTCTCTCTCCCTACCTATCTATCCATCCACCCAACTATCTATCCCTTTCTTCCTCCTTCCCTCCTTCCATCTGTTAATTAAATGGTCAAAACTCCTACTATGAATACTATGGAATACTTAGGGAAAGTTTTCTATCTAGGTTTTTTTTTAAAGATTTTATTTATTTATTTGACAGAGAGAGAGAGATAGCAAGAGCAGGAACACAAGCAGCAGGGGTGGGAGAGGGAGAAGCAGGCTCCCCACTGAGCAGGGAGCCCGATGCGGGGCTCGATGCGGGGCTCGATCCCAGGACCCTGGGATCATGACCTGAGCCCAAGGCAGACGCTTAATGACTGAGCCACCCAGGTGCCCCTCTATCTAGGTTTTAAAAAAGTACCATTACACCATCTCATTAATTATCAATCTGAAAGTTATCAACTGTCAAGGACAAATTCTTCATTTGAGGATATTTGAGGGCTATCTATTAATAATACATTCATGTACCAATTTGAACAAGTTATTAGAGTTAAATATCAAATTTATTTTGTATTTTTACTTAAATCATAAAAAGAATATTCTTACCAGTTGCCTTTTGGATTTATAAACTGCTGCACTGCATAGCCAAACTGTTCACTTGAAGGACCGGAAAATATCTTTGCTTCTAGGAGACCAACATTGTATGCCATACAACAATTTAAAATGCCTATTAAGAAAGATGAAAACACAGTCCATATTTACAATTTGTGAATATAAGTTTGTAATATAACTCTCAAAGGCCACTTAAAAAACTTGTTTTATATAATAATTATTCTTCTTATTAGTGTTTACCAAGAAATAATAACTACTGCTTTTTAAGTACTTATTTGTGGCTCTGGTACCATGCTAAATACTTTATATGCGTGATTCATTATCTCATTCATCCTCATAGTATTCCCAGGAGATGATTATTAATATTATATTTGCTTCGCAGAAATTTCTAAGGTTCCTGGAGATAAGTATGTCTCACAGGTGGAAAGGAATAAGGGTAAGGGCAGGATTTGAACACACGGCTGTCTGATTCAACTTGAATTCTAAAACCACATATTACCTCTAGAGACTCTTAGGTAACTTCAATTCTGTTTGTCCTTCCTAACACAGTAAGTCTCCAATCTGCCCAAGGGCAGAAGCTGAAGGCTATTTACTTTTTCTCCTAAATTCCCCTGAAGATTTTGATATGGACTCTATATGAAGTATCTGTTGGAAATGCATGGCTTCTTCAAAGGAGGAAGAAAAATCACAGCTCCTTGAAAATTATATCATTTTCTTTCAGAAGAGATCATTTTTGAGGATGAAAATGTAGGGGATGGAGTCCTATCATTTTTATTCCACTGAGAACTGTCAGAAGTGGTTTTGGTTTTTGATGCTTCTTTCTCAGTGCTCGAGAAACGATAATCATTTTCAAAAACAACAAAGACTTTGATAGGATAAGGCCCTGATAGACTTTTTCAAAAAACCTTATTTGTGATGGAAAGGGAATAGGGGAACAAGTAAGGTTGATGGCTGTCAGTCCTTCATTCTGGAGAAAGCAAGCCGGGTGGATATAAATGCCGTCTGTGGCGACGGGGTACGCTTCATCCTGTCTGCCATCAGTGTTTATTTTTGCAGACACTGAAGGCAGAAGTGGGTTCTTTGAAACTGACATCCAAGTCTATTAATATGTGTTTCTGTGAGAGAATATCCCACTTTCTGGGCAGCAATGAAAGTACAGAGTATTTCATAAATCTATTGTTTCAGGCACGGAAAGGCTGGAGGAAGAAGGCCTGCTCCTCTATGGGGCCTGGGTACTTCTGGGAGCTGATTCTGCGCAGCGCACCAAAGGAATTATGAAGTCAGTGATAAAGCTTTGGGGACTTAAGGTAGTTAATGTGCTTCTCTATGTGCCAAAGTCATTCCACCACAGATTTCTTCATTCAAGAGAGCTCAGCTCATTATTTATTAGAAATGTGGTCACCCAGGAAGAGAAGGACAAATAGTAATTTTGAAATACTCTGTGACAAAATCTGCATAGCTCTACATTTGCAAATTTTCTCCTTAACACCTATTTTTCACATGTACAATTCTTCCTTCTTATTTTTCAGGAAATAAAATGCAGAAGAAAATAACATAGCAAATTAATCACGGAACGAGAATTGACATTCAGAATACTGGTGTTTTCAAACAATAGTTTAACTTCACCCCATTGTGCGGAACTCAATAAATGCTATCTAATTATGTTACCAGTTATCTAACATACTAGTAAAAGCTTGGGGAGATGATGTCAAATGCTCCTTCTTTTCTAATATGTAATGCTGGAAAGGCCATATATGATGCAATGGCATCATTTTAATTAATTAGACCTCAGCAGATCATGTAATGACACAAAATCACGCTGAAATTCATTTTATCATCTAGCAGTTAAATTTCAATTTATATATGTTATATATAAATATATACTTTATATATTATATACATATATACATATATGTATGTGTATATATACACATGTATGTTTATACACACATATATAAAATGTTATTCAAAAATATAAATCAGATCACTTTTCTCTGCTAAAAATATCCCAGTATCTTTTATTATTTTTTTTCTTAAGTATAATTAACATACAGTATTATAATAGTTTCAGGCATACAATATAATTCAACAGTTCTGTTCATTATTCAGTGCTGATCTCCCTAAGTGTGCTCTCAGTCGTTTGTATCTATTTCACCCACCCCCTAGTCCACTTTGCCTACCTCCCCTTTGGCAACTACCAGTTTGTTCTCTGTATTTAAGAGTCTGCTTTTCTGTTTGTCTCTTTTTTTTCTTTGTTCATTTGTTTTGTTACTTAAATTCCACATATGAACAAAATCATACGATATTTGTCTTTCTCAGACTGATTTATTTCACCTAGCATTATATCCTCTAGGTCCATCCATGTTGTTGCAAATGGCAAGATTTCATTCTTTTTTTATGTCCGAGTAATATTCCATAGTAGTATTTATATATATGTGTGTGTATAAAAATGTGTGTGTATGTATATGTACATGTATATATGTATATGTATATATAAATATACATACACACACACCACATCTTCTTTATCCATTCATCTATTGATGGACACTTGGGTTGCTTCCATATCTTGGCTATTGTAAATAATGTTGCAATAAACATTGAGATACAGGTATTTTTTCTAATTTGTGTTTTTGTATTCTTTGGGTAAATACCAGTAGTGGAATTACTGGATCAATGGTAACTCTATTTTTAATTTTTTGAGGAAGCTCCATACTGTTTCCCACAGTGGCTGCACAAAATTACATTCCCACAACAGTGCATGAGGATTCCTTTCTCTCCACATCTTTGCCAACGCTTGTTTCTTGTGTTTTTGATTTTAGCCATTCTGACAGGTGTGAGCTAGTATCTCATTGTAGTTTTGATTTGCATTTCCCTGATGATGAATGATGTTGAGCATCTTTTCATGTGTTTGTTGGCCATCTGTATGTCATCTTTGGAGAAATGTCTGTTCATGTCTTCTGCCCATTTTTAATTGGATTTTTTTTTTTTTTTTTGGTGTGGAGTTTTATAAGTTCTTTACACACACACACACACACACACACACACACACACACACACACACACCCTGATTGGGTATATCACTTGCAAATATCTTCTCCTATTCAGTGGGTTGTCTTTTTGTTTTCTTGATCATTTCTTTCACTGTGCAGAAGCATTTTATTTTGGTATAGTCCCGATAGTTTAATTTTGCTTTTATTTCCTTTCCCAGGGGAGACATATCTGGAAAAATGTTTCTACAGTGATGACAAACAAATTACTGCCTATGTTTTCTTCTAGGAATTTTATTTTTTCAGGTCTCACATTTAGGTCTTTAATCCATTTTGAGTTTATTTTTGTGTATGGTGTAAGAAAATGGTCCAGTTTCCTTCTTGTGCAAGTAGCTGTTCAGTTTTTCCAACACTATTTGTTGAAGAAACTGTCTTTTTCCTATTTTATGTTCTTGCCTCCTTTGTCATAGAAATATCCCAATGTCTTATCAGTACACTGAGAATAAAATCCAATTTTCTTACCATAGTTTCAAAGGTCATTCATGATGTGACCTTGTGTATCTGGTGACTTCACTTTCGCTACCCTCCTTCCTCACTATGTTCCAGCCACACTGGCTTTCCTTCTGTTCTTTGAGCACAAGCAGCTCATTCTGCTTATGGCCTTTGCAGCTGCCTGACCCACTGCCTACAACATTTTCTTCCCAGCTCAGCATCTATGTCTTGGCATCTATTCATTATTTAGGTCTCTGCTCTCCTTGTAGAGACTTCCCCTGACTCCTCTATCTAGCAGCAACATTCTACTCCATCAATATACCACTATCACAGCACCAATTACCTGAAATTATCTTATGTATCTGAATTATTTTGTGTCTGTCTCTGCCTAGTAAGACCTAAACTCCTTGTAAGCTCAGATTTTATTTCATTTATTCACTCTTATTTTCTCAACACCTAGTATAGTTCATTTGTTGAATGAAATGAATTTTTAATTAACATATGCTCTTCAATGATAATTTGGAATATAGAGAAATTTAGAGGAAGAAAGATCACTCAAAGCCATATCATTTTAATGCAAGTGCCGTGAATTTGGATATATTTCCTTCCAGCATTTTTTCCTCATTTAAACCATAAACTTGTATCATATTCTTTCTTAGTGCTTATGTCTGCATACCTATTCAGAATCACTTTGACTCATTTGATCCCCCATGAAACCTTGTGAAGAAGCAAAATGTAGCTATTATTACCAACGTATAAATAAGGAGGTTAGATACCATTCTTGTTCAGTGTCACACATTTGGTGGCTGAACTCTGAGTCGGGGTCTGGCTCATTTTCTCAACCTTATTGTCCAGAACTTCCTTCATAAATGGTCTGCTCATTTCCTCACTAAATATGTCATTTTCCATTGCCATTCCTTATTCCATTGATCCTAAATCTCTTCTTTCCTGCTAATTCAATCCTCCCCTCAAGACCACGCCTCTTTTGATAAACCTGGACAATCTCAGTTCACTATACTTACTTCTCTTCAGATATATATCTACAACTCACTATCTATGTCATCATTTCACACTTAGCCTGTGATAGCTAATTAGCTTATGTAAATTTATTTATTCATTTATTTAAAGATTTTATTTATTCATTTGAGAGGGAAAGAGACAGAGAGAGCACAAGCAGGGGGAGTGGGAGAGGGAGAAGCAGGCTTCCCACTGAGCAGGGGGCCCGATGCGGGACTCGATCCCAGGACCTGGAGATCATGACCTGAGCCAAAGGCAGATGCTTAACCATCTGAGCCACCCAGCCTCCCCTAGCTTATGTAAATTGAATGTATGTATTCTAATTCAATGTCTATTCCTTCTTTACAGTCCAATTGTGTATAGAAATATGTTTCTATATCTGTTCTTATAACTTTACTGGATAGTATGGAAAATAACAACCATATTTGTTTCATCGTGTTCCCTTCCCCCACAACCATGCCCATATGTCTGAACCCACTAATAAATGGATCATTCAAAACATATTTATCTAGCTCCTTTGTGCCAGGCATTTTCTAGTCCCTGGGGATATAACAATGAACAAAACAGACAAGATCCCTGTTGTCTTTGAGTTTCCTTCTGGTAATTTGAGTAAAAAATAAATAATTACATCGTAATGGGAAGAGTATTAAATTTCAGAGAACTACAAAGAACCCTAAACCAAAAGTTGAGAGAAGGGTAAATCTAAGTTTGAAGGTTTCATGGAAGAGGTGGCAATTAATCTGGACCTTGGAGGATGAGCTGAAATTCACGACATAAAGAGGAAGGCAAAGGTCATTCCAGGCACAAGGAACATCCTGCTCAGCCGTATAGAGATGTGAAAGAGCAGCTCTATTTTCAACTTTTTGAGGAACCTCCATTCTGTTTTCCAGAGTGGCTGCACCAGCTTGCATTCCCACCAACATATAACTCTACAACCCCGCAATTGCATTACTGGGTATTTACCCCAAAGATACAAATGTAGTGATCCGAAGGGGCACCTGCACCCTAATGTTTATAGCAGCAATGTCCACAATAGCCAAACTATGGAAAGAGCCCAGATGTCCATTGACAGATGAATGGATAAAGAAGATGCAGTACACACACACACACACACACACACACACACACACACACACACACACAGGAATATTATGCAGCCATCAAAAGTGAAATCTTGCCATTTGCAACGACATGGATGGAACTAGAGGGTATTATGCTAAGTAAAATAAATCAATCAGAGAAAGACAATTATATGATCTCAGATATGTGGAATATAAGAAAAAACCCAGAGGATCATAGAGGAAGAGAGGAAAAATAAAATAAGACAAAACCAGAGAGAGAGACAAACCATAAGAGACTCCAAACTGAGGGTTGCTGGAGGGGAGGTGGGTAGGGGGACGGGGTAACTGGGTGATGGGCATGGAGGAGGGCACGTGACGTGATGAGCACTGGGTGTTATATAAGACTGATGAATCACAGGCCTGTACCTCTGAAACCAATAATACATTATATGTTAATTGAATTTAAACAAAAATGTTTTTAATTAAAAAAAGAGATGTGAAAGAGAAGAGTATGGGACAAAAAATTGGCACAGAAAGTCATAGATTGTTTCATTAATTTATACATTTCCAATTCTATGTTAGATGCTGTGAGTTTCAAGGTGACTTGAGCTTTACCCTGCCAGGGACACATCATTACCCAAAGTGTAAATCTTACCTCCTTGTCCTTATGTGAATGCTTGTGAATGCAATAATAGTGCCACAAACTCAACATATTTAACAAGGGTGACTTTGTTGTGCATTTGTTGACAGTAATGAAGTCCAAGTACTCTAGCGAATCTCAGTAAAATTTACTGCAAATATAAGCACTGTAACCCCTGGAAGTCTAACTCATTTCCTCTATGTCCACAATCCTCGTTGATTATAACCTGGCTTGTTGCCATTTTCATATCCATAGGCAAATCAGATAGAAAAACCACCTTGATTAATGCAGAATTCGTTTATCTTCCATTCATTAAAAATTTTTTTTGAGAACCGCTTGCCCTGAGAATTCCTGCTCATCTCTGAAATAAGTGTTTGGGGAGCCTTAAAATTTAAGAATTGGCTTCAGCAAATATGCAATTAGTTCTCCCGCTTTATTCTGGAACCAAATTTTAAGTTATAAGATAATTCAAAAGAGAAATATATGTTTGGTGATCACATTAGTTAACCCAGTTTTGTTCTCAAAATGTAGTGGAGCTCAGATAGGAAAAAAAAATATTTCAAAAACCAGAGCAGAAATAAATGTATAAAACAAAACAGGTCATTCTATATTCAACAACAAAAATTTGGCAGAAGTTTATTGACTTCCAAAATATCATTGTAAGAGATTAATGATACATATTTGTAGTAAAAGATGGCAGAAGGAGGGTCTAATTTGTGTGGTCAATGCAAAATTTAAACATGTCTACATATGTTGACAGGCTGGTGGGGCAGGCTTTGCATGGAAAGGCTTCATTTGCAAAAAGGTCCAAAGAGATATAAGGGAGGAAGTTCATGTTAAGAGAAGAGAGTCAAGGCCAAAAGCAAGAGGCAGATTTGGGAAGAGTGTGGTGTTTTTAACCAGGGCACTCAGATTGCACTTTGGCCTATTCCTGCAAATGTATGCTGGCATTTCACGGGGGAAATATCTCTGTTAACTAGTAAACAAAAACATAAGAATTCTTCCAGTGATAAAATAACTAAGTCATGGAGACGTAATGTACAGCATGGTGAGTACAGTTAAAAACACTGTATTGTATATTTGACAGTTGCTAAGAAAGTAAATCTTGAAAGTTCCCATCGTAAGAAAAAACTTTGTAATTATGTGTGGTGATGGATATGAACTAGACTTATTGTCTAGTTCATATTGGAGACAATTTCACAATACATACTTATATAGAATCATTATGTTGTACACCTAAAAGTAATATGTTATATGTCAATTACATCTCAATAAAAAAATCTAAATTAATCATTATATAGTTAGATATAGATGTAGATGTAGATCTATAAACTGGTCCTCCCCAGAAGCTGCAGAGGGTTGGCAGGTGCAGGGGCACAGAGCAGTGAGTCAGGCATTGTGGGGGCAGCAGGAAGGTGTAGAAGTCACCAAGACACAGGGGAACACTCTTAGGGGACAGCAACGGTTCCCAGGAAAACTGGGCTTAAGGGTCCAGGAGAAACACTCTCATCTAAATCAGGGACAGGGGAGACTCCAGGTGTGGTCTGTCCTAGAGCAAAATTTCTCTCCATCTGTGGGTCTATGAACCTTGAAAAACCGTGTTGTCTGCTTCTAAAATATAGTGGTAGGACAAGGATGTGACAGACATTTCCATTTCAAAAGGGAGAAATTAGAAGGAATGATGGGTCACAGGTACCAAGAAAGTTTAACCTAGCAGGTCAAATTCCATTAGGCTTCAAGGCCCGAGAATAATCCTCTGCCGCTCAAGGCTCTGTCCCCTGGGTCCACAACAGCTCTACTGGCCTCTGCTTCAGTACTAGGGGGCAGGATTTCTGCTGAAATGACATTCCTAAAAGCTTGTAGGTCTCCTGTGTACACCATGGGGATCTAGGCCATTACACAAGACAGCTCTCCACAGACCTTCTTTGGATAACTCCATCTCTATCCCTGGCCTCTGCCGAGATGGTTGAGAGGATCCACGGATCACATGCCTAATCTGTTCTGCAAAATTTTCCAACCACACCTCTGGCCTTTTCTTCAGAGCAACATTTTCTTAACAATGAGTCTCCTAATATTAGCTTTTATTTTTGTAATCTGGGTAGGCTGAGAGTCTCTCATATCATTATGTTGTTCTGTTTTGTTGAACAGTTTCTTTCTCAATTTATCTCCTTCGTCTTGCATCTTACTACATTCAGTTAGGAAAAAGCGGGGCTGCACCTTCAACATTTTGCTGGGAAATCTCCTCAGCCAAACATCTACGTTCATTGCTTGAAAGCTCTGTTTTCCACACAACGGCAGGACACAATTAGCCCAAGTTTTCTGCCACGAAATAACAAGGATTACCTTCCCTCCTGTTTCCAATAGCATGTTCCTCATTTCCTTCTTGAGAACTTCACCGGAAGCAGCTTCAACATTCCTGTTTCTACCAATGGTCTCCACAAGGCAATCTTCAAAGACCCTCTATCCAAATAAGGTAATATACCCAGATTTTGGGGGCAAGGATGTAGACATATCTTTTGGGGGGCACCATTCAACTTCATACAATGAGTATGCCAAGAATATTAAGATCCTGACTGCTGTTTACCTTGGCCATTTCTCAGGGTCGTGTTTACAGTGAGCAGCCTTGATGGATGAGGTAAGATCTCCCTCCGGGACAAAGAATAGGCTTGCTGACTTCTTGCTGTAAAATAGTAGGTTCCTGTCTTGTAATGCAGCCTAGTGTGGATGCAGGCGTCCATTTGGACCCTTTACCTAGTTACCATGAGACTTCACGGAGAAGCAAAATGGTTCCTGATGTAAATACGCTCGTGTGCATGCTGCTTGTTGTGCGATAAGAAAGTCCTTTGTCTCTGACTCAGAAATATCGTGTCATCTGTCAGCATCAATGAAACGGTAACAGGCTAATGTATTAACTTGTACCTAGGACGCAATCAAATCCTAGACCTGACAGAGTGGAGAACAAAAATTCCACAGTCAGGAAGTTGGAGGTTGAATGACAATGAAAATGGATACCTCCTGGGAGTTCAGAGAACTCTTGGAATAACATTGTATTTTCCTATAAGGGTGGAATAGGAATTTGAAGGAGTCTTATCTCAATTTTAAGAAATGGAGAGACTCCGATCTACATCTGGGTAATAATTCCCTGCCTCATGGTTTGTGTCTACCTTTATTTTTTTTTAAATTTTTAAAAAGACTTATTTATTTGACAGAGAGAGAGAGAGAGAGAGAGAGAGAGCAAGAGAGCACCAGCAGGGGGAGCTGCAGGGGGGGGGGAGAGAGAGAGAGAGAGAGAGAGAGAGAGAGAGAGAGAGAGAGAAGCAGGCTCCTTGCTGAGCGGGAGTCTCAATCCCAGGACCCTGAGATCATGACCTGAGCTGAAGGCAGATGCTTAACCAACTGAGCCACCCAGGCGCCCGTGTCTACCTTAAAAAACAAAAAACAAAAAACAAAAAAACAGTGTATGCATGTATCATTTATTTAACAATTACTCTGTGTTCATATTAAAGAAATATGTGCATCACTTCCACGGCCAGAGGTAAATCTATTCATGTATTATTGAGGCTACAGGGGTGTTATGGATGAATTGCATCCCCCAAATTCCTCTGTTGAAACCCCAAGTCCTAATGTGACTATATTTAAAGCTAGGGCCTTTAAGGAGGTAATTAAGGTTAAAAGAGGTCGTAAGGGTAGGACCCTAATCTGATAAGTCTAGTGTCCATATAAGAAGAGGAAAAGTACCAGAGAGTTCTCTCCCCATGTGATCACTGAGGTAAGGCCGTGTGAGGACACAACAAGAAGGCAGCAGTCCACAAGCCAGAAGGAGAGGTCTCACCACAAACCAACCCTGATGGCCCCTTGGTCTTGGATGACCAGTCTTCAGAACTGTGAGAAAATAAATTTCTGTTGTTAAAGCCACCCAGTATATGCTACTCTGTTAATGGTAGCCCCAGCAGACTAAGACAGGGAGAAATCAGGTTATATCAGAAATTTTCAAAGTATTATTCTGAGTTTCAAAGATAATTCTGTCAATCCATATATGTGCATATATAAATACAGGAGAGATATATACTAGTTCCACTCTAAAGTTCATATTTTGTGTGGAAAAAAAAAATCCAAGTTTTTTTCCTGACAAAGTAACTGCATCAAGTCTTGGACTACTGTGGCATGTAGTTTGATGATTTTGAGGTCCTTACACATTTTTTGATCTTGCAGGCGATGAACATCTTCAAAATTCTCCTTAAATTTATTTATTATGACTTAGTGCCTCCTGATAACTCAACAGATTCTCTTTTTTTCATAAAGATGTCATCTGGCAGTCTCACTGTCTCCTAGTGGCCAAGAGGACTTGGGAATACCCACTCATCAATCCGCTTCCTATTTTCACAGTTTATTTCTAAATTCCTTCTGTGTAAAAGGAGAAATTCTCCTTCTCTCTCTCTCTCTCTCTCTCTCATTCTCTCTCTCACAGAATAGCATTTTTGTGCATTTAGCAAGTCAATGCCTGCTGAATAACCTGCTCAGTAACCAGATATGCCTCACATATCCTGAGGCAATGTATGGAAACAACACGCATAACTGAAGTGAGTATTTCCTCTGTTAAATCTCTGTTCACAGGCCACTTCTCTATAAACTTGGGTTCTGGTCTTCCCCTACCATTCAAACCTGCATACACCCTTCTTCTAACTCCCTTGATACTTGCCATTTGCATCTCTTGTGGTGGTGTACTGCCTTAAAATGTTACTGCACTGTTCTTGTGTGTGAGTTCTTCCTGGAGAACTGTGTCATCATTCCCGCCCCTGTCTGATCTCACCTCCTGCCCTATCCCCTCAGCCCACTCAGCTGGACTCTGGCTCTTCCTTAAATACACTCTGACCACCGGCCTTTTGCATTCAGTCCCTCGGCATGGAATATTCTTTTCCCAGAAAGCGTCACCTTCACTCTCACTGCCCTTCTGTTTGCATCAAACACCACTCTATCAGAGCTGTCTTTCCTCACTACCTGTGGTGGTCAGGGGGCTCCCAATGATCCATATCTGCTGCTATTCATGCCTTTGTGTGACCCTCTCCCCTGTGACTTTAAACCAATAGAATTGAAGATTCAAAACATAGAATTGAAGTCTAGGATAGATCACTTCTGTGATTATATTACATAAGACTGTAACTTCTGTCTTGCTAGCAGATACTTTCTCTCTTTGCCTTTGATGAAGCAAAGAGATGCACAGGGAAAGGAAACTCAGGGCAGCCTCCAGTGGGAGCCAGAGAGGAATGGAGGCCCTCAGTCCAATAGCCCTGGAGAAAATTAATTCTGCCAATAATCAAAGTGAGCAGAAGTGGATCCTTCCTCAGGGGAGCATTCAGATGAGGCCCCAGCCCTGGCCCACATCTTGAGTGCAGTTTTAAGAGATACCCTGATGCAGAGGACTCCAGTGAAGCCAGGCCCAAATTCCTGACCCACAGAAATTGTAAGATAATAAATGTATATTATTTTAAGTCACTGCCTGTGTGGTAATTTGTTATGTTGTCATAGATAACTAATACATAAGCCCACGTAAAATGATACCTGCCCGTTTCCCAGCCCCTGCCGGGCATTCTCTCTCCCCCTTATTCCGCTGTGTTTTGAATAATGCATCACTACCACCTCACATGTTATACATCTATCTCTTTTATTTGTCTGCCTCCCTCATTAGAATCTGTACAGGGAAATCTAAGTTTTGTTGGAATTGAAACTTCTACGATTTGGGGCAGAGTGACTCTAAGGAAAAAAAAATTACAAAATTATGAAACAAAATTCAGGTATTAAATACTTAATTAGGATGAGAAAAGCAATCCTAGCAAGTTACATATTTTTCAAAGCTGAAAAATCTGAAAAAACAATATATATTTTACTGATTGCCTAACATACTTCTGTAATACCTTTTCCTACAGTTTTTGGCCTCTATATCTTTTAATCACCTCTCCACTTGACAATTTATGAAATCATATTTTCTAAAAAGTATTCAATATGTTTTGGCATGGTAAGTTGAATCTTTTTTAAAAAAGATTTATTTATTTATTTTTTAGAAGGGTGGGTGGGAAGGGGCAGAGGGGGAGAGAGAGTCTTAAGCAGACTCTACACTGAGCACAGAGCCTGACTCAGGGCTTGATCCCATAACCCCAAGATCACGACCTGAGCCCAAACCAAGAGTAGGATGCTCAACCAACTGCACCACTCCGGTGCTCAGGCATGCTAAGCTGAATCTTAAAAAATGTTTATTATTTATAGTTAAGAGAAGTTCCTTTCATTTTATAATTCCTATTTGTAATGTCATGGGAATGTTTAGGACTGTTTTCCAATATCATACAGGAGCTATAATATTTTAAGTTCCCTCAAGTTTTCTTTACAGGGATTAATCCAGAAAATCTTTGAATTGGTGACATTTCTCAACCACTTTGTTGTTGACATCTTTGTTGAAATATGTTAGGGCACAAAAGAGACAGTGACCTCAACTTTCTCATGTCAGGCTGTGTGAACACTTGGGAAGGGGCCTGCAGAGTGAGGGTCCCTGAAACTTAAGCTTCTCTTGTTTTATGGTAAATCTGTTTTTGTCCCTAACAGTAGGGAATCTGCCTATGTTGTTTACTGCTGTATTCCCCAGTATTCAGAAGAGTGCCCAGTCCATGGTTATGGATCAATCATAATCAACTGAATTGACAAACTGCTGATTGTTTCACCTTCTATCTAACAATCACATATAAGGGGAGATCAATATCTAACAATAACATATAATGGGAGATCAATAAAGACCAGCTTAGTTAATAAATATGAGTTCTGGACTGGTTCAAAGGAAGATGCTTGAATGCAGGCTACTGAGAAGATACACAGATAGATGGATGAAAAGGTAGATTAGTAAATATGTATATATACCTAGACATACAGACATAGACGTACAGACATATGTACAGACAAATATACAGACAGATTTTATTTTCTATTTAGAATTTTAGAGAACATTTAACTTTGTTTCATTTATCTAGCTATAGGTGAACCCTAAAAAGAAGATGGACTATTTGGGGGGTGATGGGGTAGCAGAAGTATGCCAGTGCTAGAAGTATAAGGATTTTTTTTTAACTGAAAAATCCACATACTGGGCAAGACCAACAGTATCTCATAGTGCCTAAGAGCTTAGGGTTTGAATAGCTCTGTGATCTTGGGCAAGTTCCTCATCCTAAATAAGCCACCACTTTTTCACCTGTGAAATAGATAAGACACACAAATCTACCTCATCGTGATCAGACAACGCATTTAAAACTCTCAACCCAGTGCCTAGCAAGTGGGTTGTAAAGACAGCTGATTTTGTTTGTTTTGTTTTGTTCACTATTAATATCATTATATATTACCAAGGATAGCACGATTTTTGTGAAGTTTATAAAGACATACCAATTTGTGATCCCACCTTCACCTCTACCATGAAAAGCATATTCTAAATGAATTTCCACTTAAGTTTTTGAGAACTGGTGTATATCAGGTAGGAGGATGACACATTACTGCATTTTGCTGAGGCATACCCTGAGTATACCACAAAAGCCATCAGTTGGTGGATCCTTCAGGAAGTCGCACAATCAGGAAGTGGGGCTACTCAGATCCTGACTTTAAACTTTGGAAACAGACTTCAAACTCTAAAGTGTAGCTAATTATTATTTAGAATATTTATGACAATGACAAATGGTCATAGGTCACATTAGATCATTTGAACACATACACAACCACAGGAACTCATTTTCAATAGCATTGTCTTCATGCTAAAAGGACAAAAATGCAGAAATAATGTAGAAAGCCCTCTCCTGCCCCTAAAAAAACACAAAGCAAGTAAACTTGGAAATTATAGGCTCTCTAGAAATGACCATATACCGTATACAGATTTAAGCTCTGTGATGGCTGGCTTATAGCTACGGTGCTTGGAAAAAAAAAAAAAAAGTTGTGCAAAATCCAAAAGCATAAGATGACCTTTACAACTGTTTTGGACTACAGCAGCCTAACATTTTCCTGCTTTCATTAAGAAAAATGCAATTTTTCTTTAAAGGCTGTTTTCAGTGTTAAATTTAAATTCAGTAAGGACCTAGGTGCTACCCTTTACCTCCACAGGTGATGTTAGAATTGAAAAGCAGAGCTCCTGAGGGGCTGCCTTAAATCCTCCACAATTCCCCCAGGGTCTGACACAGCTGCTATGGGATAGGCCTACATAAAGTTCCTTAAACAGATCTCTTCAGTAAATGAATGATGATAAAAATAGATGAATACCAAGTATATGGACCTTTAAAAAATAGCATCATATATGCTTTTCCAGTTTGCAAAACACTTTGCTGTTCATAATCTCCTTTGATCCTCCCATTGACCCAGAAATGTAGGGAATAGTTCGCCTGTGATATGCAAAGTCACTGGGAAAAATGGCATTTAGTTTACTCTTCAGTGCTGGAGTTCTTGCCACAAGGCCACGAACATTAAATGTGCCTAATACGGGTACACTTTGTTGTACTGCACTTCACTTTATTGAGCTTTAGGTTGCGGTTTTTCCGATGGAAGGACTGTGGCAACCCTGTGTCTAGCAAGTCTATTGGTTACATTTTTTCAACAGCATTTGCTCACTTCATGTCTCTGTGTCATATTTTGGTAATTCTTGCAATATTTTAAACTTTTCCACTATTATTATATTTGTTATGGTGATCTGTGATCAGTGATTACGACTTGCTGAAAGCTCAGATGATGATGAGCACTTTTTAGCAATAAAGTATTTTAAAATTAAGGCATGTACTTTTTGGGGACATAATGCTATCACACACTTAAGAGATGACAGTATAGTCTAAACATAATTTTTGTATATACTGGAAAACAAAAAAAAATTCACTTTATTGCAATATTTGCTTTATTGTGGGGGTCTAGAACTGAAGCCCCATTATCTCTGAGGTACATCTGTACATGTTTGTTTAGTGTAGTGGTTCTCAGCTGGGAGAATTTTGTTCCTTGGGGGCATTTTGTAATGTCTGGACCTATTTTTGGTTGTCACACTTGGGGGCTGGTGGCTACTAGCATCTAGTGGGTGAAGCCCAGTGATGCTGCTCAACATCCTACAGTGCACAGGACAGCCCTCCACCCACCCCCACCTGCCCTTCAGGAATTATCTGGCCCCAATGTCAATAATGTCCATGTTGAGCAACTCTGATGTAAACAATGAACTGTCTTGTAAGCACCATTAAGTTGATTAAGTTACCGTGGTGGTTTTAAAATCTGTCTGGGAATTACTTGACACTCTTCCCATCAAGAGAATAAGTCTCCTTCCTCAGAATCTAGACGAGACTTTATGATTGCTTTGATGAACAGAGGCAGTTGCATGATTTCTGAGTCTATGTTAGAAAAGGCCATGCAGTTTCTGCCAGTTTGGCGGGGGAGGGAACACAAGCCTTTGGATCCCTGAGTCATCCTGCAGGAAGTCAGGCTATCAGGGGGTGCCATGAGGGCAAGGCCCCTGATGGGGCCACACAAAGAGAGAGCTGCCCGCCCTCTGACAGTAACCACATGAGAAACCTCAGGCCAGAACTGCCCAGCCAAGCTATTCCCAAAGTCCTACTCAAGAAACCATGAGAGATAACAAATGGTGGTTGTCTTTTAAGCCACTAAGTTTTAGGGTGAGGGCTTACATGGCAAAAGCTAACCAGAACAATCTCCAAATTTGGTTGCTTGAAGTCAAGTGCTCTGGCAAACAGAATGTCCTCTCTTTCCCCCTAAACGGGTCTGACCATGGAAGCATGGAAATCTTAATTAGAGGTCTGCCACTCCCTAAGTGAAATAGATTATAATCAGCCTATGGGAAATAGGTCACCAAGGGTGGGGGGTTGTCAAAGAGATTTTCATAAGAAATTCTGAAGAGCATTTTGAAATGATGGACAGCACGCTGCAGGCTGGAGTCTTGGGCTTCAGTCATTTCAAAAACTGATTATTATTAAACTGAGGCATTTACTAGATGATCTCTTGATGTTGTTCTAGGCCTAAATTCTAGAATATCCTAATCTACACATATTTTTCAAAAGACAGGCATTTTTACCTTGTAACTTAAAAGGTAGACCCTAATGACTATAAAGAATGAAGCATCACTTTACATCCACCAAACTAAAAAAAGTTAAAAAGAAACTACAAAAGGTGAACTAAAACCTAATGTTGGTGAAATTTGTAAATCCACACATTATTGAGGCCTACACTGTTCACTCCACAACAAGAGCTAAAAAATACAAATAATCTTTGACCCAGTAATGCCCCCTCTGGAAACTGTCCAAAAGGAAAAAGGAAAGAAAAAGCTTCTTGCACAATGATATTTATAGCCACATTATTTACAATAGGGGAAAAAGCCCACAGGAAACAACCTAAATATCCAACAATGAAACAATAGTTAGCCATGATATGGCAGGATGCATTAATGCAAAGCTGTAAATATGAAGCCTGTGTAGAAATGTACAAAAGATATCAAGTGAAAAAAAGTATATTTTTTACCAATCATTTCCATATATATGGTAAGTGTATCTATAAAAAGTTACTTTCACACTTATAAATGTCAAAAGAGAGAAATACAAATACTTTTTCTGTTGAGATGACTATTTTTGTATGTGTCATTTTTCTATAAGGATATTAAAACATTCAGCTTTAATATTCTGACACTAGTAATCAAGTTTAATATTTCAATGGACTTATGTACCTCACAGTTATCTGAATTCTAGTTTTATGTTTATTTTTGTATTTTTTAAAAATTTTATTTATTTATTTGTCAGAGAGAGAGAGAGAGAGAGCACAAGCAGGGGGCGTGGCATGCAGAGGGAGAAGCAGGCTCCCCGCTGAGCAAGGAGCCTGACACGGGACTCGATCCCAAGACCCTGGGATTATGACCTGAGCCAAAGGCAGACAATTAACTGACTGAGCCACCCGGATGTCCCTAGTTTTAGGTTTATTTAAAAAAATTTTTTTTTACCAATCGAGATGCCTGGGTGGCTCAGTCATTAAGTGTCTGCCTTCGGCTCAGGTCATGGTCCCAGGGTCCTGGGATCGAGCCCCGCATCGGGCTCCCTGCTCAGCGGGAGCCTGCTTCTCCCTCTCCCACTCCCCCTGCTTGTGTTCCCGCTCTCGCTGTGTCTCTCTCCGTCAAATAAATAAATAAAATCTTTAAAAAAAAATTTTTTTTTACCAATCATTTTTTTGAGCACTTACTATATGCCAGGTCTTGGGAATACTGGGGTAAATAGGATCGAGGGTGATTTTAAAGAAGGCATTCAGTGAAAGAGAGAGTCCACTGAAGCTAAATTATGGGTGCTGCTTTACAAGAAGAGAGTAGGGAGAGACAGCACTTTGGGGACAAAAGGAAGTCTGACCGTGCTCACGCTTTGATTCATCTTGTTAACTTGTCAACAGAGCTAGCCCAGTTGGACATTGCAAGGCCAAGAAGAGACATTTTAAAAGCAAACAAACTCTGCCAAAGAAGTGAAGAAAGAAAAAGATCGATGAAAGAAATATTTTAGCCAATTCAGATAAATCTGCACGTAGAGGCTTTTTTGCATATTCTAATTGGAAAGAACTAGGAAGTTTTCCACTTGGCCTTCGTTCAGAAAGTGCACCTTTCCTCCCTGTATGACAGGAGTTGCCACACACGTCTCAGATTGTCATCACTCACTCAACAAAATTCAGCTGGGCCCAAGTGAAAAGGACATGGGCCCTTAGAATTTGCAATCAATGGGGGTGAGAGCTGAGTAAATGGATTTTTGAAATAGAAAGTGACAAGTGCTATGAACATGCGGGGAACACCCAAACTGAATTGGGGTTGGGAAGGTTTCCTGGGGCGCATGAGCCTCAATGCCACTGACACATAAATGATGTGCAGAAGATGGGCTGGGGGATAGAGAGTATTTCACAAAGAGAGAACACAGACAAAGGTGAGAGACTGTGAGGATTGAACTCTTAAAAAGGGTTAAGGCCATATCTCACTTAGACCATAACCAAAAAGTAATGATAAAATGATGTCTGATAATTTCGGGGCAAAAATTAAATACTGTGATGATAAAGGGGTTTCTTAATTACTATGTGCTATGGTCTGAATGCTTGTGTCCCCCTTCCCCACCCTAACTTCATATGTTGAAATCCTAACCCCCAAAGATGATGGTGTTAGGGAGTGGGGCCTTTGAGAGGTGCTTAGGCTTCACCCTCATGAATGGGATTGGTGCCTTATAAAAGAGGCTCCAGAGAGACTCCAGCCCCTTCCACCAGCTTCGAACAAGGGGAGGCCTCTTGCCAGAAACGTTACCAACCTGGTGCCTCGATGCTGGACTTCCAGCCTCTAGAATCATGAAAGCCACCCAGTCTGTGGTATTTGGTCTAGAAATCCAAATGGACTAAGACACTATGACCTTTACATAAATTATTTATTTAATCATCTTTCAAATTTTTTATTAAGGCTTTTTTATTCAAGCTATTACGTTTTTATGCTGAAAGGTAAATAAAGATCACATAGAAGTATCCCAATTTCCAAGGCTAAGTTATTCTTTTTTTCTTCCCCCTCAACAATGTTAATAAGTACATGGAAAAACTAAGTCAATTGTTCTGAGAGATCTGTTTATACACTAGCATTTGGAATATGGCTTTGGAAAGGTTATAGAAGCCCAAAGATTCAGTGTCCATATTCTAACAAGCATCCATGAAGCTATTTGGTAAGGACCTGAAGGTAACTGGTCAACAATTTGGAATAGAGTTATCTGACTGAGCTGACCAGAAGCCAGCTTGTATTCAGTCTGCATTTCTACACGGTATCCATGGGAATGAGATCAGGCGTGCACAAAGACAAACAAAGGCCACCTTCAAATGAATGAGAGGGAATGACAACTGTCAATGTTCAAGGCATCCATGGGCGCAAGAGCTTTGCTCAGGCTTTTCAAAACACAATGAAATAATCTCTTATGCTGACAATACAGTGTCCATCACTCCTTTATTTCCACGGCTCTGTTTAAACATTCACCTCATTTTTATACAGAAAGGTTTTCAATGATCAGGAGTTATGTATGGCTTCTGTGGTAAAAACTGTCTCTAGTCACTTTAAACTCCTGAAAGGAAGAACTGCAGTTACTCTTTCAGAACATAGAATAATAATGCGGAAATTTTCACCAACAAAATTGCACAGTTGCGGTGAACTGTTTGGACAACAGAGCAGACAACTCTTTCAAAGGAAGAACAATATATTTGAAAACCATTAACAGTCCCAATATTCTGTGGCCCTGAAAACATTAGCAAAATATGCAGTTCAAGTTTGTACTAGTTAGTTAATGTGATTTATATGTACAAGAGTCAGCAGGCACAGACTGGAAAAAATATTTGACTATAAGTACTTTGAAATAATGATAACTTTAACAAAATTAAGAATCGGCATTAATTTCTTTTCTAATTTGTATGATTAAATGAAAACGTTTTAAAACACTTTGAAAACACCGCTGAGTTACACAGAATAAAAGGCTTTAATATCTTACTAACAGAACCTTTCAAAGCCAACTCTAATTCTCTGTGTTCTATGGGACTATGATTTCTGAAAAGATGACTTTGAGGATATTTATTATACTGGATAGAAATAAAGAACTAAAAGCTTAACTGGAGAAACCTATCTATAACTCTAAAAAAACTTCTTTGTTTCTTCAGAAATCTGACGAAAGCACAGATATTAATTCTGCAACCAGAGTTTGAACACTGTTATATATTATGCACCCTAAAAACCATGCAAAGCTTATTAATTACAGCTATTTTAGCATGGTAAGTCTGCTCTGAAACAGAAATATATACAAGGGCTCCCTCATCAGTCCAAGCAGCCACCCTGGAGGGTGGGGGCTGCCAATTCCCACGTCTGGGCTGTCTCCCTCTGCACCCCTCAAAGTCATCAACTTCGCCTCTGTCTCATCAGTTCATGTCTTCTCCATGTCAGACCCCAGAACCCACTCTGCCTTCCTTCAAATGGGCATCTGTGGCTTCGAAGCTGTTGCCAGAGCTGCTGCTGTTGTGGTCCTACAATTCTGCTCCCCCTTTCCCTCTGACGACCCCTTTGCATTGGATGTCAGCACTGGTCCTTTCCCCCAGTCTCTCCCCGGCTAGGGACTCCTGCCACATATACAGATGCCTCAATGCAGTTCTCAAAATTCACAAGTAGACCATGCAATAACGTAAGTAAAAGAAGTAAAAAAAAAAAAACCCCAAAAACCTCATTATAATAATTTTTATGCAAGTCTCTCCCATGTTTGTTGGTTTGTTCATGCAAGTCTCTCCCGAACTGTCCCTCTGCCACTCCCTCTCCTCTTTTAGTGCCTAACTTCCGGAGGCTGCCTGCATTTCCTCACAGTGCACTGACTCCTCAGCCCATGCCCCTCTGGCTTCAGCTTTTCGCCCCATGGAGACTGCCCTCGTCAAGGGTGTCCGACATGTTTGACTTCTGTGAAGAAGCTGATCCTGCCGACCAACTCTTCCCTCTCAAGATATTTGTGTGGCTCCCTCCTTCCTGCAGCCTTCTTTCTGCTTACTACTCCCACTGCTCCTCTCTCCCTGGCTTCTCCTCTTCCTCATCTGACTCCATCAGGTAATCCCTCCTGTTGTGGCCAAAGCTGTCTTCTGGTCTCTGCCTGACTCACCAACACCATGTCCTCAATGACTCTAGTTGCCTCTGACTCCCAAATCTCTATCCCCTGTTGTTCCCTCTCCTGCTTCTAATACTGCTGTATATGTAACTATCTACCTGCTAGACATGTGCACCCGGACGTCTCAAACAACCCGTCAAGGTGAACTGATTATCTTTTTCATCTAAGTTGCCTTTTCTCCTTGCCTTCCCCATCTGAGCAGCAGCTCACTGAGCTCTCTACAGCCAAAACCTAGGCCTCAGTCTTATCTTCTCCCTCACTCGCTGCCACCATAGTAAATCCTTCAGCAAATCCTGTCCACTCTCCCTAACTACATTTCAAATCTGTCCCCTGTGATCTTTCTCTACTGCTACTGAATTTTGCACCATCATCCCCCAATTGTGTACTAAGCTAAAAACAAGACCAGAACCAGTTTTTCCTAAGTGCTTTTGGTGCCTTCAGTCTGGCCTCCATTCAATCCACCATCTTCCTTGCCTCCAGAGTGATCTATCTACCCAAAGGGCCAATCTGATCATGTCACTCCCCTGCTAAGGCTCTTCAAAACCTTCCCGTTGTCCTCAAAAATCCATGCTCCTTACCACAGTTTACAAGGCCATTTAGGGTCCGGTGCCTACTAACTCTCACCCTTTCACCCTCTGTGAATACCTTGCAGTGTGTTCTGGACATAATGACCTTCTCCTTTCCTATTCAAGCATCTAAACCATGTGATCCAGGAACTAGGAGACTTGGTCCCATTCCTGGCTATGGTACTCTCCGTCCTATATTATTTAGCAATTAATTATATATAACCAAATGATATCTATTATGTCACAGAAATATACATTAGATATCTCTGTTATAAGCACAGACAACAACACAATATGATGAAAACAACATAACCAAGTTTTAAATTACATTTTTTTAGGCACAAAGAGATGGCTCTAAATTTCAACAGTTCAAAAACTCAAAGGCCATATAAAGGGTCTGCTTTCTCTCTTTCCCCTGGGCCAGTGTACTGGCTTTATCCTCAAGCTAGCTGATATCATGGCTGTAAGATGCTACCGCTATCCCAAGCTTCACCTTTAGACCTGGAAGTATGTTTCTTAACCAGTATCTCTCTTAAGAATGAAAAAGTCTTTCCCAAAAGTCTCCGAGCATACCTCCCTCCATGTCCCAGTGCCATCACATGCTCATGTCTAAATCAGACACTGGAGAGAAGCATGGGACAACCAGGAATGGCCCAGTGCAAGCCCCTCGGGGCCCCCCGCTCTCAGCTGCTCCGAGTAGGAGGCAGTCACCGTACTTCTGTACGGTGGAAGGAGGAGGGCAGGGGCCGAAATTGGTTAGGTACCTTCCAGGGGCTGAGACAATGTCCTTCCCTCATGTTTGGACTTGTTTCCAAATAGACTGTAAACTCTTTGGACCATGTTTCAAGTTCCCTATGGCTGAGCCTAGCACATTGCCTTCCATGAAACAGTTACTGCATAAGAGTATGTTCAAATGCCAGTTTTATGGAATTCACTACAGTCAGATGAACAAGCCACCTATGGATCATCTGAAGGGGCATCATAGGAATCACTTTCACATACAGAATCTCTTGTTTCAGGATTTACGGCATTAAGATTCTTCTTTTTAGAGAGACATTCTTCTGTGTGTTCAGGTAAATCATTAGTCACCATAACAAATGAAAAAAAAACAACACAAAAACCCCACAAAACCCCTCCTATTTTTGACTTGCCAATTAGAATGACAGCCTTCTGTGGTTCCTTCTCTTTTATGCTGCACTGTATCTTTCAGTAACATCCCAAGCTAAGCAAGGCTGATAGTCCAAACCAAAGCTTTTGACTTAAGTGGGAACATTCACATGACATCAGGATGATAATTTTGGTCCCTGATATTTTCCCCATTCTTCCTGAAATACTTTATTTTTGATATGCTGACTTGAATTTGTGCCTTTATTTTGCTAAATGTCTAAAATTCCATCATTGGAAGCTCGTCTCTTTACATTCACAGGCTTCTCCCTTTTAATAGGCCCATGGCCATTAGCACATTTAGACAGGAATAGTCATCACCCACTATAGAGGGAATTCATTTGAACTGACGCATTCATTGACTCTTGGTGTTGAAACCTACCTGTCTTGGAGGTCATCTCATAACAAGGTGGTACAGGCAATACTGGAATTTTAATTTGTTAGGAAAGACGAGATACAGCCCTAATATTTAAGCAATTAACTTTCAAATCTGGCTGTATGTCAGAAATGTTTGAATAATTGTTTTTAAATACTGATCCTGAGCCCCAGTGCCTGAATTTAAATCAAACAGAGGCTCATGAACCAGGACTTAAAGAGAGCAAAGCGTAGTCGTGGTTGGGCAGGTGTAGCTGGAGAGCCATGGGGTGGGGAGTTACTTTATAAGACGGTGGTTTATGGCCGTGGAGGTGCTGAGGCTAAGAGGGTGGAGGCAGTTTAGGGTCAGTCCCAGAAATGAGAGATGACCTCAAACTTCCCTTTTAGTCATAAAAGAAAAACTTCCCTACTTTATAATCTTGCTTGGGGTTGTCTTGGGACAATGGTGAGTTAGTTGCAAAGGGATAAGAGGAAAAGGGAAAAAGCATCAAGGCAGTGAAGGCAAAGGGAATAGTCTGGAAAATAACACTAAATATGGTCTGATCAAGTGCAGTCAGAACACAGAAGGGTGTGTATAGGTGTATCTCTACGGCTTTGGGGCATGTGTATCATTCCTGTGCCCATGTGCAGTATGTGTACTTGTGTTGATGTGTGTGCATGAGGAGTGTAGCAGAGAAAAAGCCAGAATAGGCAGGACAGCCTGCAGCCAGATGGCAAAGGACTTTTTAGGCCAGGCCAAGAAATCTGGACTTCACTCCGACAGGAGATGGGGAGCCACCAAACTTTTGAAGCAAGGGGTTGATTGGATACAAATAAGTGTTTAGAAAGATAATGCTGGTGACCATGAGAAGAATGGGTCAGAGGGATAAGAGAGAAAACCAGGAAAACCAGTTTCCAGTTGTCCAGACACAAAGAAAGAAAGGGCCTGAACTGGGTGGTGGCAGAAGTTGCATAAAGTGGGGAAGATGGACAGAACTTGGAGATAGGCTGTAAAGTTGAAACAAGGGAGAAGATTTCTGGTTTTCGTGTTTGCATGTGAATGCTGCTGCCCCATGACCAACAGTGGACAAGACAGGAAAGAATTCTGGAGGGCAGGTGTTTTGACTTCAGTTGAGGACGCACTGAGCCCATGCTTATTTGACATCTGGGTGGAGATGGTAGCGTATGGAAAAACTGATCTGGAACCGGAAGAGGAGTCTGGCTGGGGATTCTGACTTGAGTGGGGAACTGGCCCAGAGAGAACTGGGAGAATGAAGACAATGATCCCAGATGGAAGTCGAAACACCAAGGACTGGGCTAAACAGATGAGTGAAAGAGAGTGAGGGAGAGGATTTGAAAGTATTCGGTAAAGAGGGGGAACTCTGGGGCAGGGAGGGAAGATCAGGATTATCTGTGGTCTGGCAGCACACTGGAGAATATAAGTGTCACTGTGCACTCTGAAATTACATTTTCCTTTCCGCTATAGACCTATCATTTAGATTATGAATGATCTAGGCCCCTTATGGCCTTTCTCTTCCATCCTTCATCTGCCAGTTACCATTTCAATGACTGTAAGCACTTAAACCAAGGAGTGATCAATGCAAGGTGATAAATAGGAAACTGGACTTTGAGCACTGTTTTCTCTTAAACACCCATGAGAAGGTTTACAGAAAGTCAATTTGACTCTAAATGTTAAAATGAGATTTGAGGGTTTTAAGTTTCCACAGTGGTTGGCATGTATGCTGGACAGGATGTGAGATGTATAAACACACATACATACACACATGCTTTTTACATTCTCATTTTTGGTATTTATATTTGTAATATTTCTATTACACAGTTGTACTTGTATATAATTTATAAATACCTATATGTGTGTATAGTAATGATGAATACTCAGAAATTTTACATACGTAGGGTAATGCCAAAAAACTTCAGCTATCGCTGACCGAGAGATTTAATTATTCATGTTAATTTGGGATGTTCATGATATCAGAAAGTGATGTTGCTTCCCTGGGAACCTGGATTGATATCATAAATGACCAAGCTTGATTATGATCATCCTGAATTGAGAGAAAATTTGTTTCTTGAGTATGCAAATAACTGGAACAGAAGGAAGGAATAAATATTAAAAAATCATTTTTACAGATGTCATTTTAAATCACCTCTGCTTGCTTGCACTGATTTGTCCTTATTAACTACCTCCAGGTTAAAAACCTCTATACCTGACTTCATGCCTTGCAGCAACACATTCCACTAAAGTATTTCTCACTGCTCTTTAAAAAACAAGCCTCAACACTTCAAAGATAAGAAAATGATGTTATGTTTCCATAGTTTCTGTTAATAATGAGTAATTAAAGAGAGATGTAAACCTTGGATTTAAATGTCTATTAGTTCTTGGGAAGGTCGTGGTGTTCCAGGGACTGATTTTCAACGTGAATCCAACTTTATTTGAAACCCCTAGATTAGGGTTGATGGTCCCTCAAAACACTCTTTGGGTACCAGCACAGAATATCCACGAAGCACCACACAAAGTGTTGGACAGAAAACCTAATGATGCCTAGTTTCTGCTGGGGTTGGGGATAGTGGTGCCATTTCTCTGTTATCTCAGACTGGAAGAAAATGCTACAGGGTTATCTGGATTAGGTTTCTTGCATAATAAAGAATAACCTGGCTAAATGCCTCAAAGGAGGATAAGAAATATTTATATATATTAGGAAATATTTATATTCTTTGTAAAAACACTTGAAAATCAGAGACCATTTTTTTTTTTTTTGATAGCTGTTCAAACTACAAAATACAAATGTGGCCCCCCCCCCTCCTCTCAGTAAACCAAAGTTCTTACAGTAAGCACACAGTAGGCTCTGGCAAAGGTCTGGATGAGGGTCGCACAACTTAGTGCAGAAGGCGATGGGTGGGCCTCACTCTCACCGCCCTGCAGTTGGAGCTACCGCTTTAGTTAATTCTCTTGCTGGCAGCAGCTAAGATCAAGAAAGTAAAAAGAACTTTTTCTGGCCTAAGTTTATATTAAGTTGAACAGAAACGTTACAACAATTAGAGGAAGGCAGAAGGGAAGGAAGAATTCCCTTCTGCCAAGTATTTAACAGGCACTAGGTTTTTCTATGTCCTCTATGGTTAGAAACATCCGTGCTGCAGCCTGAAGAAATGGAAGCATAATTCACACCCTCGGGTTGAAAAACAGGCATTTCGGGCTCCCAGGCTCCTGCAAAGCCACCGGGTATGGCGCTGAGGTGGTGCAGGCGGCCTCCCAGAACCGGATTCCCGGGACCCGAAGAACCCTCTGGTGTGCGTCCCGGGCGGCACCTGCTGTCTAAGCTGGGCTGCAGGACTCTCCATCTTCAGGACACCCCTTAGTCTCCACTCCCTCTCTGCATGTGTGTGCGTGCGCGTGTGTCTAAAACCAAAACGCGCAGGAGCTGACTTTGAAGGGTGCTTCACAGACAGGGTGAGACACGCCTTATGGGGACACCATGGGGAGGGAGAGAGGGAATGGGGAGTCTCTCTCTATCCGGCTCTGGATGGCTGGGAGCCTGGGTCCACGTGGAATCCGAGCTGAGAGGCGCGCTGCCTGCCCCCTCATCCCGCAAAACTCCTCCCTCCTGCCCCAGGGACCAGCGCAGGTCCCTCCGGCAGCTGATGGAGAGCGAACTCCTCGCTTACCTTGACTAAGCACTAACACCAGCCGCAACGGCGCGCCCCCTGTCCGTCCTGGCCGCATCCTGAGCCTGCGGGGACACGGTAGCTGCTCTCGGATTGCGGAGGGACTCCAGAACGCGGACTCCAGAAGCTGTCCCGAGAGCCTCTCTCGCCCGCCGGGGTGAGGGCAGGGAAAAGTTGCCTGGCAGCTCCTGGGACGCCAAGGCCCGCCCCGGCCCGCCCCGGCCCGCCCCTCGGCCACGGCAAACACCGGATCTGCCCCGGCCCCGCCCCGCCGAGCCCAGTCCCTGCGGCCCCGCGGGCACCTGCGCTCAACCACACCCCTGGAAACCGCACCTTAACTCCCCCGCGCGGTTCCGGCCCCCGCCCGGGGGAACCCGGAGGCCGCGGGGCTGGGGTCCGCGAGCCTGGCGCTTTTCCTGCCCTGCACTGGACTGGCCGGGCACGTCCGACGGGCGGGAGCCGGCCTGTCACTACCCCGCCCCTGACGGCTGGCCTGCCGCCCGCCCGCAAGAGACCCCGGTCCCCTGGAGAACCTTGGCCCTTCTGCAGCCCTTTGTGGCTCCAGGCTCCAGGCAGAGGTGGAAGGCGGGGGTGAGGGGCGCCGCGAGCCCAAAGCCACGCTTTTACGGGTGGCGCGGTGCGTGGTTCTCTCTGCTTTTCTCAAGTGGGTGGAGAAACGGACAAAAATAAGTGCAGAATGACCAGGTTAGAAACTAACTCTACAGGAAAGAAGATCTGCTCACAAGTTATGATTATCCGAGGTATATTTAAGCAAGACCTGTTGCAAAAGCATCGTGTGTGTGTGAGATAAATCCTCATTCATTCCTCTCCTCCAAGATAATAAGCAGCTGATTTGATTACTAAGTTTAAGCGATTTACTTCAAGACACAGAGACGAGTGAGAACCCATATATGAACTTGTGACTCTTCCTTTTTGTATTACACCATGACCATTTTATTCCATTATTTGAGTTTCAGATCTGGAAAAAAGGACATTCTGTAACCATATCTGAGATTTTTACTTACCAACCTAAGAAATAGGATATTCTCTTTTCTTTAAATCTGATTTTTCCTCCAAAGGTTCACCCACAAATTCCCAGCACATTGCTGAAACCAGAATTCTACCAGTGACCACTTATGAAATAATAAAATGTTTTAATAAATTAAACTTAAGGAACTATTAGACTAATCATTATTATTATCACCATTCCAAATCTTCATGGAGCAGCTAGTATGAGCACTATGGAATATTTGGGAGACTGCCACTCGGAAGTAAAGTGGTTCAGGGTGCAAGGACTTAATTAATTGGTAAAAATCAAATGCTCTCCTTTACCATAGCTGAGGCTGGAGTCTTAAAGCACTAAATTGGTATTCACCAGATGTTACTGCTTTGCACCATTACTATAAACTCAGTACCTTTGAATTCAAAATGTATAGCCCCTGGTTCTTTCCTGTTTTCTTAATCTGCCCTTACTAATTCTACTTACTAATCCCGACAAACACTTGAAGGCATTTTTTTTTTTTTTGACCTGTCTGTGGTACTCACCTGCTTACTAAGACTCCAGATATCACCTGAGAGCTCTTAGGTGGCCATTCACTAACCCTGACACCAATTTAGCCTCTCCTCACAGACTTCTTGCAGGAAGTCAGCCAGGTTTCAGGGAGATGAATATCTGTCTGTTTCCTTCTGACTCACTGAAATGTGAGTAAGTGTTTGGAACCGACCCTTGTTTGGGAGGCAGTATAGCTCCCTTCATGTGAGACAGGAATCTGTGCTTTGTCTCTGGGTGCTGGAGAGGAAAATGCACCCTTCTTTGCTTTTGTGCTCAGAACTGGACAAATTAACATTATGCTGGCATGAGGTACAGAATAAATCAGGAGCTATATTTTTCCAGAGCAGGCAAAAATTTCAAAGTTCAAGAAACAAAGAATTGACTCCTGCCCCACATTAATTTTAAAAGTGTAAAGCGTTTTTGCTACAAAACAGTTTGAGAACTCATGCCTTAATCTTCCTAGCTAGCCTAGTCTGCTTAGGTGTAACTGTGCTGGATACCACATCCTAAGGAAATAAGATTAAGGCAGGGCTTTTTAAATCTTTGGTCTCAAGGAGCCCTTTACACTTAAAATTACTGAGAATCTCTCAGATGAATGGATAAAAAGATGGTGAAATATTGTATGTATTTTCTAACGCTCCCAAAGTCCTTGATTGGGCCAACAAGGCTGGGAGCTGCTCTTGGAGTGGGGTCCCAGTCCCAGTCTGGATTCTCCAGGTCTTTGCTGCCTCTGCCTCTGTTCCTAACTGGGGCAGTTGGCCTCCTCTGACAGGCTACTTGGTTTGCTCCGTCAGGTATCCCCAGCCCTCCTTGGAGTACCCCTGGGCCTTGGACGGGGCCACCGAGAGAGCCAACATCAGCATAATAATGCCTGAATTCCAGGACTTGTGGATGTGAGAGTTAAACTTTGGAGGGACTGGAAGCTGGGGTATCTTCAGACTGGTCTTCTCACACATGTACTGGCTGAACTGGTCCATGGCTGGGGGGGGCAGGGGGGGCTACCTCCTCAGACTTCTGAAGGGCAGTCTGGCTCTTGACACTAGGCCCCAGCAGCTCCTGGTCATACACCAGGTAGATGGTGCCCCCAGCCATACTGCCCTTGATGAGGAACCTCCTCAGCAACCATGCTTGGGGCACTGTGGTCGCTCAGCTCTGTGTGCAAGGACCAAGATGATGGAATATTATTCAGTCATAAAAAAGAAGGAAATCTTACCATTTGCAATGACATGGATGAACCTGGAGGACATTATGTTAAGTGAAATAAGCCAGAGAAAGACAAATACTGTATGATCTCACTTACATGTGGAATCTAAAAAAAGTCAACTCATTGTACAGAGACTAGAATGGTGGTTACCAGAGGCTAGAGGTGAGGAAAATGGGGAGATGTTGGTCAAAGGGTACAAACTTTTAGTTATAAGATGAATAAATCCTGGATGTTTAGTGTACAGCATGGTGACTACAGTTAGTAATATTGTATATTTGACATTTGCTAAGAGAGGTCTTAAGGGCTCTCACAACAAAAACAAAAAATGGTAACTGTATGAAGTGATGGATATGTTAATTATCTTGATTGTGATAATCAGATCACATGTGTATATATATATATATATCAAAACCTAATGATGTACACCTTACAGATATACAAATTGTAATTGTCAATTATACCTTATTAAAGCTGGAAAGAATATGGAGGATCCTAAAGAACTTTTGTTTATGTGGATCATTTCTACCCATGTTTATCATGTAAGAAATTGAAACATACATTTCCTAATGTTTATATATTAATTCAACAATAAGGCTCTTATGTGTTAATGTAAATACAAAAAATATACCAAAAATAGCTATATTTCCCCAAATAAAGAAAATCATGAGAAGAATGGCACTGTCTTACAATTTTGCCAATCTTTTTAATGTCTGGCTTAAAAAATAAACACTTGATTTCTCATATCTGCTCCTGCATCCAATCTCTTGGGATAGGTAGTTTCAGTGAAATTATATTAGTTTGGAATTAATCTGGTAGTTAGAAAAAACAGGACATAATTGTGGATATTCCTGATACTGCCCCCAAACTCAAAAAGTGGTAGTTTCTTAAAGACTAGTTCCAATGGGGAATCTGAAACCACATCAACAAACTTTTCTTATCCTAGTGTTGATTTGCAACCTCGGGAGTTCCTGGGGTTGAAAACTGAAACTGGCCTTCACACATGGAGGGCAAGGAGAGAGGAGAAAGAGGCAGACCTCTTCCTATTGGGGGAGGTGGCAGTTTTAATAAGCAAGGGAATTTATAGTCTAGGTTTGTGTGGAGTGGCCACAAGATGAGTGAATTTCCACACTGCTGCCAGAATCTCAAGTTTACGTAGAGCCCTTAACAGGCAGGGTTCAGTCATATATACAGTTCAGACAGTCTCAATAACACATTACTTTCTCAAAGCTGTGTCCCTGAAGTGGCTACTAGTGTGGGAACAGTAGGCAGAACCTACATTTCAAGGACAGGGGAGGGAATAAGGAGCTTCCAATTACCCAGGTCCAACTTGCAGGTCAGCCAGCCGTCACATCCTCCTGATAACCTCCTCCAACATGTTGTGCATTAAAATTCATTGGTCTATTGAGCACTTTGAGTAGATCTTTCACCCATGCAAAGTTTTGTCCCATCATATATTGATCATTTGGAAAATATTGGTTCACTGAGTTATGCAGATTTTCTAATTGTTGACACATTTCAGTACACAATATCAAAAAAATCATATCATCACCTATCTCATCGGAAAAGTCTTTATATATTGGGAAGCTGTCAAGCTCATGCTGGCACATACACATTTTCCAAAATTTCAATTTTAATTTGAAAACTTGAATTTTATCATTGGCAGCACATACTATCAGTTGTTCTATGTGAAATGAAACGCCCACTTCATTCATTTTTGAGAAATAGCTATATAATACCCAAGACTGAATAATCATAGTTTGTATATCAATTGTTCTTTCAAGTAAAACTGGTGTTCCATGAGAAACGTGGCTAGTTCAGTTTACGGATCCTTGAGACAACCATCCTATTTCAGTATGCAACACAAATGCTTTATGTGTATTACCAGGTTTACTCATGAAAAATATTTAAAAGACGTACTGAAGCGTTGAGATTTAATAAAGGTAGTTAATTTTTCCTGCTTTGTCAAGGACATTCTCTCTCTCTCTTTTTAAGAGATTTGAGAGAGAGAGAGAGTGCGTGAGAGCACAAATTGGGGGGAGGGTGGTTCAGGGCAGAGGGAGAAGGAGAGAGAGAATCCCAAGCAGGCTCCAAACTCAGCATGGAGCCCAATGTGGGGCTTGATCTCATGACCCTGAGATCATGACCTGAGCCAAACTCAAGAGTTGGACGCTTAACTGACTGAGCCTCCCAGGTGCCCTGTCAAGGACATTACTAAGTAAAACTATCTTTCTCTTCCCTCCCTCCCTCCCTTCTTCCCTCCTTCTTTCCTCCTTCCTAGTTTCTTCTCTCCCTCCCTCCTCCCCTCCCCTCCTCTGCCCTCTTCTCCCATACTTCCTCCTTCCTTTCTCTCCACTGCTCCCCTTGCCCTCTCCCTCTCATTTTTTCTCTGTGTGTCCAGTGGTGAAGAATACAATGATTACTCTTACTGATCATTGTTCTTGCACCATAGAGCAAATGCGAACACAGTGAAAAATGCAGATGTCTCAATATTAGTGTGAAAATATTTTTGATCTACCAACCACCAAAAAGATCTTGAGACACCCAGGGGCCACATTCTGAGAATTGCTATGGGATGGAGTGAGGCCTCTCCATCCTTTTCTTTCGAACTCTAGGCTGGAGTTTTTTAGGTAGGAGGCTCAGATGAATTTTCCCCAGGGTTCTCTCTGACCTCTTTGTAACTTTAAATCCAGCTCTTTGTTTATCTCATTCCCCCACGTACAATCACCTAAACTAGGAGCCTCTGCTTTCCACCCTCAGGGATACCACCAGGCCTCCCCCCCACCACACCATATCAATTTTGTCCTTATCCATACAGAATAGAGAGCCCAGAAATGGACCCTCAACTCTATGGTCAAGTAATCTTCGACAAAGCAAGAAAGAATGTCCAATGGAAAAAAAGACAGTCTCTTCAAAATATGGTGTTGGGAAAATTGGACAGCCACATGCAGAAGAGTGAAACTGGACCATTTCCTTACACCACACACAAAAATAGACTCAAGATGGGTGAAAAACCTACACGTGAGACAGGAATCCATCAGAATCCTAGAGGAGAACACAAGCAGCAACCTCTTCGACCTCAGCCGCAGCAACTTCTTCCTAGAAACCTCGCCAAAAGCAAGGGAAGCAAGGGCAAAAATGAACTATTGGGACTTCATCAAGATAAAAAGCTTTTGCACAGTAAAGGAAACAGTCAACAAAACCAAAAGACAACCGACAGAATGGGAGAAGATATTTGCAAATGACATATCAGATAAAGGGCTAGTATCCAAAATCTATAAAGAATGTATCAAACTCAACACCCAAACAATAACTAATCTTATCAAGAAATGGGCAGAAGACATGAACAGACATTTCTGCAAAGAAGACATCCAAATGGCCAACAGACACATGAAAAAGTGCTCAACATCGCTCGGCATCAGGGAAATCCAAATCAAAACCTCAATGAGATACCACTTCATACAAGTCAGAATGGCTAAAATTAACAAGTTAGGAAACAACAGATGTTGGCAAGGAAGCAGAGAAAGGGGAACCCTCCCACTGTTGGTGGGAATGCAAGCTGGTGCAGCCACTCTGGAAAACAGCATGGCGGTTCCTCAAAAAGTTGAAAATAGAGCTACCGTACTACCCAGCAATTGCACTACTGGGTATTTATCTCAAAGATACAAATGTAATGATCCGAAGGGGTACGTGCACCCCAACGTTTATAGCAGCAATGTCCACAATAGCCAAACTATGGAAAGAGCCAAGATGTCCATCAATCCATGAATGGGTAAAGAAGATGTGGTGTATATATATCCAATGGAATATTATGCAGCCATCAAAAAACCCCCGAAATCTTGCCATTTGCAATGACATGGATGGAACCAGAGGTTATTATGCAAAGAGAAATAAGTCAATCAGAGAAAGACAAGTATCATATGATCTCACTGACATGAGGAATTCTTAATCTCAGGAAACAAACTGAGGGTTGCTGGAGTGGTGGGGGGTGGGAGGGATGGGGTGGCTGGGTGATAGACATTGGGGAGGGTATGTGCTACGGTGAGCGCTGTGAATTGTGTAAGACTGATGAATCATAGACCTGTACCTCTGAAACAAATAATACGTTATATGTTAAAAAAAAAAAAAAAAAGAAGAAAGAAGATAGTAGGAAGAGAAAAACAAAGGGGGGAAATCGGAAAGGGAGATGAACCATGAGAGACTATGGACTCTGAGAAACAAACTGAGGGGTTTAGAAGGGAGGGGGTTGGGGGGGGATTGATTAGCCTGGTGATGGGTATTAAGGAGGGCATGTATTGAATGGAGCACTGGGTGTTATTCACAAACAATGAATCATGGAACACTACATCAAAAACTAATGATGTACTTTATGGTGACTAACATAACATAATAAAATAAAATTTAAAAAATTGTTCTTATCCCTAACATATCCATCTTCTACTTTCTGTGTGTATTGCTACTCTCTTTAGTTCAAGCCCTTTTGATCTTTCCTCATAATGTCAGTCTCCTATGCAATCTCTCTGTGCTTTCTCCTCCTGTCTCTGATCCACTGTATACCATCAAAGTTCTCTTTCCAAAACAGAGGATTGATTTGCTAAAAATCTTTGGAAGTCTACAGGATGAAGTTCAAGCACCTTAGTGTTTAAGGTCCCAGTTGAACCTCAACCTGCCTCTGCTATCTCTCTTACCAAAACTCTTTCTTTTGTATGTATTATGATATGACTTGAATTTAGTAATGTGTATATACTCCATCTTCTCACTTAAATGTTGGATCTCTGAAATCTTACATGTTTACATCACAAGTGTCTAATCCTGTACCTGGCAAATAGTTCCTAAAAATAATTACTACATTGAATTTCTGAAGAGTTCTACATTCTTCTCCCTAGACCTGAAAAGGGTAAAGAATGTGAAATTCTATGTTACTCCTGGAAAATTTGCAATGAAATAACCAATGATTCCTCGGATGTTACCCAGTAAATCCATAACAAGACTGAGTAAAGTTCAGAATCCATTGCGTTTGACTCACCCACAGGTCTCCCGGCACCTGTTGAGTTGCATGATGTTCAGACACTTCCAACTTAAAAACAAAACTAGTAAACAAAACTAAAATAGTTCTATGTTCCTCAGGTCTCTGGAGCCATCAATTCTTCTATGCATTTTATTCATACTTCTGTTCTAGCACTACTAGGATTAACTGTCCTTATTTGTTTTCATGTGTGTGGCAGACATGCAAAGCAATCAGCCAGCTCTGCCCACAGGTTGTTCTCAGAGTTTGCCATGATTTCCCTCTGGGAGTCACCCTGCCTCCTCGTAATACAGAGAGACACCTGACCCTAGAGAGTTGTATTCAGGGTACAGAGATTCTAGAGGGTCTTTGCTGGCCACATGGACTAGGAATTCAGGTTCACTTGGGGCAGCCATTTTTTAAATGAGCATAGAAAAAGCCGATTGGTAACTTTTCATAGAAAACAGAAAGGAGAGACCAAGACACTGAGGCATGAATAAATTAGAGAGAGAGAGAGGGAAAGAGTGAGAGAGATTGCTTTAGTTCCTTTTCTCTTTTTGTTTTCTGTTTGTAGTCATTTGAGAGATCTGACTGCTCATTCCATGAAATTCCCGGTGTCCTCTTAATATTTTCTTTTTATTTTTCCTATTGAATATCCTTAAGGACAGTGACCATGTCTCATTAACTTTACTCACACTCCCCAAAACAGGGCCTGACACATAGTTGGTGGTCAGTAAATGTTTTCTTCCATTAATGAATAAACACATTTATTCAACTAACACCTAATTATTAAGATGAACCAGAGAAAAGCAGAAGTTAGGAAGTTTATCTCTTAGAACACGGAAAAGCTCAATGAAGGGAAAACATTGTTCACATGAACTTCAGGATTTTTTTATTTTGTTTTTTATTGTTGTTGCTTTTTTTTTTTTTTTTAAAGAAATGTGTCATATGATGGATCAAGCCAGCTGTATGGTTATTTGTTACTCTGCTGTCTCTGGAAAACTTGAATGTTTCAGTTAGAGATATAGAAAGAAAAGACTGTATTTTTCAAGGAGGAAAATGCAATCTTACTTAAACTAGCCTAAGTAAAAGAATTGAAAGGATATGAGGAAATTTCGAAGAACCCAAAGATGTGAATTAATTACAGCCTGGTCTCAGGGACCTAAAATGGAGACTGGAAAAGGCAAGAGCACAGATCATTTATAGAACTTTGAGCAATGGTGTGAGTTGTTGGCTTTGCCTCCCTGCCTGTACCTGCTCCATTCTCCTCACTGTGGACTTACTTCCTCCTTAACTCTTCATCACTTCCATGGCCCTCTATCTTCAAACTGCAAGTACCTTTAGTTTCCATGACACGTCTGTAACCTTGATTCTTTTTTTTTTTTTTTACTTTACTCACATGTTATATTTTATTTCTTATAATTAATGGCTAAGTAAAGAAAAAAACTAATTGTAGCACCTTACTATTTTAAGACCACAACTGTAACTTAAATGCTATCCCATTCCATAAAACAAGGAGCCTTCCCTCAAAGCTATAGTGGGCATTTATTTAAGTTTCCCGATCCCAGTGACAACTAGTACTTTTTATTACTTATCAAACACACAAAAATTACTGTTCCCCCTAGCTTAAGAATCTCACACATGATACTTTTTCTTTATGTACATGGTTCATTGACTCAAACCAGAACAGAGCTACTAAAATATCCATGATTATGAATCTCAGACTGGGGTCTGGCTACTCCTGGGGGTTATTTACTGGTATGCTAAGGGGGATTATCAACCATGTGAAAAAGCTCTATCTTTCCAGAGAGCAATGTTTACTTGAGGCTAAGGAATCACATTAAATATGAAAAAAATAAATTTTTTGAAATGTTAAATGGAAGTTTTTTTCCCCCAAGTGAAATATATAGAAAACCTCAACATATTAAAACCAGTTTTAGGAAACCATGTTGGCAGTAGGAGTTGGCCGATGCGATTTCTCCCACCACACACACCGTGGGGGCGTGTGACCCCTTCCCTCCTGGGGTACCCTGGGGAACTTCTTGCACACCAAGCCTCATGCCCTCCAATCTTAATTCAAGGACTGGGCGTCCTGCTTGGGATACAGAAAGTTCTACAGGGGAGTCCAAGAGCCACCAATGCTGTGTGAATCCTGCTTCCCTTTTCCAGGTAAATGATAGACCATCCTTACTCGTGTTTCTTTTATGTGCTCAAGTCCAACCCTTAAAATCTAAACTTTTCTGACTTTTTGATCTTTTTAGTTGTAATACATTTCAACAAATACTTCCACTTGGGTTATGTAGCTCTCAGATCCTGTGGCATCTCTACCGTAAACATCAATAGATCTTCCCAAACTGTGAGGAACTAGTGAATGTTCCCAGATATCATTCTGTCCCCTAATCTGGTTTCTGAATATTCTGGTTCTTTTCCTTCTTTGTATATTCTTCTAGTCGAAGAAGCCACTTGGCCCAGTACTGGGAACAGAGCTCAGTGTCCATGAAATGTGGGTGGGCAGGGGATCCATCTTTGTAGGCCACCACAATTAGGCCACACTGAACCTGAAAGCTATAGTTGACATCATTATTTATGGCACCAACATAGGCCACAACCTGCAGCGGGTTGTCAAATGTATTTCGAATGTAAGGTTTCGGTCTCTCTGATGTCTTCCAATCAATCACACACAGCTTGCCCTGATATTCAGCCACACAGTCCAGTAGACCTACATACTTTAAGGTCTCATGCTGAACAGCGCTTTCAAGAGCTCGCACTCCACTGACATCTTTCAGGATATGCTGGACACTTTCGATATATCCAGATTCGAGATTCTCATCTCTCTCTTTCAAGTCCCCTTGGGGTGCAAGTATGCTTTCCAAGGCTTTATGGAACCATTTCCCTTGTAAAAATATATTTGAAGAATATTCGGCAAAGCCATCCTCTCCCAGTTCCAGAATCATCCGCTGTTTCCACCTCTCCAAGTAGAAAATCTGTTCTGATGTCATGGTCTGCTGAAGGATCTTGGTCACACTTGGTATGGTATTTCTTTGCAAAGGGATTCTCAAAGGAATTGTAGGAGTGCTTGTTGCATTTGGTTTTACGCTTCTCTCTGGAATTAAGAGAGGACACCAGTTTCGTGGAGCTTTTGCTTCCTCATCTTGCTTTTGGGGCTTACACTTACTCACAGGTCCATAGAGTAAATTATCTTCCTCAAACAATGATTCTGGAGTCTGAGCAAGGCCTCTGGATGACAAGACAGATTGTACTAAATCAGAGTACTTTTCCTGGTCTACTTCTTTATAAGGGTTCACTTTTTTCTTCCGGCTACAAAAGTAAGAGGAAGTGGAAAAATCCACATGGGCGGTTGGTTCTAGAGAAAACCCCTTTGAACTTCTGAGCTGTCTGTAGATGGTCTGAAAAGCCTTCATTTTTAGATGCTTTCTCACTTCCCTCTAGGCTACTTGCAATGTTGAGGGCCTTTTATTTTTGCACTCCTCAGGAGCCACCAGACTTCACTCAACTGCCAGAGCGCCGTCAACCTCTCGGGACCCTGTAACCTTGATTCTATGAGACCTAATTTTAACTCAGGACATGGTCTTCTTCAGTTTGACACACTTACAAGACCACTCACAATGACAATTTTTTTTTTCTTAAGTTCTCTGCCAAGAATACACAATCTTTGATTCTGCAGGTAGCTTTTATTCTTTTCTGAAGTCAAGACCCTTCCTTTCTCAACCATTTTGCAATTCAACATTGAGTGCCTCCTATGAATCATGGTAACTCTTGTTTCAGTTGAAGTAATTTTGATTGTGCCGGTTAGATTAGAGTCTGTCCTTTTAGATGGAAACACATTTCAAATGTTTAACATCAAAAAGTCAAACACAGCCAATTTTGCCGTTAGGATTTATTTGACTGGCAGGTTAATGAGCTTTGTTTACACATCAAAAGAATGAAATCAGTGAAGATGGGAGAGCCTCAAAAGATTAGGAATTTAGGTTTTGCCAGGAATCTTAGTCTTAATCATTAAATCTTTTTCTGCTTCTACATCCTCTATTATGCTATTTAAGAAAGCAAAACTTTTATTCCTGGCTCACAAACTTTGGTCCATCTTATGGTCTTCTAGTATTTGTCTTTAAGTTTTTTGCATAATTCTCCTCCAGACTTCTTACCTCTCTTTCCCTCTTACATTTTTATAATTTCTAACATGACCCTTCACTTGGATTAAGTTGAGAATCTTGCAAAAACATCACTTTTGTCATTTATTCATTTACTTAACACATACCTACCATGTGCAAAATAATAGTCTAAGCACTGTGGTAGGAAACAGTATGTTACCTGGCTATCCTCTATGAGCTTGAAATCTCATTACTTAATATTATCTCCAGAGTCTTGCTATAGATGAAATCATATGAGATATATAAGCAGAGAATAGGGAAGTTTGGTCTGGTTAATGCCATTTAGTGTAATGAAAGAATATTTAGGCACATTTTCTTTAGATTCTCCGTATGAACCTTTATAAAAGTACAGTTATGTGGAAAGTAGTTTCTTCTATCAAAAACCTCTAGATCTAAAGGTAAATGAAGATGTTTCAAGGCTTAAATTCATGGAGCACTAACATTTTTCAAGTCTATAAAACCACACATCTTCACATGGTATAGTATGGTAATGTAGTTCATTTTCTTCTTAGAGTTGTGGCCCATGACATAGACGTAGAGGTAGCAGCTTTCACACAGTTATAAACGGAAACTCATCAGCCTTGCAAGTCTCTGAGTGCAGATGAGATCCCATTCAGGCAAATGCCCCCAAGTGTCCTCCTTTCACTGTTCCCACTTTTATAACCAGGTCTCTCAACTCATGAACTATTTCTTATGTCCCTGGGTTATGACTTCCACACCTGCACTGGGAGATCAGTGCTAGTTGCTGTTGGCCCCTGCTGTTTGAGGCCCGTGCTCTCCCTCACCACAAAATGGGCATAGATCCTTTTCCATTTCAACAACTTATGATGACTTCAGGCTTCATGTTGCCAGGTTTGCTTGGGACTCTGCCTTAAAATGAGGCGGCTGCTACCTCCCCTTAGACTGACATTCTCTTAGATGGAATCCCCAGAAGGCTTGCTTATGCCCCAGTGCATTACAAGATCCAGCCAGATTTACCTGTGGCCATTCTTCCTTCCCCAAACCCCCCAGGATGCATAGCTGGGTCCAGAGTAGCTGGGTCACAAAATGTTCAAACAAGTTACCACATTTATCCAGAAACACTATTTCCTCTTGACCTTTGGCTCTGTTTTTGAGTCTGGCTCAGAAATTTTTTCCACCATATTTCCTTGCAATTTGGCTTCTGTTCTTTTCCATTCTCTGCTTTCTCCTTCCCCAACTACCTAATTCCACATGACATATATGACTGAAACTCAGCTCCAGCCCTAGCACAAACTCCTTCCATATGTTTATATATATATTTTTAAGTATAAGATTTTAATAGTGATTATATTTGTATTTTAACAGCTGCATTGAGGTATAACCGATATACAATAAATTGTACATGTTTAAGTTGTTCAATTTGATGTCTTGGCATTACATATTTATATCTTAGTACACTTTTAAATAATATTAAAAGATTTTTAAAAATACATGCAGTTGTGTAGGGGTGTGTGTGTGCACTCACATTTGCATGCGTATCTGTGTGTCCTTCAACTAGAGGACACAGGGGAGGCACTCATAGAAGGCAAGCTAACTTGAGGACCCAGACAGAGGCTGAGGGTTAGTCTGGCAGACCCATATACCCATTTGAGCTATGAGACTTCCAGGAAAAGGACTACCCCTAGGGGAGGGTAAGGTGTAAAACACTGATCCAAGAAACAAGAGGTTTTTAAGGGGCAAGATTAATTTGAGTAAAACAGGGTGTCCGTTCTAAATCCTGGAATAGAGGGTAGATATTAAAAGGATTACAAAGCAAAATGGTAAAAATGGTACTAACATTCCAGTGATAGAGTAAAAGATAGTGAGACATTTTTGGCTAAGTTATAACATGAATGGAGTGGTAAATATTCTCATTTCAATAGAAACATTACTGGACCATGAACCAGAGGAGGAAATGACTATACGTTAGAAGCCACTGAAAGGGTTCAGAGTACACCCCCCAAAATATGCCACTTTGATGTAAGGACTATTTTGAGTGAAGGCAATAGAGAATAAACAGACACAAGAAAATCTCTCTGCCTTTTCCTTTCTACCAGGAAGGTCAGGACAATTCTTCATCACCAGGGACAACTCTAGACTCTTACCAGCCTGGAGAGGGCACCAGAGAAATCCGCATAACAAACCTTATCCACTAACTCTTAACTTTCATGAGTTTCCCCATATATTTATCTTTCCATTATTTGCTGCCCCAAAAGCCTAAACCACTTTTCCTTTGTCTTGTAATCTGTCTACAAAATTGTTGTTCTTTGTTAAGATGCTATATAATCCCCACATTCTAACCACCCCTTTGAGTTACCATCACTGATTTTCCCATATGTGTGCTTGATGGACATGTTAATAAACTTGTTTTGTTTTTCTTGTTAATCTGTTCTTTGTCCATATAATTCATAGGGCCCTAGCCATAACATCTAGGAGAGTAGAGGGAAAAGTTTTTTCCTTCCTCAAACCACTAAGCATGAACAAGTGATCAACACTAAGAGCAGGAGAAGACCACAATGACCAGGGCACCATGCCATGCAGTCCAGGTTGAAAGTTGGGACCATCATGGTAGTTAGTGGAGCCGAGGAAAAGGATGACAAGAGGGCACTTTTGCTGCTAATTGGTCTGTGCGAGATATACATTCCAGTAGCCCACAGAAGATCGGAAGGAAAGATTTAGGCCTGAGGTTCCTACACATCTCTAATTAGGACTTGAGTCAAAGAAATATTATTGTAATGCTATAAGCTAACTACTGAATGCCTCAGGCTGAGAATCTAAGATACAGACACATCTGCTTGGTACATTGTACATTACTGTGTATAAGTTGCCTTTCATTTTTTATTATAGTCTGTTTCCATCCCACCTCCCAAATTAGGGTTACTTTATATGCTCCTCTTACTGGGTCTCCATATTTGCAGCAAAGCAGCAGAACTTCCTGTATTTGTCATCTTTGGGTTGTAGGTTGCAGAGTGAATATGTGGATGAAGAAGATAAGTGACAAACATCAAGGGTGATCAGAAAAGATTAGATCAACCAGTTCCGGAGTCAGTTTCTGTACATTAATATATAACTTAATTTGAACCAAAACAAACACCAGCTGTTGCTATTTTACATGGCTAGAATATAAATGTATGTTCTATAAACTGGGGCAATAAGGAAATGTGCATATTTTTGACTAAAAAATAATCATTTGTTATTGCCATCCACAGTGAGAATTACAACAAGCCATTTAAAATAGTTTAAATAAGTTGTTTGGAATTTAAAGGAAAAGCCCTAAATTGTTGCCCTAAATTATTACAGAAATTAAAAATCCATATATACCAAAGAGACTACTCAGGATAGGGAGCTGAGAAGAGGGGAGTAAGATAACTACTGTATACCGAGTGCTAAGAATGCCTCATGTATTATTATTCCAAATTTATTTTATTTTGGCTTTTCATCACAACTTTATGGGCTCGTATTATGTTCTCTACTGTGTGAGTGAAGCTCATTCTTAGAAGGCCAAGGTCAGGACACTTGTCCAAACAAGTGCAGCAAGCAGGGCCAGAGTGGGCATGTGGACCCAAGTCTCCCTGATTCCAAAGTGCATTCTCTTTATTAGGTGGCCAATTATACTTTGAGATACAATATTTCAAAACTGCCTTATAAGGAAAGCATCAAATACATTTACCAGGTTGTTCATGCAGCTTATAAAATCTGAGTACATTTCAACTCAGGCAATACAAGGCATATAACTATGTTGAGTACTAGGCATGAGGGTCTTTCAAGGCCATATTGTCTCATAGGAAATACAAAACAAAAATAACCAATTATAATATAATCACAATCCCTTCCTGCCATCACCCTGTAAGTTTCAAAGACAAGAAAAACTAACTAATAAATATATCATAATCACAAAATACATCCATACAATGGAATACTTCTCAGCAGTAAAAAGGGAAAACACTGATATATAAGCAACATGGATAAATCACAAACACGTTATGTTGAATGAGAAAAGGCAGATACAAAAGGTAGGTTCTTTATGAATCCTCTGATATGACCTTCTGCAAAAAGCAAAACTAAATGGACAGGAATCAGATCCATTGAGAAGGCTGGGACGAGGAGAGAAAAGTGACTAAAATGAGCATGTGGAAACTTTTAGGGCAATAGAAACATTTTATATCCTGATTGTGGTGGTGGTTACATGCTTTTGTGCATTTTTCACAACCTGTAGAACTGCTGATTTGAAAGGGATAAACTACTGTATGTAAATATCTGAATCATCATGATTTAAAAACTTTTAAAATCCAAAGTAAAAAGAGAATATGTTTATAGAAAGAGAGATAGGTGGGGTAAAGTCTGGGCTACAGAAACGCCGTCTGGGGAAAGAGCTTTGGGGGAAGCAAACTTAGGAAGGAAACAAAATGCCAATGTCTATGCCACAATGTCTAGGAAAGGAAAGAAGAGAGACTAATTCTTCATATTTAATTAGATCTTTAAAAGGCACTTTCAGTGTAAGCACATTTGCCTGACTTGACCTTAAAAATTGATTAAAAAGACTGGTTGTTTCCTTTTATAGTCAGTGGGAGTAACACTTAAACATAATGCAAATGCCTCATTGGAGAAGTGGGTAGCCCTAGGATGTCTGAGCAGTCTCTTCCTTTCTTATTTCTATCAGTTCAGGATGCCTTCCTGACAATGCCATCATATACAATTCCATCAACATTTCTGGGAAAATCTTGTGTTCATTTTCATTTTTGCCTCAGCTAACTTCTGAATTCTGTGCAGCAAGAAAAGTTATTCTCTTCATGCTAAGTAAGTCTGGTCACATTCAATCCAGCACGTGTTTACAGAGTACCTCTTGTGGCTAAGTACTGCACAGAAAGCAGACGCAGAGCAAAATGGAAGTACAAAGCATCCTGCCCTCAGGAAGCTGACAGGAGGCTTGTAGGGTAAGGCGTACTCAGGCAACAAGGGCCCCTGCTTGGACTTTGCCTGTGCAGGTCTGGAGGACCGAAGCGAGAATTCACTGGGAGTCAGTCCGCATTCAGTTTGAGGAGCTTTATAATTGGAGTTACCCTAATGGAGGAGCTGGATAAAACAAGGTCTGGCATCTGAAAAGAGGACAACTTTGATTACAGAAAAGTGTCTGTCCTGGCTTTTGTTGGTGGGTTAAGATAGAAAGCGTGTCTTTTTTTTTTTTTTTTTTTTTAAGGATTGGGACCACAAGGGTATCAGAGAGAAATATAGGTAGAAGGAAGGTATTCTCATCCCCATTTTAGAAGAGAAGACAGCACAGTACCTTTGTATTGAGGATGCCATCAGCAAAAGATGCCACTGGCAAGAACTAGAAAAAGAAAATGGCAGACACCACTTGATAACCAAGAAGCTGTGCTCATGAACATAAGAGAGCCCTCTGGGAATTCCAGAAAGAATTGGAGGGGGTATATTTTTAAGGGCCGAGAATAGGTAGACTGCAGGTCAAAGAAAAAAGGGTTGGATACATCCAAGGATATTTGTAACCATTAATGTGAGCCCAGTTTTATCTTCAGAAGGGCCTGGAATAGGTATAGATGGGTAAATGTGTATGTATAAAACTAAAATGTCATTTAGTGCCATATGGACTGGGACAGACTGTAGGAATTTAGAGAAGAGAGAAATCATAGTGTGCCATTCAGTAGGACTTCCTTAAGAAAGAGAGACTGGAGCTTGAGAGTCAACGCATTTAACTCAAAACTCTGCCAAAAGCATTTTCCAAAGAATTGTCAGAAAAAATTACCCTCAGATAAAAACCATCTTTTGATATCTCTTTAGGGGAATGGTGACTGCTCCTCAGTTTTCAGGTATAAAATTACTTGCATACAGTAGATACTTAATAAATGTCTGTTAAATGAATATTTTTATAAATGAATAAAGTCTTAAATATTTTAAAATAATATTATGGTTTTAGAATTTTAAATGTTAGATGAGCCTTATAAAGATGCTATATAGATTCATGACATGAGGAACATGTGTTAAATCATTCTGAAAAATATTTTTAATTTTTCCTTTGTACTTCCATAGAGTTTTGGAGTTGAAAAGGCTTTCAGAGATCCTTCTTGGTCTGAAGTTCCCTTCATATAAGAATAAACTTGATAGTAATCATGTTGATTATATCTGAAATACCATTTCGGTGGACATTATGAGTTTAATCACTTACTACCAAATCCCACCCAACTCATCTCTAGTACATGTGCTGCCGAAGCGAGCACTCACCCAACTCATCTCTTCCTTCTGTTATAGACGCTGGAAGTTAAATATTCTATTTTCCTTGCAATGTGGAATGGTCATGTAACACCATTATGCAAGGTATAAGTGGAAGTCTGCTGGGAGGAAGGAATTCTCGGAAATGTTTTACAATTCTGATTTTTTTAAAAAGAAGGATTGGCTTTCTACCTAACTTCTTCAAGCTTGGGACACAGATCTCATTCTGGAAGAGGTAACAAACTGGCTTGTGACAAAGGCCAGCAAAAAGGCCAAGAGAATCAGGATTTCTAAGAACTGACCATTATATCTAAGATCTTAAATAAGTGGTACTAATTTCTTGACCTATGGCAGTGCCATACATGAGCTAATATAGTCTTTGTAAAACACATTCTTTCATTTTATAAACTCTCATAATTCTATCAAGAACTCACTTGTCACTATGAAAAAAGATTGTTAGATGCAAAATGCATCATAGCTGTGTTGTATTTTATGTTTGCACTGTCATTATGTTGTCTTGATTTTTAAAATAGTTTATCATATAGTAATGATCTTAATATCTTAATCTCCAATTTTGTTGATTTTTTTTGGATAAGTTAAAACACTTGTCTGAGAGTCTTGACAGTTGGTAGAAGGAAAATAGATTGACAGACATTAACTTGAGAGGCAATTTTGGATATTAAAATAATATGGAGACAGAAAAACTAAACTAAGTGTTACTTTGCACAAGAAGTAGTAAGTTTATGGGATGTAATACTCTAAGATAAAATTAATAGGTTAAAGAAGATTTAGATAAACGGACTAACACTTTGGTTAATACAGAGCTAATATTAGAATTTGAGATACAAGGGCATGCTTTCAAACAATTAGTGCTTCTCAAGAGCAGAGCAGAATTTCCAGCTGGAGTAGTGAAAACCTCACTCTTGGAAGAGCCTGAAATAGGCTGGGTCAGACTATCAGGGATGTTGTAGAGAAATTTCCAGTACTGGATGACTTTTAAATTGCCTTCAAATCTATGAGTTTATGACTAATGACCATATTATATGTTCATAGTTTTCCTCCCAAAGCGATACAGATAAATAAAACTTTACTCAGATTATCAATTCTTGCATTCATTCAATAATAAACAAATATTTTCTGAGTACCTACTATGCACCAGTTATTACAAAGATAGATGTGTGTTCTTTTGCATCTCTGTGTTTTCATTTCTCTTCCCATGACTTCTGAAATTCTTGCTGTTGGGGGAAATGATTTTGGAACCAGATAGAAATTGGTTTTTATTTCAACATTACCACTTACTAGCTTTATAACCTTGAAATAGCCCCTTAACTCCTGTGAGTCTCAGTTACATCACCTGTAAAACAAAAATAAATAATAGTATCACCACAGTGTTAGTGATAAGATGAAATAAGATGTTAGAAAATTGCCTGGCATGTGAGATGTAGGCAATAAATGTTGATTTTCTTCCCTTTTTTCCTCTGCTTGTAGAAAAATGGGAGACTTCACCCAGCCCCATCAGTTCCATTCAAAACTACCTGCTTCACATGTGCCAATTCTTATAGCTCTTACAGAATACAAATGACTCTTCATTTAAACATACAATCTTCATTCATGAAGATATGGTCCATCTTAAAAGGTGAAAAACTGCTGTGCTGTCAAATAATACACTAATTGGAATCTTTGCCGAATTACCCACCTTATAATGATGAGGTATGCAGAATGGGTAGGAATGAAAGAAGGGTTTGAAAAGTGAATGAAAAGGATAGCAGATGGTACTTGGGTGCTAATAGAATATAAAAGTCTGAGAGTAAAGGAAGGAAGAAAATAGAAAATGAGAGACTCAGCATGTGAAACTAAAGAGCCCTGGGCATTTCATCGAGGACGGTTAGAGTCTCCAGCATGGCTAATTTCCAGCTCCACTAATTATAGTCTGATGACCAATTCTGGATACTATCCTTTATTTACCAGGTTGAGGCATTTCCACTCTTGCTTTTGGAATGCCATTTGGGATTGTGGTATCTAAATGAATTCCTGCCACACATGCTCGGTTGAAAGATACTACAAAAATAAAAAAAAAAAAATAGCTGAGCAAAGTGGAAGCTAAAGACCAAACCTGCAGATGTTTCAATGCTGCTTTTATTAATTCAAGCCGTTCTTGCCAGTCAAGTACTAACTGGGGCACCGGCACATGACCAAACTGCATTCATCTGTGAAGTGGCTGGCAGCCTGGGTGCCTACAGACAATGGTGCTTGTTCTATTATTCCTGCCATAAGGGAGGAATTGGACCATTGTAACTAGAATTTGTGCAGGTCAGGGACCCTACACACTAATTTAAGACTCAACTCTCAGAGTGGAATGACTCCATGATTCTGCTCTAATCCACACAGAAAGTTTCATTTCAGCCACCACCGAGTCCTTGAAAATCTGCAAGACATCAAATTCAACTCAAGTATAAACCTGGATTTCTGTGTACTGCAGAATTCCAGGGATCTCCTTCTTTCTCACAAAATTAGACTCTTCCCAAGTCTGGAATTGTACACATCTTAAAGTTCATTTTGTCTGATATTCATACAGCCACCTCCAGCTTTCTTATGGTACCTCTTGGCATGACATATTTTTTCCCCCATCATTTTCCTTTCAACTGATTTGTGCCTTTGAATCTAAAGTCTGTCTCTTCTAGAGGGCATATAAATGGACCTTATTCTTTTATCAGACTGACAATCTCTGCTTTTTGATTTGAGTGTTTAGACCATTTACCTTTAACATAATTATTGATATGGTTGGAGTAACATTAGCTATGTTGCTATGTGTTTTCTATATGCCTTGTGTTTTGTTTGTTCCTCTGTTTCCCCTTCACTGTCTTCATTTGTTTGTAATTCTTGTAAGGTAATGGTGACAGCTCTTGTTTCTGGCAAAAATTCTTTTTCAAGGATTGTTAATAAAATAACCCAGTTGATTTTGCATAATCAGTAGGGCCACACTAGCTATTATACTTAGTGAGACTACCTTTCCCATCTTTCTGTATCCACTCCTTGGTGTCTGGCCCATCTCACCCCTGTTTGAAGAAGTAGGTAAAAGTAATTATTTGACATCTGGACTATGGAGAATTCTAGTATGGCATATATATGTTTGTATAATAATTATTAACTTAGAGAGAATGTGAGAGGGATAATTTTCTTCTTGTTGTCAGCTCCAGAGTGAGGGAAAGAATTGATGGCTATCACCATTTTAATATGAACAAAAAATTAAAAAGAGAATGTAAGATTTTTAGAAGGTACAGGGTAACATGTTCTCTGTGATATCAAGCATATCAAAGTAGAAATATGTAAAAAATAAGCATGGATGCCCAGAATAAGGACAATAGGATGTTAGGAATTTCTGGTGTTATGACTCTTTTTAAATTATTTTTCTGTTTATCAGATTTCCTACAATATGTATATATTCCCTTTTACCCTAATTCTTTCCTGATTTAAAAATGGATACTCATTTATTTAAAAACAAGTCAAATAATATAACTATTCTAAAGAAGAAAATACAAGTCACCCCTAGTCCTCATTGAACACTTCTCTTTGGTGAACATTCTTCCTGACATCAGCCTGTGGATTATTACATTAATTGTATAAAAGTGAAAAAAGACACCACAAAGGACAGGAAAGCGAATGTTATGCCTATGCCCTAGGCCTTACAAATAATAAGTTCTGATGTATGCCATTTATTTTATAGCGAATATATCCAGATTTTTTCCTAGTACCTCCACTGTGTATTCTCATCCTGGGCGAAGAGTGAGGTGGCAGAAAAACTACTTATCTCACAGTGAGAGAAAAGACAGGGCATTGGAGACATGTGCTGACACAAATTAGTACAAGACCTTGTAAATAACCTCTTTATAAGTCAGCCCATTTCTTCTGTGAAAGTACCTCAGTCATCCTACAGCCTGGGTTGAGGATGAAAACAGTGACAAGAGGAACATGTGTAATTACTACTAAAACTCCTTCCTGTATTTTCTTCCAGTCCTTATATATTAAATAACTATATTTCTTTGAATTATAGATTAAATAAAGAAAATAACTCTTTTTTTTCATTTCTTAGTATTTTTTTGTTTCTCACCATGTGGTCCAATCTATTGTTATACAACAGATAATTTATTATTAAAACATCCCATTAGAAGAAGGTATGTAGTAATACGGATTCTGTGGCTTTTGTGTCAAGTTTGCAAAAGACTAATCACATTGCTATATTGTGTACAGGAAACACCACAGACACACTTAATTTGCTTTTGTTTTTTCCTTTTAGACCATCAAAGTGAAAACCTACAAAGGAGCTAAAAAAAAAAAGCTGGAGTTTTGGAAGAAATACTAATCTTGGATAAAATTTATGTACTTAAAATCACAACAATCACATTCTTCTTTGAATCATTTAAAAAAATTCATAGATAAGACAGGATGCTCCTTTACCTTGACGTAAGATGCACAGCTGATGCACAAGATAAGAAAGAATTATACTAAAAATACCAAACCTCTGACCTCAAATCACTGTACGGGATGTACCATATATTGGATATTCAAAATACTCTTTTACTCTCTCAGCTATTTCTAATTCTGTCACTTTAATGACTGTTACCTGATAACTGATTTTTAAAAATGGGTTTAAGTTAGGCATCTAATAAATTACTAGAGTCAACAAAGGTTGTGCTTCTTTGTTCTTGAGGAGATGAAAACAATTTCTTCTAATGAGTTTGTCCAATAAAAGTCTTACAGAAATGCACATACCCTTAACTTATTCATTTTAATGAGTTTATTCTGAGGTAAATAAAAAAAATACACAATACAATATACCTGATGTCAGACCATGCTGAAAACTTTATTGGAGTGATATGATACATGTTTCAGGGCAGTAGTTATTATATACAATATTTTTCTTCTTAATCAAATGGATACAATTCTTCACACTGTCTGTTAACAATTTTACACCCTCACAGTAGTAATACATAGTACACCATTCTCTTCACAGGCCAATGTTTCCTAATGAAGACAGCTGTTGCATCCTGCAATAAGGCCAAGAGATGTCAGAATTAAATGCGAAGTATTAGGATGTCCTGTATGAAATGATTCCAGTATGAAGAAGATCTGATGTGTTGCTGCTTCACATGATTGTTTTTATTTGAGACAAAGTGTACTAAACTCCAGGAAATTAGCCCCGGCTAATAAGCAAGGAAGAATATATTTTTATTTGATCAACAATTTACTTGTGCAAAGTACATGTGTTAGTATTGCATGGGTGTATGATGTGGTCTAAGGAAGCTTGCGGTATTTTGAGGAAGAAGGGTGTATATATAAAAGATAAATAGCTTTATTTCCTCTCCCCACCCCCATCCCCCCCCATTTTTTTTCTGTCTCTCAAGATGCAAGAAGCCTTGGGGGCATGATAGGAAGACTGCCAGTCTCAGTCTTTTGCAGAAGAGTTTCTAAAATTCCACTTAGTCTTTTTTTTCCCCCCTAACGATGTGACTTGAAATATGGTAAAATCAAATATCATCATAGTTGGGAGTGTCACTGGTCCCTAGTTTATAGCCAGGGTTTCTGTGGTGTGTCAGATAATTAAAGGATTTCCAAGTCTCAACTCACCAGAAAAAACATGCAACCATGCAAAGTCCTGCAAGGGGCACGAGGTTTATAATGGCCTTGCCAAGGAAATTCCAAATCAAAACAAACCATCCCCATTGTGCACTTGAGAAGAGAAGAGACCAACTGGAAGGCAGAAGGCAGGAGGCAGAAAGATCCTGCAGATGGACTCTAGCTCCTGCTGTCCGGTCCTCATGGCACGGAAATTCTCCAGCCCGTGGCAGGAGGCAAATGCAAGGAAGTCTTAGGTAAAGTTCAGCACTCATTAGTTATGGGGGAAAGGTTTTGATACATTTAAAAAGGCAAAAAAAAAAAAAAAAAGCTGACCTCAAAGCAGAGTACATTTGAAGTGATAACTCACCCTTGCATGTTTTTCAGTATGGTAAATTTTCAGCAAGAAGTGCTTATGTGTATATCTGATATGGAGTGGGGCCAGGCTGATCTGGGGTGCAGTGAATTCAGGAGTTAAGCTCAGAGGCAGAAGTATCCCTCCCCATCACTTAAGACCTGGACCTCCTGGTGCCAGATGTCGCAGGGAACGATGGGGCTTAGGAGCTCCTTCAGGTTTCCTCAAGGTAGATGGTTAAAGGCTGTTACTTGGAATTTTTAAATTCAAGGTTAAATTTTAATATGAGGATCAAAGATACTGACTTCTTCACCAGATGACAATGTTAGATGTTAGCTCTATTTTTGTTTTAGATAAGATGTTGCACAATAGTGCTTCCATTTGGGTAACAGCAGAACTGAGCCTTTTGTAATGTACTGCAGAGTTAACATCTAGGGGTGATTTCAGAAGTTCTGTGTAGCGGAGGTTTAGGGACAGCAGTTTGATATGAAGGGGTTGCTGAGTGGACTCATCTTGAAGCTCTGTTTGCATTAAAAAATTTCTGCTGTTTACAATTAAATTACATTAAAAAATAGTATCAGTCTGAAGATTTTAGAGCCCTCTTTTAATTTTTTGGATTATTATGGCCATGGGTGAGGATGGAGATTGTAGGGTGATGGTGGCTATATCCTACCCTTGGCATAGTTGCTGACAGCGTCCCACAAAGGTTGGCAAATCTGTTAAAGATATTACTCCTCTGAGGTACAGGGCATTTTGTCCCATTACATTATGCCTATATCATGTTATGCCTTTAGACTGTCACAGAAGAACTGAGGCCTGAAATCCTGTATAAATGATCAGTTCACTGAAGCTGGTATTCACAGCAAACAGAGAGCACATATAAACAGATTTTCCTCCAATAATCTTCTTGAAACTCTCCCTTGGTGTTGGGGGTTAGGGGCGATCACCAATGCAGAGGACTTGAGAGGTGTTGAAAATAAATGAAGGATGCAGAGGATATTATTTTCTAAAAAAGGATTTGCCAGAAGCCTCCTTATTTGAACAATAACGTGACTGCACCAAGCACATGAATCGTGCTTTAAATCTGGGTCTTCCCTAGTTTTCTCAGTGTTGTGCCAAGCAAGACAGTTAATTCACACAGAGCATATTACCACGTTTGACAAAGGCATTATCCTCTATGAAAGACACTGCCTGGAGCTGGAGGGGTGGCCATTCACCCTACAAGCTGTGGCCCTTGCAGGGGATGCCTGGGGAGAATGTGGGCACAGCTTTTCACAGCTGCTACAATCCAGCTTGAGTCAAACACGGTGCAACCACCTTTTGCTTTTGGTACAGAAATTTGTTTTCCAATTGAGTCTAGATATTGGTTTTGTAAAAGGAAAAGAGAATATATATATTTATAGGTATTAATAGGTATTTGCAGGTGTAGGTACATTTATCATGGTTGAGTAAGCATCAAATTTTACAAAAATATCTCCCTCTATAAGCCTCATTTTAAGCATACTGATGACATGGAAATATTCAGAGATTAAATTGCCCGTGACTTTAAGGCTCAAAGAAAATAACTGAATAAATTGGACAACTGAATTTCAAATTGGATCATAGAAATTACAAATATTTGCAAAGGATGAACTTTCACAGTATCGTTTCAGGGTTCTGGATTCCTCGAGAAAGTAAGACAGCTTCTTTGTGGCTGTGAAGGTCTGATTTTCATTGTGTCACCCTTTGTATTTTCTTGCTTTCAACTCCTTGCTTTGCCTGAAAATTTATATGATTTTATTAATATTAAAGGAAAGCTATAATTCTAGAAATTGAAATTGAAGAATGAGGGATAGCATTATGTCTGCTGGGCTTGAGATGAGCATTTAAAGCATTAATTTGAAATACAATTATATTGTGTGTATTTATGTATGTATATATATCTAACATGTTACATCTCTGTATCTATTATCTATCTATCATCTATCTATTGTCTATTATTATCATCTAATCTATTTCTTTTTTTTAAGATTTTATTTATTTATTCATGAGAGACGGAGACAGAGAGAGAAAGAAGCAGAAGGAGAAGCAGGCTCCCAAGGAGCAGGAAGCCCGACGCGGGACTCGATCCCAGGACCCTGGGATCATGACCTGAGCCGAAGGCAGACGCCTAACCATCTGAGCCACCCAGGCACCCCTCATCTAATCTATTTCAATGGTGTGCTGAAGCCAGCTTACACTGGTTCATGAGAGTTGACAGATCAATTTTCAGGAGTTTTGCAAGCTGGTTAGGGTTATATTGGTAGCTTGAAAATGGCCATGGCAAGCCTATTTAAATCATGGAAATAGGCAAATTATACAAATCAGGGATTTTTTTTCCTCCTGAAGAGCCAGTTGTTGAATAATTTACCAATATACCATTCTAAGTTTGGTCTGGAAAGGGACTTCATACATATTTTAGTTCACAATGGAAGAAATAATCAACTTTGTAAAATACCAAAGTTAAAAAAAAGTTTTTGGCATAAACTCATATTCTTAAATAGCACTCACTTTTCTTATTAAGTGCTTTAGAATAAAATGATAGTTTAGTATATTTCTTAATCATTGATTATGTTTTAGAACATTTGTACTGTTGACTTATTATTTTAATCAAACCTTCCACATTTATCTTTTAGATAGTTGCAGAACTGTGCACTAAAGTTAAATATTAATGAAAATGAATGAATGAATTAATGAAAATGGATGAATCAAACTTTTCTTGGTGTAGCTTTTGTGTTTATTTTTTTGTCATTTTTGTCAAACCCTGTTATTTGGTATTATTGAGGTATTTCGTATTTGATTTGTGTTTGCCCATTCGTGTGTGTGTACATGTGTGTTTACACACACATACAGATGCTCACACATAAAGCTCAACAAATAATAGTATTAGGGAAAAGGGATATCTGGTTCATTAAACATTCTATTTGAAAACTGGGAACAACTTATGTTAAAAACTGTGCCAGGCTTATAAGTAGCTATTTGATCTGTCCGAATGGTTCTTCCTGTCTTTTCTAACAAGTTCAAAATGCCATTGTTTCCATCTTTCCCCTCTGGGTTAATATTGTATTTGGTTGAAATGTGCACATTCCTGCTTCAGCGAATGCTTTGCCTAGCAGTCATAGAGACCAAGTGTGAATTTAAGTTTACCTGTTCGATTTACTTCTAAGAATGTGCTGAGATTGGAGCTGAGTTGCCAAGCAGGCTGTGCAATGCAGTGACTCCGAATAAGAGAGACCTGAGTTCTGTTGGGCAAAGAAAGAACAGGTGGGGAGAATGATTTCTGAACCTGGAGATAGGTAGTGGGAATGAAGGAAACTCCCGAAGTGGATATTTCTGAACAATGACCAGCAGGAGGATATCAAATCTCTGGAAAGTTTGAGCTTTTCTTCTAGTATTGATGACCTCGGCACTTCCCAGGTGCGTGACTTTGATCGTCAGATCGTAGACATAGATGTGGAGAGCCACAAGGGAGGCCGACTCTGAGTCGGCCTTGGAAATTCCTTGGAAATTAGTTTTAAAAATTAAACCTATGTCATTTAAGTTCTCCCTTGATTTGATGCTTTTTGAGAATAGGAGAGTCCAGGACTTTCGGGATAAGTTGCTGGACAGGTAGGTGCTGGTCTTGTGATGGTCAGCCCGGTGGAGAGATGGAGTTGTTACAGAAGTATCAGCAAATTTTACAGCAGTAGTTCACACATGCGGCTATAATACATTCATCCACTGTTACTTTCCTAAGAAATGGAGCGACCTACGAGCTTATGCTGCAGTAGAGTCCAAGGCACCATAATGATCACTTCAGGAGCAAAGAAGCTCATACAGAGGTGTGATATCTTTCTTTTGGTGCAAGTTCCAACCTAAGATTCTTTAAAATACATTTCCAGAGTTCTATTTAAATATGGATATGCCACACTAAAAAAGCAGTGGCTTCTTGGTAAAATACAATAACGAAATGGAATACTGACTTTCATAAAAATAAGAAATGTGTTTGGAAATTTAAATACCTTTTAAAAAATTAAAAACAAACGTACTCTCACAGCTTGAGGGTTTAAATGAACCATGTGCCAAGGAGTTGAGAAAGCTCCTACTTTGGGTTACATCCTGGGACTCCTAGCGTTCAAAAGCCGCCCAGCTGGGCATTTCCGTGGCATCTGCATGTTCCATTCAGAAGCCATCTTAGCATATCCCACACACAACATGGCTTTTCATGACAAATCACTGGTATGCCCCACAAAACTGCTGTGAAGTGTTGTTTTCAGCATAAAAGTTTTGAGTTTTAGGGCTCATGTCAAAATTAAGCATGTTCTGTGAAAGCTTAAATTAATCCTTTCAGTGAGTTGCCTTTAAACAAGTCTATCTTCGTTTTCCATCAGCTCAATTTTTCTAAACACTTTGAAAACAAAAAACAAAAAACAAAAAACAAAAAACTTTCCAAGTACAGAACCGAAGACAAAGATGCTGAATGCATTCTCTGTGACTTAATTCTATTTTCATTCCATGTTTTATATATACTCTACCCAGGAAAATTTTCTCATTTAAATAGGGAGAAGTGATCTTTTTCAGTTAATTTCTTTCTTGTCATTTACAAATGTTGACTATCATGCTGAATGTAGATATCCATCAGGAATCAATGGAAAAAGTTTAATTTATTGATGATCATAAAAATCTTTTTATGCATTCCTTAAATACTCTGGATGCTGATTTAATATATAAACATATTTGTACAAGTTATTCTTCATCTTCAAAACACTTTGTAATTCTACTTAACACAAATGAGTAATTATTTAAAAATATTTTTCATCATTTTACAAAATATATCTTTATGGTATTGTTTTTGGATCTTCCTTGATCTGTCATTTTCCAAATGATTAATCCCTGATGGATTACATAAAGTTATGTGACTATGTCTTTAACTGTAATAATAAATTTCTTGTCACATATTTGAGGCAAACCTGAGGATAGATCATCGAATAACTGTTATTTTTTTCCTCCTGTAAAATATGTCATTTCTCCATTTTCTTCTTTAGTGGTCTTTTGAAGAATCCAATCTGTTGAGAAAATACCAAACATAACACAATTAATTATTTGAATTTAGATAATAAATACTAATTTCCTTGGATAAAATTTAATACTACGTTAGTGATTCTGGGCATTCAAATAATTAATATAATTGAGATTTTTTTCATTGACCTATTAAGTAATATTGACTGTCAAGAAATGACATTTATCAAATTGCTATTTCATTTTAAACTTTTTTGTTGGTTAAATATATCATGTCTCCTAGTAAAAACTAGTACATGTGGTTTTTACTAGTACTAGGGAAAATATTTGGAAAGACATATAAACTACAGTTAGCTGGCATTAAATGGCACTTTGCCATCATCTTTTTTCTCAGGGATGTGGCAGAGAAATTCCATCAAATAACTGATGGTCACAAAGTGAGGTCATTAGAGCTGGGGGAGGGAATCTGGCACATGCACCATGGCTGAGGGTGGGGGAGATTTGAGTTGTCTGGATTAACTTTAAATGTGTTAGAACATCTGCCTTTATAGGCTTGACAGGAAGTGCCTCTTGAAAACATGCTGTATCATTTGGATATGAAAAGGAACTCACTGAACATAAAAGAAATTTCACAAAGGGGTGAATGTGGGTTACTTTTCATTATACTTTGTAATTTGGGTCATCATAAAAATTATAAGTGCTTTATTTATTTCCTGCTGTACATTATAATAAAAATAAGTATAGGGGCTGGAAGGGACCTTTGTAATAATCTTATCTAAAATGTGGGTATTTTAAATAAAAGGAAATTAAGCATCCTAGAGAAGTGTTTTTTTTAAGTTCGTATTTTTTTTTTATTTGAGAGTGGATTATAATAGTTCAAGCAGACAATGAGTTAATTCTTCGAAAGTATAGTACCTCCATATCATTTTAATAATGAAGTTATGGTGAATTATGCAAGAGAATGGTATATTTTCAAGAAATCATTATTGAATAATTGAGAGCTTAGATGGGATAAATGGTCAAAATGCAGTTTTAAGTTAGAGCAGGTAACTTCTTTATGTCTTTCACCATGACAGGGCTTTATGTCTTCCATCATGTCAGAATCTAGTTGGTGGTAGATGAGGAAAAGGTGACAACAGAGAAATAAACGTGAAAAAACAATAAATTTGTCCTGCTTCAAGGGGCAGTTCTGTGTCTCAGGGTTTTTTCTTTGAGCCAACAATAAAAGTTCTGGATTCACAAACTATCAAGTCTCCTTACCTTGTGCCTGCAGGTCCTGAGTTGAAAATAAATCCAACAAGGCTTTCACAGGAGCAGGTGGTGAATGTAAGACTTTTCTCTCTCCTGTCCTGCCCTGCTCTCGCTCTCTTGTCCTTTCCCTCTCAAGTCTTTCTGCATCTTTTCAACCTTCCTTTGCTTTCACATACTAAATGTTCTATTTTATTTTACTTTTTATTTTTAAGATTTATTTATTTGAGAGAGAGAGCAAGAGCGAGCAAGTAGTAGGGGTGGGGGAGAGGGGCAGGGGGAGGGGGAGAGAGAGAATCCCAAGCAGATTCCCTGCTGAGCACGGAGTCCCATGCATGGCTCCATCTCACAGCCCTGAGATCATGACCTAAGCTGAAATCAAGAGTTGGATGCTCAACCAACTGAGCCACTAAGGGCTCTATTTTAAAACTAAATTGTGTTATCTGAACTTTTCCACTCAACTAATTCTATTAACATGGTTTGTTAGTGGAAGTTGGGTCATAAGAATGCAGACTAGGTGAATGCAGTACATAGCTTCAAACTGGCTGGGGCCAATCCTAGCTAAAATTAAAAACCAGTTAAGTTTGTTTTCAGTGCCCAGACTAACAACTTTCACTTTCCTTCTTTGCCTTTCCATATTTACTTATCAGTAAGTTCTAGGTCTTATTTATGCTTATCCTTAGTTCAAAACCCTATGGCAAAGGGTCAGATTCAACAGTACCTGGTAGAAATTACGGGCTTACTATTACTATTCCATACTAATATGGAATAAATGTTGAATGAATAAATTTAACTAATGTATAAAAGACTAAAAAATGGTGGCCCTATTCCCTGTCCACATCCACCAAGGATATGTGTATTGGATGAGGAATAAAGCTTTCGGATTAGTAAATAAATCATCAGTGATGGAACTTCAGCCATCAGTATGAAACCAAGTTAAGAGAGAAAAACGTTCTGCTTTCTTAGGGCTTCTCTGTGGGCTGAGTCTCACTTCAATCTATTCAATTATATTGGCCTGACTGGGCTTCTCCCTCAATGTGTGGTACTATATTCCAGAACGTGTTTCTCAATCTATTTAAAACTGTGCCCCCTAAAAGCCTTCTCTCTTCAATATTAAGTATGACAAGGGATGCCTAGGTGGCTCAGTCATTAAGCGTCTGCCTTCGGCTCAGGTCATGATCCCAGGGTCATGGGATCGAGTCCTGCATCGGGCTCCCTGCTCAGCGGGAAGCCTGCGTCTCCCTCTCCCACTGCCCCTGCTTGTGTTCCTGCTCTTGCTATCTCTCTCTCTGTCAAATAAATAAATAAAATATTTAAAAAATAAAAAAATATTAAGTATAACAAGCTACTACTAAGATTTTGAAAAACTTTAATTTCTACCACGTGTACTGCAAGGATAAATTATATAAAGACAGCGCTTTTTGAAATAGAGTCACAGCTCCAGGAAGAATCTTTGGCCTGTTCCCTGTATGGACCCTGGGAGTTCCAATGAATTTCCAGAGTGGTCAGATTTGTTGTTGTTGTTTTTTTTTTTTAATTTTTAAGTTTTATTTATTTATTTGAGAGAGAGATAGTAAGAGAGAGAGAGAGAGAGCACGAGCAGGGGAGGAGGGAGAAGCAGGCTCCCCATCCATCAGAGAGCCTGATGCGGGGCTTGATCCCCGATGCGGGGCTTGATCCCAGGACTCTGGGATCATGACCTGAGCCGAAAGCAGACGCTTAACTGACTGAGCCACCCAGGCGCCCCAGAGTGGTCAGATTTGGAAGAAGTAGGAAGAAGGGATAGTCCTGAAATTTCTGCTCCAGGTCTAGTAAGTGTAAAAAAAAGTCCCTGGGTAGCTCTTCTGACTCTTCTGCAGACCAAATACATGCTTCAGGGAAGTTCCACATGGCTTTAAGCAGGAGGAGGGGCAATTAATCTTTGTAGTATAATGGAGCTGCCGAAAGTCCGAATCCAACCGGGGACTCTCATTCCAAAACAAAATATTTTTATACATTTCAGAGAGTTCATGACCCTCTTGAACAAAATCCAATTCCTGGAGCTCCAGAATAAAGAGCCCTGCCTAGAGGCTTCTAGCAGTGAGAGATACTGGAAAAGGATGGGCTTTGCTGATAGAGCTTTGCTTGCATCCAGTCCTTTACTAGCTGGTAATCTTGGGAGAGTTACTTAACTTCTCTTTGCTTTAATGTCCTCAAATATAACATGTAGTTAATATACTTTGTTGAAAAGGTTGTAAACACAACAGAGTGAATAAAAGCAAGAGGGAACACAAAGCAAGGGGTTAACAGTGTTGGCAAGGAAGTAAAATGGTCTGGATTTAGGTCCTTACTCTGAATCTGATAAACCATGTGGCCTTGGGGAACATATTTAACTCTTGTACATCCCAGCATCTCATTAATAAAATGAGGTTCATAGTCGTGTCTTTCTCAGAGGGCTGATGCTAATATTAAAGTGGAAAAGTTTAAAACAGTTGCATGTTGAAAGCATTCAGTAAGTCCTAATTCTCTTCCCTCCCTAATTCTCTTCTCTTCCCCCTCCCTGTGGAGTCACGGATCTGATCACTGGATCTCCCACTGAACTGGTTGAACTAACTGCACCTACTGGTCAGAACAGTCCAAAGGTTGCTAAATGACCTTCCTTCCTGGGCCTAAAGCGATCCAAGAAGCCAGCAGAACATATCAACAAAACATTTACTGGATGGAAGAATGTGTTTATTTTTACCTTTATTCGTCTTCAGACCGGTGGCCAAAAAAACTAGGTGAATAAAACTTAATTGTTTTAAGCAGAGATATGCCACCAGAGAAAATCTATCCAAATATCAGCTCTGGCTTTCCTTTTCTCTTGTCAGCTGTCTCCTAAAACTACATGGGCAAGTGCAGTGCTCAGAATAGAAAAGCACACTTAAAGAAATCCGTAAAATGCTCTCTGGAATAGAGGTGCATAGAAGTGAAGAAACCACAATCTTTGTTTCAAGCACAACCTCTAAGACAGGTCTTGGGGACCACGGTGTGGCAAAGCCAGGTATTACAGACAAAGCACTGATAACGCTGCAGTGTAGAAGGAGCTGCAGGTTTGAGAAAGCCAGGAATTCTTAGAGACTTTGCGAGAGAAAAGCTATGGTTTCTATTTACTGAACTAAATGTTACTGACCTACACCTTTAACATGGCTTTGTTTATCATCCTCTGTGAGTGCAATCCCCCCAAAAGAGGAAGTTAGGCATTGTAAGCGAGTCAAAAGGGTAGAACTTTTGGCAATTTGGTGGGACAGAAATTTATTATTTAAACTATTTGATTAAAGAGAATTCTGCTGCTCAGGTATTAGAAAAAAAATGAATATGTAACCACAACCTGTATTTTTTAACAGAGTTTAGCTATTTAATAAAGCAATTTGGTAAAATATAGGGTGGTATAATGTTAGAATGAATACCAATTTGATGTTTCATTGGAAAAAAACATTAAATTCAACTTTTCGATAGGATTTTGTTCTCTATTAAATTTAGTGTAAATTCTGTCATCTCAGTTCTGCTTAATTTGAAAGTGATACAGCTAAGAATTTGAAAAATCTCACACACCTCAGTATAAGCAAAATATCTATGTAAATATATGGATTTATCCAATAGAAATAGTTTTACAAGAGGATTTGAAATAGGAGTCAGTAAAACAGTAAGATTTCTCTTTCATCAACTAAGTAATAAATTTATCCTCTCTCACTCAGGCACACAAGTATTGCATAAAATGTGGCATATTTCTTCATATATTAAAGAAATCTTAGTTTTTAAGATACATAGAGATATATATTTGGACAAGGCTCATCTTAACCATTCTATTGTTTATATATTCTTAAACTGATATAAGAACTCATTTTGTTCTTTCTTTATAAAAGAGTTTTCATTCTTCTTTATTTATAAAAGTAATGCATACTTCATTTACAATTCTCAATGTTATAGACATATAAAGGTCTTTTACAATCCCAATCTCCAGAGAGATCCATCATGATTTTTGGATTTGTTTATTTACTTTTTTTTTTTTTACAAAACTGGGATCAAGTTGTACACAGTGTTTGGGAAATACATTTTTTTCTTTTGTCTTGGTCATCATCTCAATATTTTTAATGGTTGTATAATAACATATTACACAGCATGGATAAATAATAATTTATTTCACCAATTTGCTGTTGATAGTTGAAATAGAAAGTCAAAGGAACTTTGGTGCTTACCTTCCACAGTGCTAATATGAGCAGCATTAATAGCAATAATCCAGCAAAAGCACTCAACAGGATGACCCATAATGGCACTCTGCCCGGCAGTCCATCTTTGGATATTTGAATAGCAAACTGAAATTTATTAAACAAGACTGTTAACATTGATAAACACCTGTTATACTCTTGGTACATTGAGTTCTTGCAGGCTATAATTTTCTACCAAACAATGTACTTAATCTGATTACTACATACAAAGAAAACCTTGAGTTTACATTTAAAAATGTCCCTCATCTATTAAAAATCTCTAAGCATGTCAAATTTATTATTACCCAAAATATTTATAATCTTATGCTTTAGAAATGTACACGTAAAGAGTAAACTGTCCATCAATCAGAATGCTAGGGAGCAGAGGTGAATTTAACTCAGTGAGAACCAAAAGTATTACATATTTTAAGGATTTATTGATTGACTTTAGTGCATTATCATGATGGTAAAAGTTTAGGCTGGAGCGTTACCACAGGTTGTTGACATCATCAACCTGAGTAGGTGGTCTTCTAATTCTAATTTTCATGTGTTTTATTTTTTGTCTACAAATTTACATATAATTTTCATATGGTAAAATGCACAAATCTCAAGTGGACAGATAACATGAATTTTTGCACATATATTCACCCCTATGTATTTTTATCAGACTGCACTGTCCCTGCCAGTCGACTTCTCTTCAGTCTGTATATTAGGTCTTAACTGAAGGAAAACTTGGAGGTAAACAGCTGTTAGTGTCGCAGCCACTCAATGCGGCACCCAAACCGCAGCGAGACTTGTCTGCCCTGGGTCTCATCCCAAGGTTTCTGAGAAAAAACTAATTCAGTGTAGATCTCAACAATGAATGACAGCTCAAGTTTCTGTGTTTGCTTGTCACAGGGAACATCTCAATTCCTAAAGCTAGAGGGAAGACTGGAGGTAAAAAAGAGAACAGGGGAGATATTTACATATATTGGCTGCTGGTACAAACTCCTCAGATGGCGACGGGTGGGTCACTGCTGATGCTTTGGGGACACAGAGCTGGCATGAATGTACATATGTACAGAATAAGATCTTAGAAGACAGATTTCAAATGCATCTAAAACAATTCCCTGAACTGATAGATACAGAAGCTGAACTCTGGATGGGATCAATGACTTCTCTAAGATCACACAATTACAAAATGATCACTTCTAGTAATTTTAATGATGGGCGTATAATTTTCTTTTAGGCTAAGATGTTGAATAATAGTTCCATGGGGAATTTTAAGCTAACATTTAGGGGAAATAAAGCTAATTATAAAATTTCAACAAAACACATCCAGGAATCAAAAGTACTCTTTTCCAATATAATTTACACTCAGTTTTGGGGGGGGCGGTGCTTACTGGTAAAATTTTGGCTTCTCTGCATGTGGAACAACTTTGCATTTATCAGTGTTCTTTATAATGTAAATAAACGTTATATGCATATGTTCTTTAAAGGTGAATACTTACCAGGGGTCATTGACACTGGAATTATTTGAGATAAGTATTAATTTGAAATAAGAAATTTTTAAACAACATCTGAATGTTATGTAGCTTCCAAATAAAATTATATGACTCATACTATCCACATGGGACATTTAAACTCTCCCATGATAAGAGGAGAAATGCTTACATAGCCACATCAGTAACAAGTATTCTGGCCTTATTTTATAATAAAACAGGAGGAAAAACATCAAACCATTTTATTTTTACCAAGGACTGAAGTGTGAATTTGTATGAGGGAATATTTCATTTTTGCTTCAGATCTCCCAATGACTAAATGAAGAAAACCTTTCAAAATTTAGATTTATTTCTGTACAGTGTAACTTTCTTTAAAGTGTTTTTCAAGTCTGCTCTTCAGATGTCAACTGCATTTTACAATGTAAGTTTTTAAGGAGGAAAATCACAAATGCATCATTTGTTATCAAGGTGAAAGTAAAAACAATTTATTGTGATAGTTACAAGCGGTAAAGTCAAACATGGCATGTTAATTGTAAATATCATGGTTTTTCCCAGTTTCTTACAAAGAAGACTGAAATCACACTTGAAGCTAATTAAGTATAATTTGAAGCAAAAAGTATCTGTTACTTAGTGACTAGCTAGTCGCTGCTTTAGGTTCTATAAGCAATTATAAAACATTATGTCATAGAATTCAGAGTGCAATGTATAATGTTTTCAAAACTTAGAGTTGCTCTTACCTCTCTTTTTTGATTGCCAGTACTTAAAATCAGTGATGTATTTTCACTCTGAAGGTCTGCCCTTACAGTAAGATTTAAGCTGGAAAAATGTGCCTGAAAAGCAAACAGGATTTATTTTCAAAATATTATGCTAATCACAGTGAGAGCTAGTCATGTTTGAGTAGTGCAATTTTTAAAATATGGATTCTCCTGAGAGATTTTTTTAATTGTTTTTTATTGTTATGTTAATCACCATATATTACATCATTAGTTTTTGGTGCAGTGTTCCATGATTCATTGTTTGTTCATAACACCCAGTGCTCCATGCAGAACGTGCCTTCCTCAATACCCATCACCAGGCTAACCCATCCCCCAACCCCCCTCCCCTCTAGAACCCTCAGTTTGTTTTTCAGAGTCCATCATCTCTCATGGTTCGTCTCCCCCTGAGAGATTTAAAAACACTGGTTTTGTTAACATGCAAATGGAACTGGTGGTTTCAAATGATGACCCATCCCTCTTCTCTCCACTCAAATTTTCACTTAGGTCCTTGTTATAGAATGAAACAATTCTATATCATTTTCTACAGATTTATCCTTAGCAAAAACAAATCTCAAACCCTGCCCCCCTTTCATATAGCTAGGTATGAAATAGCTATACTCTGGTAATGGAGTTTATGTAGGAGTTTGTGCAGGATTAAACATGAAATTGCCAATATCCATCAGTTTGTGATTTATACAAATTGTAACTTAATATGATCGAACCTAAAAATTGGAAATTTCATATAATTAACTAAACACTTCTAAGAGAAAAAGAAACCATACAAAATACAATGGATTAAGTTTTAAAGTAGCTTGTTGTCAGACAGATTTGACTCTTAGTAGTTAAAAAATGTCCTCCTATTTTATATATATACATACATATGTGTGCATATATATATATAGTATATATAAATGTGTGTATATATGTAGTATATATAAATGTGTGTCATATATATACATATATATATGTGAAATCTAATCTAATACAGTGAGTCCATAATACATGCTAGCTCTATTGTTAATGGTATCAAGGAGTCAAGCACTGTCTCTCTATAATTCTTTGTCCCTTAACTGAGTTCTACAGCGTTAAGATAAATGCAAACTTTGATACTGTATAGGTCTTTATTTCCAGCGGTACAAAAAAAAAAAAAAGAATAAGAGAGACTGAAAAAAAAGTATACACCTGGAAGGAGACCTTGGAGATAACTTCATTACTAATAAACAAGGAAAATGAGACCCAAATAGTTGGTTAAGTAGAGCTGGGGCTTGGACCACATTTTTTTACACTTCCAGTTCTTTCTACAGAAGCACTCTGCTTTGCATATACTAAGTAATGAGCAAATATTTGTTAACATAATTCAATAATTACAGAGAACAATGCAATCACTTACTTTTATAAAAGTTGGTTTCCATAAGATAAGTGAAACATTCACTTGGCTTATGTCAGAAGGAATCAAAGTACACGTAATAGTAGCAAATTTACACGTACTGCAGTCCTGTTTAAATGTTCAGAGGTATATATTAGTATCTTTGCCATTTGACAAAAAGATACCATATTAAAGTATTCTATAAGATAGCTATTTTTAGGTTGATATTGAATTTATTCACTTAAAAAGCATGAGATAAAATTAGCACTTGTCTTGGTTATCTGAATTTACCGGAATTGTGCCTCGTTTGAGATCTTCAGGTTTGGATATAATCGTTTTCTTCCCAGAGTTGACACCAAGAGGGTCCTGAAGGCTACTGGGTCTGCAGTTTGCATTCTAAGAAGTGAAAATATTTCTTTTATCAGACAATGCCAGGTGTCAGAAGGAAAAATGACTTGGTACAATAAGGTGAAGAATCTGAGTGACAGCCATTGTCACAGATGAAAGATCCATCTTCAGGAGTGTGCAACATGGAAGGAGCTGTTCTGTAGCATCCATATACCCCCACTCCCAGATAAAAATTACTGTTAGAATGCTACTTTTGAATTGTAATAGAGATCAGGGAGGTTGTTATCAAAAAGGAAGGATGTGGGGCGCCTGGGTGGCTCAGGCATTGAGCGTCTGCCTTCGGCTCAGGTCATGATCCCAGGGTCCTGGGATCAAGCCCCGCATCTGGCTCTGTGCTCCGCAGGAAGCCTGCTTCTCCCTCTCCCACTCCCCCTGCTTGTGTTCCCTCTCTCGCTGTGTCTCTCTCTGTCAAATAAATAAATAAAATCTTTAAAGAAAACAAAACAAAAAGGAAGGATGCTAGTGGAACTTACTATTGCATAACATAACTCATTAATTTATTGTTTTCATCAAACATTAGTTGTAAATTCCCATAATACAGAGAGAGAAAAGAAATTAAAACTATACTGAAAAAAAAGGTTAGCATTTGTTATTCATTATGTTGGCTCATACGATGGTTTGTGAAACAAACAAAAAAAAAGAGAGGGGCTTTCATCTGTATTTGTGTATTCACCCAATAATATTTTAGGAGTCTCTAAACACCAAGGGTAAGATATTTGGTCTATGTGGAAAGAAGATGTAAGTAAGCAGCCCTATAAATGTTAAGATGTCATGTTTGTTAAGACAGCTTGTTCTTGGATTGTTTTACTAGACTTACTCTAATAAGCCTTTCGTTCATCAAGACTCTCTACATCCTTGATAAAAGGTAATAAGGATAAAGTTCATAAGTAATAGGAAAAGCACAATTTTAGTCTTCCTACATCTTCACAAACCTGCTTTTTTGGATTAGAGAGAAATGGTAGAGGTTTAATTTTTCCTTGCCTTTAGGGAAACATTTAAAGATTATAATCCAACTATCTCGGTTTCTACTTCTTGATTTTTGAGAGTATTTTAACTTAAAAAAAATCTCTGAAGACAGATTGTCAAATGCTGATAATATGCATGCATTACTTCAACATTTATTGTGATTTTCTGTGTCTTAGAGACTGAACCATAACAATTTACCACATTGACTCATTCAAAGCTATAGGTACAAAGTGATGCTGCTATTGTTTGGGATAAGTGAGTAAAGAGTACCGTACTGTTTTATGTGCAGCTGTGTGTGTGCTTAGGAGCAATTAAAAAGTCTCTTTATAGAGCTGTTTGATCATCTTAAACAAATTAAAGCTGTAACAAACATTTTAAGGCACAAGTCAACAAGTAGTTATCTAAAATCTACTCCAGTGGATTGAATAATATTCCAAAAAGACATGCCCAAGTCCTAGCACCTGGAACCTGTGAATGTGACCTTATGTGGAAAAAGGGTGATTTTGGGGCGCCTGGGTGGCTCAGTTGGCTAAGCATCTGCCTTCAGCTCAGGTCATGATCACCAGGTCCTGGGATCCAGCCCAGTGTGGGGCTCCCTGTTCAGTGGGGAGTCTGCTCCTCCCTCCGCCGCTCCCCCTGCTAGTGCTCTCTCTCTCTCTCTCCCTCCCTCCCTCTCAGAGAAATAAATAAAATCTTAAAAAAAAAAAAAAAGGAAAAAGGAAACAGTGTCATTGCAGATGTAATTAAGGATCTCCAGATGAGGTCCTTCTGTTTAGGATGGGCTCTAAATTCACTGATGAGTGTGCTATAAGAGACAGAAGAGGCAAAGACCCAGAAACTCAAGGAAGACAGACACGCGAAGACCGAGGCAGAGACTGCAGGTATGCTGCCATAAGCTAAGGCATGCCAAGGGTTTGACAGCAGCCTCCAGAAGCTAAGAGAGGCATGGAACAGATTCTCCCTGTGAGCCTCCATAGGGAACGAACATTGTTGACACCTTGATTGTAGACTCTGGCCTCCAGGACTGTGAAAGAATACATTTCTGTTGTTTCTAGCCACCCAGTTGGGGTAATTTATTACCACAGCAGTTGTAGGAAACTAATACATCTACTAAGGAGCCAGTGGAAATTATTATTATTATTTAAAATTTTCTAAATGCTTCTCCAGATCACTTTGGTAAAGCTCTTTATCACAACTGGCATGCAAAACAAAAGGTTTTAAATACAAATTGAAAAAGATAATAACTATGATGTAATTCCAAGGCACACATTACTTACATTAGAAGACGACCATCCACTTGGGTATAGCACAGGATAACCATCTGATGTCAAGTTGGGAAACGAAATTGACAGTTTAAGTTCTGGCATTGGAAAATGTCCACTCTTTCTAATCTACAGGAAAGAAAAATAAAAATGTAACCTCTCTTCCTCTTCCAACAGCATCCTTTCTGTATTAGGTAGGACATCTGTTCTTAATTGAGGAATTAAGTTGTGTAATATTTTGAATCTGAAAGTGAATGCAGGCAGTTTACGGCACTGGATAGAGAACTGGCATAATTAAACAAGCAAAAAATAGGGATGTTTAATAGTGGTCGTATGCATCACCTATAACATATATTGTTCCTTCATCCTCCCACTCCCAAAATAGGACTGGGATTAAGGAAAATCAGAATTAAATTTCTTTATGCTCATCATCTTTTTGGACATACTGGTCTTTTTGGAGGTGGGAAGGAGGGAGAACATTTACTTGATCCACTCAGAACAGGTGAGCATATTTTGTTTGCCTCAACCAGCTTGCCATAACTCCTTAAACCCACAAATCATTTCTCAGCACAGCCACATGGGATCTGCCACCACTGCACAGGAAAACCAGATACCAATATGCTTCCCTTCACCATTTTATCTCCAACTAAGGCTACTGTGTCAATAATGATTGTTAATCCACTTGGATGAGAGTCACATTGATTCTCCTTTCAATGCCCATCTGTTTTTATCCACTAAACTACAATTCCCACTTAATATCACATCATGCCACCAATGGTGAGTGTAGCTCATAGGGAAGGAAAGCCAGGCAGGATGAAATGCAGCAGAGAGCTGAATTTGCTATTCAAAGGTCCTCACAAGTGGAAGAGGTGCAATGGAATTGGAGCAACCAAGTGCTATGGCCCTCCCTTCCCACTCAAGCATAATTTCCAGGACATACACCTTCTTCACATCCTCCCTAGGCTGAATTCTTAGGTGAGTAGGGAGCTCCTTAATTGACAGATGCCAGAAAACCCAACTGATCTATCTAATTGAGCCTTCTGGACTGGGAGTTACACAGTAAGCAATTCCCTGTGTTTGCCTAAAACTAAATGCATCCCTTAATCTTGGAATTCTAGGAATTTCTGAACAGCTGTGCCTGGCCTCTTAATCATGCTCCTTGACTCTTGCCCCTTCTTATTGTAATATGCCTTAAAATTGCCTGTCATGGCCTCCCACTCTAATTCCATCTGTTTTCTGCTAAAGAATAAAAAATCATATAATCTGTAATTAACATTTTTTTGATTAAAAACAATGTTATTTACAGAAACATTGGAAAATATTGAAAATAAACAGGAAGTAAGTTTTCTACAATTCTACTACATTGGTAACACTTTAGTGTACAACTTACCTATCATATATGTATATATTATATACATGTATATTATAAAATTTGTAACATATAAAATACAAGATTTGGCACCCCACTTATAAAATGTATTGTCATGGTGTTTTCCCATAAACTTAGAAATTCTTTGAGAATATGAGTTTCATTGGCTGCTTAATAATAACCACAATATCAATATTTATTTATGTTCAACATTTATTTATATTCTAGACACTGTGCTAATTTTCTTACTTGCATTATTGCTTTTAACCCTGTTAACAGCCTTATGAGGTAGATTCTCTTAATATCCCTATTTTACCTATAAGGAAACAAGGTTAGAATGAGAATGAAGAACTTCCAAAATCACAGAGCTAGTAAATAGCAGAATTAAGTTTTTTTTTAAATCTAAAATGTGCCCTCTTTAGCTGTCTTTCCATTGAGTAACTATCTGATAATTTATTTAAGCAATTATATGTGGTTAAACTTTTAGATTGTGTCCAGGTTTCAATTTTTAAACTACAAATGACACTGATAACAGTATCTCCCAGGGGTGTCTGGCTGGCTCAGTCAGAAGAGCATGTGACTTTTGATCTTGGGGTTGTGATTTTGAGCCCCATGCTGGGTGTAGAGATTACTTAAAAATAAGTAAGTAAGTAAGTAAGTAAATAAATAAATAAAAGAGTATCTCTGAGAATAAATCTTTGTATCACCAATAATTTTCTATGGTACATTTTAAGCAATAAATTCATTCACTGGGTCTCACCTAAGAAAATGTTCATATATTTTTCAATTCCATTACTCCAATTTTTTATTTTATCTTAGCAAAATAATGAGGTACAAAAGATTATGGTCAGGGGTATTCTTTTTCTTTTTTAATTTAATTTTATTATGTTATGTTAATCACCATGCATTACTAGCTTTTGATGTAGTGTTCCATGATTCATTATTTGCGTATAACGCCCAGTGCTCCATTCAATATGTGCCCTCTTTAATATCCATCACCAGGCTAACCCATCCTCCCACCCCCTCCCCTCTAGAACCCTCAGTTTGTTTCTCAGAGTCCATAGTCTCTCATGGTTCATCTCCCCTTCCGATTTCCCCCCTTTGTTTTTCTCTTCCTACTATCTTCTTTCTTCTTCTTCTTCTTTTTTTTTTTTTTAACATATAACGTATTATTTGTTTCAGAGGTACAGGTCTATGATTCATCAGTCTTACACAATTCACAGCGCTCACCATAGCACATACCCTCCCCAATGTCCATCACCCAGCCACCCCATCCCTCCCACCCCCCACCACTCTAGCAACCCTTAGTTTGATTCCTGAAATTAAGAATTCCTCATGTCAGTGAGATCATATGATAACTTGTCTTTCTCTGATTGACTTATTTCTCTTCGCCTAATACCCTCTGGTTCCATCCATGTCGTTGCAAATGGCAAGATTTCGTTTTTTTTTTTTTGATGGCTGCATAATATTCCATTGTATATATATACACCACATCTTCTTTATCCGTTCATCTGTTGAAGGACATCTTGGCTCTTTCCATAGTTTGGCTATTGTGGACATAGCTGCTATAAACATTGGGGTGCACGTACCCGTTCTGATCATTACATTTGTATCTTTGGGGTAAATACCCAGTAGTGCAATTGCTGGGTAGTACGGTAGCTCTATTTTCAACTTTTTGAGGAACCTCCATACTGTTTTCCAGAGTGGCTGCACCAGCTTGCATTCCCACCAGCAGTGTAGGAGGGTTCCCCTTTCTCTGCTTCCTTGCCAACATCTATTATTTCCTAACTTGTTAATTTTAGCCATTCTGACTGGTGTGAGTTGGTATCTCATTGAGGTTTTGATTTGGATTTCCCTGATGCTGAGCGATGTTGAGCACTTTTTCATGTGTCTGTTGGCCACTTGGATGTCTTTGCAGAAATGTCTGTTCATGTTTTCTGTCCATTTCTTGATTGGATTAGTTGTTCTTTGGGTATTGAGCTTGGTAAGTTCTTTATAGATTTTGGATACTAGCCCTTTATCTGATATGTCATTTGCAAATATCTTCTCCCATTCTGTCGGTTATCTTTTGGTTTTGTTGACTGTTTCCTTTGCTGTGAAAAACTCTTTATCTTGATGAAGTCCCAATAGTTCATTTTTGCCCTTGCTTCCCTTGTCTTTGGTGAGGTTTCTAGGAAGAAGTTGCTGCAGCTGAAGTCGAAGAGGTTGCTGCTTGTGTTCTCCTGTAGGATTTTTATGGACTCCTGTCTCACGTTTAGGTCTTTCACCCATCTTGAATCTATTTTTGTGTGTGGTGCAAGGAAATGGTCCAGTTTCATTCTTCTGCATGTGGCTGTCCAATTTTCTCAGCACCATATTTTGAAGAGACTGTCTTTTTTCCATTGGACATTCTTTCTTGTTTTGTCGAAGATTAGTTGACCATAGAGTTGAGGGTCCATTTCTGGGCTCTCTATTCTGTTCCATTGATCTATGTGTCTGTTTTTGTGCCAGTACCATACTGTCTTGATGATGACAGCTTTGTAATAGAGCTTGAAGTCCAGAATTGTGATGCCACCAGCTTTGCTTTGCTTTTTCAACATTCCTCTGGCTATTCGGGGTCTTTTCTGGTTCCATAAAAATTTTAGGATTATTTGTTCCATTTCTTTGAAAAAAGTAGATGGTATTTTGATAGGGATTGCATTAAATGTGTAGATTGCTCTAGGTAGCATTGACATCTTCACAATATTTCCAATCCATGAGCATGGAACATTTTTCCATTTCTTTGTGTCTTCCTCAATTTCTTTCATGAGTATTTTATAGTTTTCTGAGTACAGATTCTTTGCCTCTTTGGTTAGATTTATTTCTAGGTATCTTCTGGTTTTGGGTGCAATTGTAAATGGAATAGACTCCTTAATTTCTCTTTCTTCTGTCTTGTTGTTGGTGTATAGAAATGCCACTGAATTCTGTGCATTGATTTTATATCCTGTCACTTTACTGAATTCCTGTATGAGTTCTAGCAGTTTTGGGGTAGAGTCTTTTGGGCTTCCCACATAAAGTATCATATCATCTGCAAAGAGTGAGAGTTTGACATCTTCTTTGCCGATTCGGATGTCTTTTATTTCTTTTTGTTGTCTGATTGTTGTGGCTAGGACTTCTAGTACAATACTGAATAGCAGTGGTGATAGTGGATATTGGTCAGGGATATATATATATTTTTAAGATTTTATTTATTTATTTGACAGAGAGAGACACAGTGAGAGAGGGAACACAAGCAGGGGGAGCAGGAGAGAGAGAAGCAGGCTTCCCGCCAAGCAGGGAACCCGATGCGGGGCTCAATCCCAGGATCCTGGGATCATGACCTGAGCCGAAGGCAGATGCTTAATGACTGAGCCACCCAGGAGCCCCGGTCAGGGATATTCTTAACAATGTTATTTATATCAACATTATTTATAATAGTTTGAGAGTACCTATTTCAAGTTTGGACCCTAGTAACAACATATTAATAGCTATAATATTCAAAATTCTTTCCTTCCTTCCTTCCTTCCTTCCTTCCTTCCTTCCTTCCTTCCTTCCTTCCTTCCTTTTGTTGAATTCTTTAATCTGGGAAAAGCAAATGGGGCTAGAAGAGCTTGGCAGCCAAAATTTCAAAAGTTAATCTCGATAATAAGGTGATCTGCATTCATGCTAATTTCCAGGGTATAGCTTGTCATAGAAATTTTAGCAAAGAGCATGAAAAGAAAATAATGGAATGAATCTTGAGAGCATACATTTATTTCACTTTGTAAGAGAACTTCCCTTTCCACTATTGGCAATTCCCAAAGAGATTGAGACCATTTTCACTTATAATACTGTTGCATTATTTCATGCTTCTGAATATATACTTAAACCCGTCACTTGAATTGGACCCTCTTTTACTTGAGTAATATTAACTTGAGTCTGTGTCTGTAAGTAGGCATTACCTAAAATGAAAGTCTGGTTTAACTTCATAATTCTTTGCTACAATGGTTAGGAAAAGTTCATTATGAGGAATTCAAAGAGAAAAATAAATTTATAGTAGAAAACAACACTTAAGGATGTGGTAGGAGGAACATAAGTTATAGTATGATACCTATGGAAGGTTGCAATGAGCAGAATGAGATACATATTTATTTGTTGAGTAAAGTAAAATATTGCCAAGACATCTGAAGTAATCAATTTCTGAAATAGTCATATTTATTTTTTTAAAAGTGCTTTGCTCACTCATACTGAAAACATAATGTAAACAAAGTCTATAGGCTTATAGGTAGTGTCTTTTTGGTTTTATAAGTTTGTTTTTTCTAGGAAGTCATTCTAAGAATGTGTTAGGAGGAAATTAGAGACTTTTTAAAATTGCTTCAAAGTATAATTATCAATAATTCTTTAAATAAAATTGCTTCAAAATAGTGAAATTATAAAAAAATATTCTGGAATATAGAGATTAACTGTTGAATCAACATGTTTCTATGTGTCTGTTAATACTTTCATTTATTTATAAACTTATAAATTACTCCTTGACAATAATAATTTAGAGGTAGTTTCTTACCAAATAGAAGATATTAATTTCATCTCCAATGTCCTCAGTAGAATTAATAACTTCAGGGACAGTCTCATTGGCTGCAATTGAAATATGGTATTCGCTTGCAGAGCTTAGAATTAATTGGAAGAAGAAAAACAAAACACAACAAAGTTTAACTTTTATTTGACCTCACTCTTTTTCTTTCTTTATACCAGGTAATCCCACAAAAAGTACTTGTAGAAATTTCAAATCAGAGGCAAATTCTTTTACCCTGAAACCTACAATTAAATCTTTGAGGAGGGTGAGAAAGATGATATAATTCAGCTCAATAAGTCACTGATGCTTATTTGGCCTTAAAATGCCAAAATATGTACAATTTTTAAAATAAAAGTTTCATTGTTACCAAGTGAAAAGTTTCCATTAATTCACTAATATCATTTACATTTTGTAAATAATGAGGCTAAAATTTAGTATTTTTAGTAGTGCTGAATTTTAAATAGATTTAAAAAAATTGTTAACCTTTTCACATTAAAGGCCTATATTTACTGCTAAACTTAAAAATTCAATCTTTCCTGTACAACTTCTCCATGTTCTTTGGATGAACTTGGTGGAATGAAGTATAATAAAAATATATAGGTGTTTGCCAAAATTTGATTTTAATAAAATGAAAAATTCTTGGAAAAAAGTCATTGTACCAAGAGAAGTGGATAACAGCGAGATAGAAAACAGCAAATAGAATTTGGAGGCTAAGTAATATATATAAAATCTATGTGTATATCCTATTATCCTCTCATTTTTGTTGTTTGTTATCAGAAAAGACAAAGTTCCATAGAAAATAAATTAATAAAATGATAAGACTTTTAGACTAAGCTTGTCTCTGATTCTTGTACTTTTTATATACATTGCACATTTTTTTTAGCAAAAGCTTGGAGTCTTGCTTAAGCAAGGGGATTTATAGTGGGAAACGTTGCCAATATGATTTGTGTTTGGATAGACTGAAAGTTCTTAGGGGAAAGGAGAATTTATGAATAATGCAAGAAATAAACAGCTTCATTAATAAGAAATGATTTAATCTTGTGTGTCCAGAATGGGCAGGCTGATCAGATCCCTCACAATGAGAAATGATAGCTAAGAAATATGCTAGTGACCTCTAAGAACACTGCCATTTGTAAAGTACTTCTTCTAGGTCTTCAGAGTTTAGAGTGGATTGCTAATGAGTTTAGACTGGACTGCTAATGCAATCCAGCATCATTAGCACCTCACATCTAAGATTATTTAGCATGCTGGGTCTCAGACTTTGGAGTGCATGAAAATTACCCGGAGGGCCTGTTTAACACCGATATCTGGGCCCCAGAGTTTCTGATTCAGTATATTGGGGTGGGGCCAAGAATTTGCCTAAGTTCCCAGGTGCTTCTGATGACCATGGCCAGGGACCACACTTTGAGAACCACTGGGTTTGTAGAAAGGCATCAACATAAAAATGCAGTTTCCTCCTACCTGTAAAACTGAAGTCCAACTTCATATTTTACTGGGATAGAAATGTTTACTTCATTATCAGAAAGGGCTTCAGGAGGTTCTTCACTGTCACTAGAAAATACATAGCATGTTCAGACAAATCTGAAACTATTGACTAGAGACATTTCTGAGCATTTGAAAGGGAACCTTGTCTTGGCAACTAAATAAAAGCATAGAAGAGTAGAATTTTTGTTTTTGTGTTTTTTGTTTGTTTTGTTGTTGTGGTTGTTTTTCAATCAGGGTGGGGAGGGAGGTCAGAAATGGGTATTATTAAATTTCCCAAGTTGATTCTGAACTGTAGCTAGGGTGAAAACCACACTGATATAGTCCAAGTTTTCTCAAACTTCTATGAGGATTATGGATAAAGTAACCTTGCGTCTTCCTAAGAAACAGCTAGCTCTGTATATACACTTCACCCCTCAAAAACTTTTCTGGCTCCTTATGGTTTGCTCAGTTAAGAAAACATGTCTCATTCTGACATTCAATACTCACCATAACATGGTAGGATGCACACCCCCTGTTTATCTTCATTACTCCTTTATGTATTCTCTATATTTGAGCTAAAATGGATTACCTGATATTCCCTCAGTAGACCTAGTGGTCCACCATTGAGTTTTTGCTCAAGCTGTATATTTTTCCTAAAATGCTCCACCTAATTCTATTTACCAACCTTTCTATGAATTGCTACTCACCCTTTAAGGTCCTTCTCAATTGTAATCTCCTTGATCAAGTTTTCTTGGGGTCTCATTGCCAAGTAGATTTAATTTCAACCTCTATTAAGTCTCTGATACACAGCTTATATTTCTTTAATGAATTTTCCTTGTTGTATCCTATATTATAATAATTTATATATATATTTTTATAATAATTTATATATTAGTCTTCTTAGCCCCCTACTATAATGTTTACTCCATTAAGTTCATGTCCTTATTAATTTTTGTATTCCCTATAGTGACTAATTCAATATCTTGTCTGTAGTAGATATCAAATAAATATTTGTTGAGCTTGATTAAATTGAGCACACAGAATTCATTTACCCATTAATTTATTTTCTCATTTATTCATTCATTCTACATTTATTCAGTGATTATTAGATGTGAGGCACCACGCTAGCTACTAGGGAATAAAGCAACCAGAGATAGAACTTTATCTCAAGGAGTTTATGGTCCAGTGGATGATTACACTTAGAAGAAAGTTAAGACACTATTTCAATTTCCTTATTAGCCCTTTGTTATTTTTAGTCTGGGTATTCTATGATATCTATGATTTGGATGAAATGTATTAAACTACAAAAGGGCATCATAAAACTTTAAGTCCATCTAATGATTCAGTTGACCGTGATGGCAGTAAAAGTTAAATTAGCAATCCTGTAAAATTTTAAAAAATTTAAATGCAGTTTGGCAGGTATAAGTGATGTGTGATTACAACATGTTTTACAGCTCATAGAACCAAAGGTTTAATCTTGGTAGGTGCATTAATTCTATTAAATAAAAATTTCTTTATTTTTAGTTAATCATAAGGATGTTTTTGTGAAGTAAAGACGTTCACTGCCTTCTGCTTTTACTGATCTCATAAAAGCTGTAAGAAGTTCCAGTGAGTCTATAGAGCAAAATATTCTAAATACCTGAAATTATATACTTACACACTTATATCACATATGCTTATGCATACATATCAACCAACCTTGTTGCACTTAAATGAATGATCACATTTTCCATGAGATAAGATGTGTTAAACTGAAATAATATTTTGAAAGTAACCTATGAAATAAAAATATTTTTAGTTTAGTAACAGATAAAGAAGTAAAATGTTTACTTTGATCAAAATGTTTAATTACATTAATGATATTACCTATACTGAAATTGCAAAGTTATTTAAGTATGACCTTAGAAAATAAAACCTAATCACATCTCAAAAATATAACAAGATATAACATACATGTACTTTTAAATGTAAATACATTATGCAAACAATGAATCATAGAACACTGCATCAAAAACTAAAAAAAATTAAATATGTTTTTAACTTTTCAGAAAAATATAAATCTTTCAAAAATAAATGTAAATATGTAATATGCTTTGTATATTAATATTGAATTTAAATATTTTATTCAAATTATATTAATAAAAATAATTTATACTACATCAGCTATTACCATGAAGGTACATTCTATGTATTATATTACCATAGTCTACCAGATCACAATCATAAAAATGTAATTATAAAATGGTCATAATAAAAGCCTCCTTAATATGTAACAATTTCAAGTAGCAGTAACCATCTACACATGTTCATTATAAAATAGGGGAAAACCTACTTGGTTCCATTAATTTGATAGTATAAAAAAGTTTTGGACTTTTAAGGAATAAAAACAAGATGAAAAAATAAAAGGCTTATTTATAATAAACTATGATAATAATAATAATGCAGTAAGTTTTATTTACAAATTGTATGGTTAAAATAATACCTAAGAAAAACATATAAACTATATAATTCAGGACTCTTCATAAACACTGACAGGTAGGCCAGAAACTGGATTACTTATTTGAAGAAATAGGTCCTCAGCAAAGTTCTAGTCCAAGACTCCTCATGATAATCTTTATAAAGCTGTATTTCCTATCCTGAAAACTAATCTTGGTTTGTGCTAACTAGGGTGTTTTGGAATTTGGCCAGCTAAATAGATGGCTCAAAATGCACAATTGATAGAAACTACCTAAAATTTTACCTTTGTGATTAAGTGCCAGACAGGACAGAGTTTGATATTTAAAGCTCTTTTAATCAGTTTAGGACCATTCACAGAAGGGATGATTAAAATTCAGGTGTCATGAGATTTGCATGGTTGAACCATATTATGTGTGAAGTTTTCTTTTGTATTTTCTTTTCCCACATATATTTTGAGTTACATTAAAATTTTTTTTTCTTAAGAATCTGCAGGTCTGCAGTGTGCTTCTTGCTTTGAAATAGTAATCATAATTCTAATAGATTTACTGGGTGGGTTTGAGCTACAATACTTTATAGAAGGTCAAATTGCCAGTCTCTCAGTGTGCTCATTTTTCTCCTGCCTTTCCTTAATCCCCTGACTGGCCTGGACATATAAGTCTTGGCATTCGGACCTCGGGAAGATACTAGCAGAGAACTGGGGTTGAAGACGGTGCTTATTCCATATTGACCTGATCCTGAAATTCTTAAACTCTAAATCTAGATCTTGAAGTCAGAGTATATTTTAAGTGTAGAGCCCATGCAAAAATCCCTTGCAAATTAACTTCCCATCTCTCCATTGATGGCATGAGATGCTTTGATTTAAGCTTTTACCTTAAGTAGCAAGGAAATGCTAAAGAAAGAAAAAAGTGGTTGAAAAATAACTAAGATTGCAATTAATATCTTTAAATGGCTGAAATGTAACACAGACTATATCATTATTCTTTAAGAAATGGAGATAATTCCATGGTTAATTAAAGTGTTCAGAGGAAGGTATAGACATGAGTTGAAATTCACTATTTCCATATCAAAATAGAGGAATTATGGGTGTATTTTTCAAATATGATATATGTTTTATAGATTTTTAGGGAAGAAATGCAATTTCACAATAAATTTCATTTGAGATAGTCAAGAAATGGGCTTGATAATGAGGTTCCAAAAGTAAATTGGTATATCCAGTTAGTTTCATAGATAAAATGGTTTATTGAATTCAATGATAATTACTATCATTTGTAGTTTCTTCAATCACTAGTAGCCATGCCATATATGTTAAGGGAAAAGGCTTTTCTGAATACTCATTTGCAAAAAGAGAAGCTAAATACTTCAATATAGGTATGTGACTCTGACATTTCCAGATGTCCAACACAGTGTTTGTCAACTTTTTAGGATATGTAATAAAGATGATGAAGATCTATTTTGAAGTCTTATATTACAAAATATTATATGTGAAGAAATTGAAATAAATATTTGGGATAGTATTTCTATCTTTTTTTAAAAGACTAAGTCAAGTAAGTAAAGTATCTTCTTATCTCATCACTTTGATTAAGTATTTCCCTCATTAACTCAATATGAATAGAGGAGCAAATATTCATACTGAAAAGCAACCTTCAGTGAAAATATATGCAAATGTGTTGTTTATCATTTTTTAAAAGATTTTATTTATTTATTTGACAGAGAGAGAGAGAGAGCACAAGTAGGCAGGCAGGCAGGCAGAGGCAGAGGGAGAAGCAGGCTCCCCGCTGAGCAGGGAGCCCGACGTGGGGCTCGATCCCAGGACCCTGGGATCATGACCCGAGCCGAAGGCAGACGCTTAACTGACTGAGCCACCCAGGCGCCGCTAATGTGTTGTTTATCATTAAGTGAGATAACTATTCTCTGTTTTTCATGGAAACAAATATTGTTTTTAAAAAGACATGAAAGCACTCTCCTCACTTCTGTTCAAGTACTACTGTAGGTTTCAGCTAGGGCATTTAGGCAAGAAAAAGAAATAAAAGGCATTGGCTTGGGAAGGATGCCTCTACTTGCAGATGACATGATCTTGTATATAGACTATCCTAAGGAATCCTCTAAGGAACTATTAGAACTAATAAATAATTTCAGCAAGGTTTCAGGATAAAAGATCAATATTCAAAAATCATTTGTATTTCTAATTTTTAGCAATAAACAATCTGAAGATAAATTTAAGAAAAGAATTTCATTTAAATTAGCATTAAAAGGGGCACCTGGGTGGCTCAGTTGGTTAAGCATCTGACTCATGATTTCAGTTCAGGTCATGATCTCGTGCCAGAGATTGAGCCCCACATCTGAGTGTGGAGCCTGCCTAAGATTCTTTCTCTCCTTCTCCATCTGCCCCCCACTCTCTCTCTCACTTTAAAAAAAATAGCATTAAAAAAGAATAAATGCTTAGGAATACATTTAACAAAGGAAGTGTAAAACTTGTATTCTGTAGAATATAAAACATTTTTGAAAATAATTAAAGAAGATCTAAATAAACAGAAAGACATCCCATGGTCACAGATCAAAGACTTAATATCTTTAAGATGGTAATACTCCCCAAATTGATCTGCAGATTCAATATAATCCCTATCAAACTCCCAGCTGGCTTTTTTAGTAGAAAATGACAAGCTGATCCCAAGGTACAAGTGAAAATACAGGGGACCTGGAAGAGCTAAACAATTTTGAAAAAGAAAACATAGCTGAAAGAGTTACATTTTCAGATTGCAAAACTTACAGAAAAGTTCAGTAATCAAAACAGTGTACCAACATAAAGACAGACATATAGATCAATGGAATACAATTAAGAATCAAGAAATAAACCCATATGTTTATGGTCAACTGACTTTCAATAAAATGCCAAGACAATTCAATGGGGGAATGAATAACCTTTTCAACAGGTGGTGTGGGGCAAGTGGATATCCATGGACAAAGAATTGGACCTTCTCCTTCTTACACAATACACAAAAGTTCATCAAAATGGATCACAGACCTAAAGGTAACAGCTAAAATTATACAGCTCTGGGAAGAAAACATAGGAGTGAATCTTTGTGATCTTGGGTTAGCAAAGCATGAGTGACAAAAGAATAAATAGATTAATTAGACTTCATCAAAGTAAACACTTTCATGTTTCAAAGGACACCATCAAGAAAGTGAAAAGACAGAATGGGAGAAAATATTTGCAAATCATATATCTGATAAGTGACTTGAAAGCAAAATATATGAAGAGCTCTCACAACTCAATAATAAAAAAAGACATCCCAATTAAAAAATAGGTAAAGGATCTGAATAGACATTTCTCCAAAGAAGATATACACATGGTCAGTAAGCACATGAAAAGATGCTCAACATCATTAGCCATTAAGGAAATGCAAATCAAAGTCACAATGAGATACTATTTCATACCCACTGGGATGGTTATAATAAAAAAAAAGGCAGTAACAATGTGAAGAAAGATATACATTGCTTATGGTAGGAATGAAAAATGGTGCAGTCACTTTGGAAAACAGTTTCTCAGTTTCCCAACATGTTACACATAGTTATCATATAAGCCAGGAATTCCACCCTAAGAGAATGGAAAACATGCCCACACCAAAACCTGCACACAGATATTCATAGTAACCAAAAAGTGGAAAAACAACACAAATGCCCATCACCTGATAGATGAATAAATAAAATATGATACATCCACAAAATGGAATTTATTTGGAAATAAAAAGGAACTACTGATACATGGATGAACCTTGAAAACATTATGCTAAGTGAAAAAAATCAGTTGTAAAAGCCCACAGACTGTATGATTTCATTTATATGAAATGCCCAGAATAGATAGATCCATAAAGAAAGAAAGTAGATTGCCTGAGGTTGGGGGAGGGACTGGAGGAGAAAAAAGAGAAGCAACTGGTAATGTGTACAGACTTTCTTTTGGGGATGTGAAAATGATCTAAGACTGATTGAGGTGATGGCTGCACAATTCACTATTTGGTGAATAAACAAAAACCCATTGAATTGTACAGTTTAAATAAGTGAATTTTATGGTATGTAGATTATATCTCAATGAGGATATTATTAAAAAGAGACAGAGAAATGAAAAAAGAGTTTCTATACAAAGTTCTAAACGAATCTGCGTGAAAGATCTGTTGTGGTGTACAGGCCAGAAAATCCTACTACTATAAGATAAATTATCAAGTATAAATTTTTAATTTTGTCTTAACGTTTGAGTTTGACTCATGCAATAATTGGCTTTTGATTCCAATATCTCAAAATTTTGAACTCAATCTTCTTCATCTACATCACCCTAAAATACCACTAGAGGGACTTATATATTTAACTTTGAGCATAATATTTTTCATATCCAATTGCCACATGTATGTTTTAGAATCTGCTTACCTCTTCTCCTCTTCTCAGGAAAGGATATCCAACTTTACATGTGAGATTATGATTGGATTCACAACTGTCTTTTTGGATAGCCTTGGAAGAAAAAGTAAACAGAATTAGAGCAGACACACAGGTGAAATACTTGAGCTTGGTTTTCCAGAATTTTCCCAGTTGTGCCTTGGACTCTGCCTTGTTAAGATTTGTCTCTCAATTTAGTTGGGATAGTCACAGCATTCTGAGATCACCTGTCTCACCAACCATGGAAAATCTGAAAACATTATTTACGGGAGACTGAAGGACAAAGCACATCGCATATCTTGTCTAGGTGTCCCATAGCACAATGGACATACTAACAGCATGTGCCGCACAGGGTGATTAGGTGGCTGGACGAAATAATCCACACATCCTAGACTGCCCTATGGAAGCCCACAGTGAGTGGTTGTCATGAGAAGAGTTTCACTCAGTGGTAAGAGCATGGGTTCTGACCTGAGACCACCAGGAGTTAAATTCTGACTCCATCACTCTTAGCTTTCTCCTTGTCAAGACTCCTCACTTCTCTGAGCCTGATTTTCTTTCAAGTGAGGTTAGTCATACTCTATTTCATCAAATTGAAAATGCCACTGAATAGGAGATAATAATAATAATGCCACTCACCATTATTTTGCATACCAATAAGAGGGGGAAAATGCTGCCAGTTAAGTAAACACATCAACTGTAAAATGCAGTTACAGCAAAGTTAAAATGTGACAGAAAGGGTTTATCTTAGAATCTCTGTAGTACAATAATACCTATTTACTTAATGACAATTGAATGAGTGGAATGCTTAGAACAGTGCCTGGAACATAATGTGACTCAGGAAAAGACTGTCATTATTATTACTGTTTTTATCATTAGTAGAAGTAGAGGAGATGCATTATTGATTTTTATAGTTCTCCCTCTCTACCAAGGCCATGAAGTTAGTTGAGGATACTGGCAATGATTTTTAATATAGTCCCCTTTCCAGAGAAAAATTCAGTGGTAATATTTTTCCAACATCACTCTGCACATTTGGATTTATAATTAACATTCTTTACTGAATCTAAAATATGTGGTAGTAATGGAGGACTTTTTTAAGCCTCTGTTAGTCATCATGTTTTTAAGTGATATCCTAATAAATAGAGAGAAATATCAGTGAAAGTCTGAATTTACAGAAACTAGACAATAGAGCTTTAATATTATAATTAATAAGGGTATTGCTTTTAATATGAATCATACATATTGCTAATTCATATCTATATAGATAGAATTGTAAATAAGGGGGATTCATTCTGAGATCAGAATTAAAAGCAAAGTTCAAATGTGGAAGTACAAATTATTCCTGACATAGCATCTTATGCAGCTATGTTATTGCCAAGATAAAAAAAAATTCTGTAACGACACTAAGACATTGTAATTTAACATCTCTCTTGCCAGTGTAAGGATTTTACATAGAACATGAGAAACAGTATCTTGATTTTTCTTTATGTAAGCATTTTTTTGTTCCATACATGCATTACTGCACCTCTGTTTAACTTTCTTGACTTTGTTATGTTTATACTTTTCTTTGACTTTGTCTCAATTTCAGCTATGTAATGCCTCTATGAAAGGTATGATTTTGACACATCAGTGATACTTTCCTCATACTGAATCTAAGAAAAGTCATAGATCTCTAAAGACATTCATCAAAACAAAACTTTTAAAAAAGTTTGGTACTTTCACCATGAGTGAGTACTAATAATTTGTACAAAATGCTCTCTATTCTTCTAAACCCAATAAAAACAATTAGTTCAGTAGCAGAAAAAGTAGGCTCAATAAATGATTATTACAAGAATAAACAAATATAAAACTAAAAGTTTACCTCAATTCCTGAAAAAATTAGATTTGGAGAATAGTGCACTATGGTTCTGGTGTTATAGGCACTGTCCTTCTTATTTTTGACTGTGAGACTAACATTGAACTTATCGTTGTGGGACCTGACAATAAGCAGGCCCTTTTCTGTGGTGGATACTTTCAGGGCGAGGTCCGAGATACATTTTTCCTTGTTTCCACAATCTTTGGCGAAGGGAATCTGAAATGGTCACAGGAAAGTGTTTTTCAACATTTAGTTAAGCATGACTGAAAATTACTTATTAACCTGCTTAGTGAAATGATATATTGCCAAACTAAGTTAAGCAACTCATAAAAAGAACAGATTCCACTGCAGAAATCATAAGGAATTTTAGATTTATTCCTACAATTTATAGGGAAAAATAATAAACTCCCTGAATATAAATTCTTCCAGTCCTTTAAAGAATGCACAATTTTTCACAGATGTTTTTCACTTTTAGTCTGCCAAAGTAGGAGCGTTTCAGAAAAATCAAGTCAAGTACTCTAAGATCTAAATCTATGAGAGAACACTTTAACACTCAACCCCAATTATGAGATTTTCTATTGAAAAGAATCAAATACTTAGGAATGTAATAGAGCTCAGAGGTAGAAAATGGTCAAGCCACATAACTAGGAGCTTTCCTTGACTGGTCTTCCCATTGAGCCCCACCCTTTTATCTAAACCTTCGCTAAGTTCTACCTCCCTTCTAAGTATCTCCAAACTCTCCATTTCCACCTTTACCTCTAGTCTAGCCATCCTTATTTCCTCCCTGAACTAATGCAACAGCTTCCTAAGTGTTCTCCTGCACCCATTCTTGTTCCAATCACTGTTCCCCTAATCATTCTCTACATTGCAGCTGGAGTAATCCTTAAAAATATATAAATCCAGTACTATCACTGAACCAACTGAAACCATCAATAGCATTCCCTTTGCTCTTCAAGATATCTGTGCAGTAGCACCAAGTCCAGAATGATCTGGTTCCTGCCTATGCCCCCCTCCTCATCCCTATCACCTTCCCCCCTTGCTCTTCAGCTTCAGCCACATTAGAGAGTTTAGTGTAGTTCCTTTATGCCTCAGAACTTTTACACATATCTCTGTGCACGAAACACAGCTCCCTCCACTCCTGTGAATGGGATGGAAAATCTTTTTTGCTTCAGGTCTCAATTTAAATGTCACAACTTCAGGGGTGTGCGCCCTGACTTTCTATGTAGGCAGAAGTTCCCATAAAACAATTAAGTTCTCCAGAGCACATGCTTTAATTCCTACCTAATACCTGTTTCTTAGGTTAGACTAAACTCTGAAGCCTGGTATGGATAAGATACCCAATAAATATACTTGAAAGGAAGAAAGTGAAAGTGAAAGATATGGGTATGGGGAAAACTAATTCCCCATCCCTAATGCTTCCTCCATTGGTGCCACCCCATCTTTCTACTTGCTCACTCACTCTTTCTCAGGGGTGAGACATTGGACTTTGTGAATTTGGAAGCAGGAGCAGGGTGAACACAGCTCAGTCCCTTCCCACCTCTTCTGCTCTTGGGGCAGTGGTGTGCCCATGGGAAGCATACATTCTTGCTCTATATTTCCATTTTGCAAGTTTTATGAGGTGGGCCCCCTTGAATGAGGCCTGAGATTAATGAGCACTCTGATGACGCACTTGGTTATTTGTGGTCTAAACCTTGTTCAGTAGGAGGACACCCAAGATGCCCAAGCCATGTATGCAACCCAGTGCTCATTAGTAATAAAGTGAGTTCCAGGAAGCTAAACCATGTCGTTCTTTCAACTCGTCCTAAATTTAGCAGAGATTAAAAGAGATACTATTTGTAAGTTCCCTCCAACAATAGGAAATAGAAGCGTTGAGAAAAGTCTAGAAGAGTCTCATTCTTTTTTTAAAAAATTGATGTAGGTTTGTGTATGTGTGTTTATATGTTTCAGGTTTTTTCCCCCCAATATGTTCACATATAGGCATTCTGAATTTTAAAAAAAATATGACTTACATATTCATGTACTGAATTTGGTAGGGAATCATCAAGAACAGGCCCATTTTCTGGATCGGTAAGATTAAAATCCAAAGTTATCCTTACAGAGTCCCGAAAGTCATGCTTGTCCTACAGGTTGAAGCATAACATATTTTATCATTGGTATCATATTTGCTGAATGTTCTGACCTTCTTATGGCTTCCTTCTTCTGCCCCTGTGGGTTATGCTTGATGGAACATTCTTGTGCACCTGATCTGACATATGATCTCATCAGGCTTTTGCTTCATTGGAGAGAGACTGCCTTCTGCCTTGATAAGGGACACTGCTGAATGCAGAGTCTTCAGAATATGACCAGTTGATCCACTGCCAGCTTCTCGGGGGCCCTGCTGGAGTAATAGGATGTGCCATACTTTGCCATGTCAAGATATACTACTCCGGGCTGCTTGTAGAAGAATATCTTTTCTCTTGAGATCTTGAGCTAAAAACTGCCATGTAATACTTCTAGGAAAGTCTCCCAAGTTCAAATGAGCAAACTTTCTTTAAATTGAATTGAATTTCGTTAGTATAATATATGCCTCAAGTTGCAAGAATTTTATAATGTAAAATGATATGTAAGTAATAGGAATGCAACCAATATCGTTTTATACTATCATGAGTAACAGCCATCATTTATGGCATGTCCGGAATTATGAGCTTTACACACATTATTGAGAAGTATTTCAACAGTCCTCCAAAATGAATAACTATTATAGTCATTATTTTACAAATGAAAAACTGGGCCTCTAAGAGACTAAACAACTTGGTCAAAATCATTTGGAATGTAGAGCAGCCTTTGAGACAAATTCCACCGTGGCTGACTCCAGAACAAATGTTAATGTATCTATTAAAACTTAAAGAATTTTAGAAATTTTGAAACTAGTTCATTCCTTTTAATACCAAGTGCCTACACATAGTTAGATTCTACATTTTGGACAAATATACACTACAGTGATTTCTGGCAGGTTGAAGGCAGGGGCACATCTAGTTTCACACCCTTTCAAATTTTATACAAGTTCTAACTCCTAAATGTTCAGTTCTGATGAAGTAAATAGGGGGATAACTCCGTTTTTTTTTTTTTTTTCTGATTATAGATTGATCTTAGTGTTGACAGATAAGTTAATTTTGATATATATTCTGTGGGGAATATTGACTTGAAAATCACTGAAGAAAATTACAGTACATCAACAGGCATGTTTTCTGTCACTTCCCTACCCTGACTATAATATTTTAAAAATATAGAGTATGAATACATCAAGAATACAGAAATAAATCAGAGGTGGGGGGAAATCGGCCTGTTTTCCTTTAAAATTCCAGGATCATGTATAAGTCCCAAGTCTGTCTCAGTCACTAAAATCTGTGTTTTCTCATTACATCCATTCTTCCCTCTTTTTTTTTCTTTAAGTATCATGTACCTTATAAGAAAATGTTAAGAAACTCCTGCCCTTATTAGGAACATTTCACATTTACATAGTGACTAAATAAAATGCATTTTAAATGGTTCAAACTGGCTTCCTAGCCATCTACAGAGATTAATAATTTGCTTTCCAAGGCTCCCTTATTACTGTAACAGAAAGAAACTTAGGTAGCACAAAGCCTATGGATAACAGAAAATGCCAGATTTTTTTCCCTTTAATTTAAAGTCAAAAAGTGAAATACATAGTTCTGTGGACAAGAAGGGACCCCAGAAAGCCTATGGCCCAACATTTCTCCTCAGGGCATGTAATCACTTATCCACATGTGACAGATGAGGCCCACAAAAGTTAAATGATGCTTTCAGTTTGAAAGAATAAATGAATGAATATAAAAAATGAATGAATGAATGAATGAATGAATGAAGGCAGAAGGTTTCTTATCAACTAGTGCACTGTGCCTTCTACAATTCCATAATATAAGGATGACTGATAACACACACAGGAAAGAGGAAAGATAGTTTTATGAAATGCACTTGGAAATCTGAAAATCAGACCTGTGATTTTCTGATAAAAGTGACCAAATAAAATGAAGTTTACTTCATCACGTGCACTTTGAAATGAAATCCATAAGATTGACTTGAAATAAGACATCTATGCTTTATTCTTGATTTGGAATAAAGCAGCTATAACATATGATTTACTTGCCAACATGTAGAAGGAGAGCTTAGTGCATTCTGATTCTCCAACTGTGATGTTTCTTTGAATCTTTCTTTCTTGAGTTCCAGAGAAAAAACTTCGTGATATCTGTCTTAGTGAATCTAGTGTGACACGGTACTGCATATCTGGAAACAAAATGACAAAAATATTTACTTGAAGTAATTTTTATATGGTCTAGTTCATTAAATTAACATTATAGAAAAATCTCTTGAGCAATCAGTCAACAAAAATTTTCTATTACCTCAGCTTATCCACACTACTGTAGTACAATGGTAGTCTTAGTCATGAAGATAACCTTCAAGAACTCTACAGAACCACTCTCTGAGTTCACTATGCCTTTGATGTTTAATCACACTTATTTTATAATGTATATGTACATATGCACACCCACACACTCATACACATGTACACCAACATATAAACTAATTTTCTGACCATGCATGTGTTTATTGGGTTTTCACTTAAATTATTTTTTTTAGTTTAGCAATGTTGAAGCCCTGTTTAGAATATTGATTTTATTATTATTATTTTTTAAAGATTTTATCCATCTATTTGACAGAGAGAGACACAGCGAGAGAGGGAACACAAGCAGGGGGAGTGGGAGAGGGAGAAGAAGGCTTCCCGCCAAGCAGGGAGCCCGATGAGGGGCTCAATCCCAGGACCCTGGGATCATGACCTGAGCCGAAGGCAGATGCTTAACAACTGAGCCACCCAGGTGCCCCTGATTTTATTTCAATAGATAAAAAAAATATACACTAATGAATTCTTATCTATTTTATGAAAAAGTCAATTCAGACTGTTCAAAGCACATAATGAAAGAAGCTTAATAAGTAAGTTTAATAAAATAGTCGTACCAAAATAAAAAACAAGTTAAACTTATACTTTCTAAAAAGGCAACAATCCTACTTATTTGATTGCTTAGTTACTCTATAAAAATTAAATGAGACTGAAACAATGTTGTATATGAAAATGTAAATCATATTTTACATTTTTACCTCATTTATCTTCTAGTCAGAGGGCTACTGCAGAGCATAATTATGAAAAATAGCTTTTAAGGATTAATGATTTTTCATATTCTACTTACATGTGGTTTATAGAGTAAACTACTCTTTTGCAGCCTATGGCCTCCACAGTTTTGACTCCAACATATTTCAATATCATTAAAAAGCCACCTTAGGAAGTGTATGTGTAGAGAGGAAGACATACCTAGACTGTGCCCGAGAACACACACATGGAACATGTCTGATTCTCAAAATCCAGGTCACCTTCTAAGCGGAGCAAAGAGATCTCAGGAAGTGGGGGTGGCAAAGCATTCAAGCACTTTGTAATACCAGTCTTACCAAAGAGAGAGCAGGAGAAGGAACAGAGGGGTTGTGAAAACCCACAAGAAGGAAAACTGGGCTCCTGGTCCAATCTCCAAACTCTACTTCTGAAATGGTATTATTATTATTGTTTTTAGCACCTGGTTGTTTGTGGTAAATGGGAGAGCCAGAGGGGAACTATGGACTGTAGAGACCATTGCATATAAGCATATAGTTTCTGCTCCAGATTTTATTGGGTTTAATTAACATAGTCTTTCTTCAGTAGATTTTTTTTTCAAGGTTCAACATGTTCACAGGGGCAAATGTGATAAGCAGATCCTTATCATGGGGTAAAATACAATATCTTACTGGATTTCATCATGCGGGACCAAATGTATTGTCCTGCTGCCCTAAAGAACTTGGTATACGTATGACACTTACCAGCTACAAAAATTGTGTCTTCTTTGGACTTTAATTTCACATCAAAACACACTGTAGCATTTATGCATACTGTTTCCTTTCCTTCCACATGGCAGTTTTTCTTTTGGATATTCACTTTATTGGGGTCAAAATTCATGGTCACTTTAACGACAGCCACATCTCGGGACCTACAAACATAAATAATGATGATTATTCACACATTTTCACATTTAATGAATGCCATCATTAATGGGAGGGCAATGTGAATGCACTGATGGGGATACTTCTTTGTGTATAGTTGGGCTCTCAGGATTCCATTTCTTTGGTGATTTAAAAAATGCTTATTTAATTTTATTTTTTATTATTTTTAAGGATTTTATTTATCTGAGAGAGAGAGAGAGAGCAAGAGAGCTTGTACATGAGCAGAGGAGACAGGCAGAGGGAGAGGGAAGAGCAGATTCCCTACTGAGCAGGGAGCCTGCCTCGGGGCTTGATCCCAGGACTCTGAGATCATGACCTGAGCCAAAGGCAGATGCTTAACCTACTGAGCCACCCAGGCGCCCCTATTTATTTACTTGAGGGAGAGAGAGAGAGCATGTGTGAGCAGGGGATAGGGAGAGAGGGAGAACCTCAAGCTTACTCTGCGCTGTGCTTGATCCCAGGGTCCTGAGGCTGTGACCTGAGGCGAAACCAAAAGTCGGGTGCTTAACCTACTGAGCCACCCAGGCGTCCCTCTTTGGTGAATTTTTGATTCACAGAAGTGATGGTATCTGATGTTCTGAGGACACCCAGGTTGTTCTGGGACTATCTTAGGCTGTGGTTCTGAGTGGTAGCAGAATATACTACCTCAAAATATGACTACAGGAGCTCAGGCCATGTCACTCCAAAACATATCACTTTGGTATATGGATTATTTTGAGCTGTAGGCACTTGACAAACAGCAAATGCAGGAAGAGGCTTCTGCAAACTCTCCTTGTACCCAAAGACAGACACTCCAAAAGGAACTTCACTGGAGTTCATCGACCAGGAAGGATTGACTCCTATCACAGGACAGGAGACACCAGAGGAGATGAGCTTTGTCACAAACTATCATATCACCCATCTGGTCTTTCCTAGGTCCATTTAACTTCCTTAAAAAGTATTTGCTCTCCTTATAGAGGCCTACATACCTTCTTCCTTTTCTCTATTAAGATGGTATTTAAGTCTAAATTCTAAGCCACCTCAAAGAATTACTCATTTTTCTCTGGGTATCTCCCACGTATACATGGGGCATACATGTTAATAAACTTCTATTTGTTTTTCTCTTGTTAATCTTTTATTACAAGGGTATCAGCCAAGAACTCAGAAGGCTAGAAGGAAGATTATTTTTCATTCCTTACAGTTCACAAGACAAAAATCTGTTTGCTTGTGAAGGAAGGAAGATGGAATCAAGTGCTCAGGTGCAACCTCAGAACCAAAACCATATTTTGGGAATCTTTGAATTTGTTCTCAATCTGGAAAGAGTCCAAAGGCCCATGGACAACTTGTGTGCACTATAATACTTGTACAGACAAGTACAAGTTCTATAGCTAGTTATCTTGTGAATACATAGGTCTTTGATTTGCTTTTGCATTAAAAAACTATATTTTTCTTTTGAAACATCTTACCCCTAGAAAACATGAAAACATAAAAAAGGAAACAAAGAAAACAGAAATCACTTGTAATTCTACCACTCAGCAATAATCACCATTAATATTGGATATGCTTTTTATTCTTTGAAGAATATATATCTATGCATATAGATGTGTCTGTGTATATATATATATATATATATATAGGGAGACATACACACACATGCCTATACATCCATACATACTTTTAAAACATAATATAATGAACAGATTTCCAATATTTGTATTTTTCTGGAAACATTATTTTTAATGACAATATACTATTCCAACATATGCATGTATTGTAATCCATTTACTCAGTCCTTTCTTATTGGACATTTGTCTTAATTTGTTTTTTTTTAAATAGTTACTAGCCCAGTGCTGTGATCACTCTAAAGATTATATATCTTAGGTGTAGATTAAATCTTTAAAAATTTTTAGGAAGCAAATTCCTTGTTAAAAAGTATGAATATTTTTGAGGCTTTTTAACAGTTATTGTTAAAATACTGTATGCAAATACCTTCTAATGTGTTTTAACCAGTTTACTCTTTCACCAGCAATGAACGAGTATGTCTAGTTCCCTGCTTAGTAGTTTGGATCCTTCAGGAATGAGGCTGCCTTGACCACTTCCCACCACACAACCCATCTGCCCCAACAAGGTCTTTAAAGGGGTTATAGCACAATTTATTCCACATGATGGGGCATTCAATATTTGCTCCTGGAAGTCCCTGATTGGGACGGACTTCTGTTTATTGCCTGCCACCTATATCCACTCTAAATCCCTCCTTCAGCATTGTAAATCTTGGTCCTCGTGTCCCAGTCTGTTGGTCTGGTCCATTCTGCTGGGCAATGATAGGGGTCCAACTCTGTCATTTTGGCCCATCAACGATAAAGCACTGACTGGGAGTAAAAGAGGCCATAAAAATAAGTCTTCAGAGCTTTGTAAGAAACCTTTGAAACAAAACTGGAGAGTAAAAATTGCCCTTATAATGTATGTACTTTTAATATGAGAGTGAATACACCCTAAATACTTTTTGAGTTAAGGTTATCAAAATAAATTGATCCAGGATTAACCGTTTAAACAGAGACTAACTGTACCCTTTGTTGCTGATACTGGCGACTTCTGGGTTGGAGTCCTGCTTCTGGGTGAACCCTTCCCCAAGTCACAGCTACTTGCTACCCAGCATTCTCCTTTCCTAGGCACCACCTTACAATTTCTTTTCCGCCTACTGTACAGTTAAACCATTTTTTAACATAATGGTTATTATCTGTGTACAGTTTAGTGTACAATTTTTATTTGGCCATAAGTTCTTAGACATTATCTCTGTTTTTAATTTTTAAATTTTTTCTTCAAATTTTTAAGTTGAAGTATAGTTGACATACAATATTATATTAGTTTCAGGTGCGTAACATAGTGATTCAATAATTGTATTCATTATGCTATGCTCACCACAATATGTGCAGTTACCATCTATGTATGGTATGGTATAAATATAATATATATATAATATATATAATAGAAATATAATATAAACAGACAATGATGCACAATTGTCTAATTATACATATTAGGTAAATGAATGAAGAGTCAATTACCCCGAAAAGTTTGTGAACAACTCAAAGTTAAGCATATTTTCTTGTTTATATAATTCTCTATGAGGCCCTCTTCTTTCCTATGCTGCCCCCTAAAATAGAATACCTACCTTAGTGGCAAGCACATAATAAGTACCCCAAATTAAGAGTTGGTTTTACTTGTTCCTTTAATATGGTTTCTCTATTTTTAAGATTTATTGACTCCCCCAGATTCTTTTACTAAATAGCTTTTATCTAAATGATGGGGTACAAAAGAAAACAGATATTTGGTATGACAAGAGCTCCAATCATACTCTGAGCTCTGGAACTATTTGTGCAGTATCATCGGATGAATTGGATGTTATTAAAATACATACCAGAAGAGGGCAGCACCACCAAGGCCCCCAATAGTCACATCAGTCAGACCGTCACCATTTAAATCCATTTCTCCATGGATAGACTGGCCAAAAAATTTTAGTGTCTTCCCATCTCCACCTGATGGAATACGCTGTAAAAGTCCCAACAGAGAGTTTTTATGCCAGAGTGTCTCTTCAAAAACAGTTTTAAATAAATCTGAGAACTTGGATTGGTTAACAAAAAATAAAAATTGCAGATCTTTTGGAAACCTGCCTAAGGAGCCCCTCATGTGGAGACAAGTTGAATTACTCAGAGGTTACCAAAGGTTATTCTTTTTATAGTACAGACAAAATAATCCAGGGTTGCTGACACCAGAGAGAGGGAAAAAAATTTTATAACGTCATTTTGTCTAATGCTCAAGGAAAACATTGTGAGTAATTGGCTCTCCTTTCTAGTTCCCACTCAATCCCATAACACAGAGATATTTAAAGATACTGGAACCTTGAAAACACATCATACAAGCAAGAGAGGAAGTAGAAGTTTGTCCTAGGGGTCAGTTTGGGGTTCACGAAATTTGGGGGATGGATATAAATAGCACATTCCATCAGATACATTTTCCAGTGTATGATCTTCTTTGCTAAAAGTCAAGGGCACTATAAACTCAATAGGTACAAATGAATGTGGAGTTCTCAAGGCTGATTTGTGCACATACCCACACGTAATGTGTTTAATATTCATACTTCCTGATTTAGCTTTGGTTCAAGCTGATAACATTTTAATAGAACCTGATGGCAAGGAGACAGGACGCACAGACCCTCCCTAAGCTTGAGGTCTTCTTAAAAACCATAAATTAAGAAGCCAAAAAAGGCAAACCAAATGGAAACATTTTGCATGCTGAAATGTTTGTGGCTCATTGGGAAGTATTTCCTTATTTTTTCAGGAAACAAACCCGAGACATCTGCCTCATCGGTTCTGGAGGAGTTCACTCAGTTTGATTCTGGATTATCACATACACAAACACATACACCTCTGGTTACCATGGAAACAAGTGAGCACATCCTCACCTATCCCTGGGAAAGCATTTTGCCAATAATTAAGCAAACTCAACTCTACTGTTCTTTTTTCTTGTTATTTAAAGCAGCATCTTGAGTTACCACCATTTTACAAAATAAATGTCTTATGACAATCCATCCTATTATTAATGATTTAAATATCCTCTTTTTTTTCTACTGCAAATGTCATTTCACTAAGTTTTCAGGATTAAGAGTGAAGGAATAAAGTGGTAGAACACAAGAAAGAAATGCCTTCCTGCAGCTCCTCATTCCATCGTGCCCCCATGGTTAATACTGCCTGTTTTCAGTTAAGTAATACCATGAAGACTTTTGAATTATTTGAAAACAAATAATTTACTAAGTGGATGGTAGTGTTGTTACTGAAATATACCCTTTACTTTATTGTTTCACTAATGTCATTATCACTTTACAAAAAATTAAGCACAACTTAATGGATGAATGGATTTTGAGAATTTTGTTGACTGTAGTACAAAAAGAACAACTATAAAAAGAAATAATTGATGTTCTGATTTTCTTTTCATGTTATATAAGTAGTTCAATGCCTAACTACTTATGGTTACTTAAAACAGACAATTACATTAGAAGAATCCCTTTAAACTCCCCTACTTTTATAGTGCATTAAATACTTCTGCAAATTGATATTTTTCTTATGTAGAAAAAATTACATTTATGGATTAGAACCATTAACTGACAATAAATTTAAAACAAGAACAACAGAAATCCCTGCAGGTTAAGCTTAATTATTTAGATTTTTTTCCAAGAGGGATTACTTGTGAGGAAATTGTAAACCTTCAGGAACCCAAATTCATTTGACAAAAAAATACCAGTTTAAGTTATAAATATAAATGTAATGCAATTTCATTAAAACAACACGGATATTGAATATAAAAACAATAATCTCATCTTTATTGGCTAAATTATATCATTATTGTTCTCTTATTCAGAAAGTGGTATCCTCTGTTTAGGATCAGGCACACTGCAACTGTTAAATCACATCGTTAAAAAGTGTTCTTTTTTTTTTTTTTTTTGGTTTGTGTTTTACTATTCCAAGAGCTCAGATCACGGAGACATGGCAAATAACAACAGGAAAAAAAAAAACCTAGATAAACGGATAAAATACAAAATGATGCTTCTGTAAAGAAAAGAGAAGTAAATCTAGTTTCCCAATAGAGTCAGAAGAAGAAAAAAAAAATCAAGTAACTCATGAAGCAAGACAAGAAGCAAGCCTAGCATTGAACCCACTTATCGTTTAAGGGTGGGAATGTGTAGGTTTAACTTCTTACTTGTGCGTACTCTTTCCTTATAGTCTTGCCACTCCCATGATAAATATACACGGCTCCCCCATGATCATCTTCCAGGGGAGCTCCTATCACGATGTCATCAAATCCATCAAGATTGAGGTCTCTCACAGCAGCGATAGCTGTTCCGAAACGAGCCCCGCATGGCTCATTTTTGTTTTCCTTTGTGCATGAGTTGTGCTTCAGAGATGAGCAGCAAGTCTGCTTAATGGGCTCCAGGCTCATTTGATATTCAAACCTTGTCTGGAAGAATGATAAACAGGATAGTTACGGATTTCTATCATTACTACAGCATAGTGAAATTTTTAAGTACATGCTAAATCAGCGCTGTTAAAAACCATTTGTACATCAACGGTAAAGTTTATAAAATTTCTTAAAAAGGGTGCTTATCTGAGAACCACGTAAAGATTTTAAAGAACAGATTGTAGAAGTGTAGGGAAGAAGGCATATTGAGGATTTTAATGGATTCTCTTTTTAATGCAACCTAGTGAGTATATAACTCACAGAATGTTTTTAAAGCCAAAGAACTGAATTTTTAAATCCTCAATTCAGGCCTTTATCCTTCCTTCATCCAAATTTGCTTCTTTGAAAAGTCTCTGTAGAGTCTCCTCTATAGGGCAAGGAGAAAATTACACTGTTCAAAAAGCAAACTTTTCCCAAAGCTATCTAAAGCAAAAAAACAAAACAAAACAAAACAAAAACCCTGAAAAACTCAGTAAAGAAAGTACTAGTAATGATGGACAGGAACACACGTTCTAGGAAAAAAGGGAAAAAAAAAGCACAGGACCAAAAAAAAAAAAAATTTGATGGAGGAAGCAAACAAAATGATAGGAAGAAAGATATACAATTTATGAATTAAAAAATTAATTGAAGAGACTAAGAATTTAAAAAGCTAAATAGATGAATACTGGACTTTTCCATAAACAGCAAAACAAAACAAAACAAAAAAACTCTTCTAATGAAGAAATCGAGAATTATTTCACCTAACAAATGATGTCTAAAGTCAGGAGTGGCAAACAAAATCTCACTCCAGCCCAGTGAGGTATTCCAAAGACCATAGTAGTTTGCTGAAACTGGTGTCACTGCCTTAAAATTCACTACTCCACAGTCTCTCTGCTTCCCTAGCTTTAACTGTTTTGACAGTGAATGCAGTTTTAACTGCTAATGTTTCCAACACCTCCAGGCCAGAGCCATGAATGGCTGCCCTGTGAGTTTATTTAGCAGTTTAATGAGATTTATATTTATCTTTATTCTATATTTTCTGCTAAAAAAGAATAGTTCACATTTCCAAGCAGAAGACATCTAATGGTTTGAACTACCTTATTAGAATTCTAAAATGTTCATTTAGAAACTGAGGAGTTGGTGGGGGTAAAGAGGCCCTGAAAGATTCTTCGCTCCTTTTTCTAAAGTGAGTACAAAATTGGAACTGCATTACTTATTTGAGATTGAAAGAAAGGAAGAGATATTCCTGAAATTCTGCCAAACTCAGAGGTAGCATTACCTGATTAAGAGCATACACATATACTTTCCCTTGTTCCTCTTTCTCTGTTCCCATGTACATGGGAGCCCCAACCAGAAGAATGTCGGTATTAGAATCTTTATCAATGTCAATTGTTGTTAAAACACTGCCAAAGTAGGAACCAATCTAGGGTACAAAACAAAACAAAATAGTCTGATGAACATCAGAAATTCTCAAGATAGCTAAAAGCCTGCATTTCTTTTACTTATTCTCATCTAGAAGAGTATTTGAGATTCAGATAGATACGGGAATGGAAATAAAGTATAGAAATGGATTCTACCTGAGAGCTCTTTATTGGCTCTTGTCGGGGGCTAAAAAATAGGCAGACCCACCCTTGAGGATGAGCCCCTGTCATAGATTTTGCGGCCTGAGAGTAAGAGAAACGGCTTCCTTTAGATTTCATCCTAATGTCTCTTCTCCAAAAAGCAGAAAATGTAAGTAATGCCACCATGATTTTTTTTAAGGACATAAAATGAGATTAAACAATAAAAGGCATTCTGGGATGGCTTCAATATATGCTTATACACAGTAATATAAAAATAAGAAATAAAATACAATAGGAAGAAGTGAATGTCTTGGGATACCAGTGCAGGGAATTTCATCTTGTAGACTTAGAAGATTGTTCGCTCACGCACCTGATAAATTATTGAACACTGCGTCTGAAACTAATGATGTACTATAAGTTGGCTAATTGAATTTAAATTAAAAAAAAAGAAGACTGGGGTGCCTGGGTGGCTCGGTTGGTTAAGTGTCTGCCTTCAGCTCAGGTCATGATCTCAGGGTCCTGGGATGGAGCCCTGCGTTGGGCGCCCTGCACAGTGGGGAGCCTGCTTCTCTCTCTCCCTCTCCCCTTCCCCACTCATGCTCTTTCTCTCAAATAAATAAATAAATAAATAAATAAATAAATAAATAAATAAAATCTTTAAAAAAAAAGAAGATTGTTTACTCAACAAAATGGCTAAGTCTTGTCCTAGCACTTGCAGAAGATAGAAAAATACAAAAAGATTGCAGGGGGACCATCCCTTTGCAGCAATGTTTTTTCTTTTAAAGATATGGATATATTTTAGGGAAATGCAGGAGACTTGAACTTCATTACCTAAATGCAATAACCTTCCCAAATATTGACCTGTGTTTAATATTTGATGCTCTTGATAGCTGTCTTATTGAAACTTCCTGTCTTGGCTTCCATGATTTTAATTTTGCTCTCTTGATTCTGCCACGATATCAGAGGCCACCTTTTTTTTCATCTTTGCTGGTTCCTTTTCCTCCTCCCATGCCCTAGATTTTGGCCTCCCCTAAGCTAAGATCTGCACTTTTCCACCATTCTCTTCTAGATGGCCAATCCTTCCAAACATTTCTATTACTGAAAATGGCAAATTTCATTCCATCTTCCGCTCAAGGCTCTAGTTCTGCATTCCTAGACATTGTTAGACACTCAGACAGCTGCTAGACATTGGCTTTCAAATGTCCTTTCCTCATAGGTTATGAAGGGTTGAAAAGGTTTTTTTTTTTTAAGTTGAATTAATAACAAACATAAATAAAATGCTGTAAGATCTAGCAACCTTGGGTCTTCATTCCCCCATGACAATAGCCATCTGGAGCTGAGTGGGAGCTTAATGTTTAGAAGGCTCATGAGCTGCCCAGCCCATGGTTCCCACCATTTCCTGCTGTCTTCTGTGTAGTAGCTTTATTTATTTACTTTATCTTCCTGCCACCCACAACCATTTGAATTTGTGCTCACTGTTACAGGAAATATGTAAAACCAAATACCATAAAAAAAAAAATCTACACTGCTTGAGTTGCTGACATTCTAATAATGGTGCCACCTTTCTCTCAGATTCCCAGGCTCGAAACTTAAATCATTTGTAATTTAAATCATTTGTAACTTTCATGAGTAATTTTTCACAAAATTCTCACTTCCTGTCTTGTAGACAATTAGTAGAGTGATATCAGACCTAAGATGTCATAGAAAATACTTCATTTTACAATCCTGTCAGTTCCTCCTTATTTATGTCTACTGCATTCCTTCCTTTTCCATTTTTATTGGTGATACATCATTTTAGGCTCTCTTCACCTTAGCCTGTTTTTAGATTGTTGAAGCATTTTCTGATTACAAATGTGGGCAAAAGGCTAATAAAACCCTTTCACCAGGTATTATTATTTTATATATATGAGAATCTTTATACATGAGACTCTTACTTTTGGTTCACTCTAACTCTGTTCCCCTGGACATCTGTGGGGGAAAGGATTTCAGTTATACTACTAAGCAATATTGAGATTGGTCAAAATAATCTCTAGTTGGGACATTGCATTTAGGCTGTGGGGATCTGTAAATACCTGATGGAGCTAACACAGTTTGGGCTTCCCAAGATGACTCTGACAACTGCACGCCCTTAGCTAGAGCCCTGAAAGCTATGTTTATGGTGTCATTCTAAAAGATATGGGCTCCTGTGGGGCGTTAAAGAGAGGGCAGCTCTCTTTAACATCAGGCAAGGATGTGTCTGTCTCCTCTGACCTAAGCTGTTCTGCTGCACTGGGCAGCTGTGAGTACACCTGCAGGGGAGGAAGGCTGCTGCTGCCCAGCCTTGTGGAGTAGTTGGTGATGGGAGGAGGGTGGAGGGGCAGTGTGGTGAGCTGGGGATATTTAGTGAAGCCCAAATGATTGCAATGCAATACTAACCAATCACATAGATGTTTCGGTTAAAAAATATTTACATATATTTATGTTTGCATATTGCATGTACGATTTCTCAAACTACTTTTAATATTCAATATCATCTAATGAGAATTTTTTGATTTTACATAACTTCCCAATACTTCCAGGAGAAAATCCAAATTCTTTAGTTTGCCATTCAAAAACCTCACACAGTTGGGGTCCGTGTTATCTTTTTAACTGGCTCTTCTGCTCTTTCTACTTATCTATGGTCTGTCTTTCCTTCTAAACTAGCACAAATCTGATCTCGTGGTAAGACTTTTGGCACCAATCCTAGCTTAAAACAATCTTTCCATCTTCTGCATTTACTGTCTGTGCCATTGGCATTTTCAGGCTTAATGTTTTAGAATGTTTTTCTTATATGTATATATTTGTACATGTGTGTCTACATCATCTATCCATCTTATCTCCATTTCCATGCAACTGAAATATTCCTGAGGCCAAAGACGCAGGCATTTTACATCTCTGCAAGGAAGCTAACATGGAGCCCTGTTTAGGGTTGATGTTGACTAGGACAGTACTTTTTCTTTTTATTATTATTATTATTTTTTAAAGATTTCATTTATTCGTTTGACAGAGAGAGAGCACAAGTAGGGGAGGGCAGAGGGAGAGGGAGAAGCAGGTTCTCTGCTGAGCAGGGAGCCCGATGCGGGGCTTGATCCCAGGACCCTGGGATCATGACCTGAGCCGAAGGCAGACACTCAACTGACTGAGCCACCCAGGCGCCCCAGTACTTTTTCTTTTTAGAGTTTAGGACAGTTGATGGTTAATTTAAATTTACATAGAGTATACATGGATTAAATTAAAACAATAATATTTAAGCTTACCTGTTCTCCACTGAGTGTCTGGAGAATCTTGATGTCTCCATCTTCCATCCTGTAGATGACAACTTGACCTGTATGATTGTACCGTGGCTGTCCAGCAATGTACAGCACATCTCCAGAAACAGTGGCGGAATTCACTGTGTAACCTAACAAAAGAGCGACGCCAGGTGTCAAATATACTATCTGACCCCTTAAAGCCTGCACAGAATAAATTAAGATCCATTTTAAATGGTTGGGAGAATCATTTTTATATGTTTGAAAATATTTTTTAATGCAGGGAAGTTTGTCTCTGTAGAAACTTTTAGCATGCTCTCTGATTACTGCGACTGCTTTGTCCACTCCCACCTCAGTTTTTCATTGTTTAAAGGCACAAATGATATGACAATGATGACAGAAGAAGAAAAAAAAAACCCACAAAAAATCCCTCATAATCCCAATTCACGACTTTGTAATAAATCAGTTGTACTTCATCTGGACATATTTTATAGAACCTAATAATTTTAATAATTATTACTTTTATTTTATTATTTTATTTATTATCTTTTATTTTATAAAATTAATAATTTTATACAGTTGGAATCATAGTAAATGTAAGCCTTTTCGGTGTCGCTGCTGTAGATTTTTATTTATGTTTATTTATTTGTTTTTTAGAGAGAGAGGGTGCGTGTGTGCACGGGAAGTGGGGGGAGGAGCAGAGGTAGAGGGACAGAATCTTAAGCAGGCTCCATGGCCATCATGGAGCCCCATGCAGGGCTCAATCTCAGGACCCTGAGGTCATGATCTGAGCCGAAATCAAGAGTCAGATGCTTAACTGACTGAGCCACCCAGGTACCCTCGCTGCTGTAGATTTTTCAGTAGTAATTTTAAGTAGTTGATGTTTATTTCTCTGAATGAAGGCATAAAGGGATTACGTTTCTACCACAGGATCATTCCCACTAGAATGGTAGAATTTTTAGGTGGTTTTTAATTTTTTTTTTAGATAATTTATTTATTTATTTATTTATTTATTTATTTATTTATTTATTTATTTATTTAATTTGCCAGAGAGAGAGAGAGACAGTGAGAGAGGGAACACAACCAGGGGGCGTGGGAGAGGGAGAAACAGGCTTCCTGCTGAGCTGGAAGCCTGATGTGGGACTCGAGCCCAGGACCCTGGGATCATGACCTGAGCCAAAGGCAGACGCTTAATCCACTGAACCACCCAGGCGTCCCTGGCAGTTTTTAATTTTTTGATATTATACTTAAGGCTGCAAAGACATCCTTGAACATTTAAATTTTTTTCTTCTTTTGGGTTTTTGGTGACAAATTTCAAGGAATAGATTACTGGATCATATTTTTTCAATTCTTTCAGTGTCTGGCAAATTGGTTCCAGAACATTTTTACTAATTTATTCCATGAACGGCCAAAGCACAAACTAGATTTATCAAACTCTCACAAACTTTGGGTATCATTACTATTATTTAAATTTGTTAATGTTCTAATAGATGTTAAACATAATCTAACAATAATACTTTGCTGTGATTTTAATTTGCATTTGTTTGATTAAAAGGAGGCGGGTGGGGGGATGGGTGAAAGAGGTGATGGGGATGAAGGAGGGCAATTGTTGCGATGAGCACTGGGTGTTGCATGGAAGTGCTGAATCACACTATTGTACACCTGAAACTAACATTACACTGTGTTAACTAACTGGAATTTAAATTTATAAAGTGAGCTTTGACATTACTCTTTTTAATTGGGCTTTCAGTTTTTGTGTATCTTTGAGGCAGACAATTCAATTTTTGAGTGAAGAATTAAATTTATTCTTTGTGTCGATAGAGAACAGAGCTAAATCAATGAATAAAAAATTGCACATTTCAACTCTACAGAAAGAAGAAATGTTCTAATAACCAGATCTGCCCATCAGTAGAGGAGAAGAGGGCAGATTATTTTTCCAAATGTCACAGAATAGTATTTCTTACTAAGAGAAAGATTATATGGAAAATTTATTTTTCAAGTGTTTTACTATAAGGTAATAGTTTCACTTTCTTACAACATTTCTGTAAAGGAACAGAGGTTTTTTTGTACTAAAACATGTTTAATCTCACAAGTGCTAAAGGAACACAATTCCTCAGGCATTTTTCCTTCATGAATATTTTTCTCACATTCTCATTTCTTCATCTTTCTTTGAGCTTCTAAAAAAAACCATGCATAATAAATTGTAAACTATTCTTTTTCAAACAAGTAATGTTACTAAACAAGTACTTATGTTACTAACCACAATATTGCTTAAAAAATAAAAACTTTAAGGTCATGTTTATACACAAATAAAATAAAAAAGAAGAATGTGCAAAACAAAGGCTGTCTTATTTCATATCACTCTACTAAGAAATATTAAGAAGGGATTGGCCCAAGAGTGTTAGTACACTTTGATTTTTTTTTAAGTTACAGAGCTATGAAGGCCAACTGATAAAGGAAACTTTAAAAAAAGTTAAAAAATTATGTTTGAGGCTTGGAGTTGTGTGATTATTTGGTTAATTAATTCTGATAATTTGCTCTTGATAGCTACATCTATTAACTGAAGTCTTCACAAAGACAGTAGTCTACTGGTTAGGTCCTTACTGGTTGAAGCTCAAGTGTTTAAAGACAATAAGGAGGGAGAGAGAAAGAAAGCCATGTAAAGTCTAATTTTCTTGAAAGGAAAATAATTATAAACATCTAAGCTTAATGTTGCTTTCTGAAGAGAAAGCACAAAATTGAAGAAAAAGGAAAATTCACCGCATAGCCTTCTGCATGGATTTACAAGAAATAGATCCTGTCAGCTCTCATAATTCACTCCTTGGGAAAAGTGCTCGAATCTGGTGAGATAATGGGAAACAGGTCTGTTCTGCTTTGGTTTCATGCATTTGCCTCACATCTTTATTTTTTCTCTTGAATTTGTCTGGCATGATTAGAAAGAGGCAGACCGTGGGTAGTGGAGGCAGGGAATGAGATTTCCACTGTACTCTCACCATCAAAACCACTTGCTAAGTGCATAGTGTCCTAAGGCAATTCCTGGGTTGTGGAAAGATGAGTGAATGACTATACCCTGAGAGAGGTTCAACAGTTTCTGTTCCTACTTTTTTCTGGTTATTATTGATTACTATGAGATTTTTTTTTCTATAGAGCATCTACCTCTCACTTTGTTTCCTCCATGAGATTTTCCACAGCCTAACAACTTGCAATCCACACAGATTTCAGACTAACACATTCAAACTCTTCTTAATGTGTAACCCATACAAGCAGACATTTTGAAAGTTCCATTTTAGATTTAGAATAATGTTTGTGGGTACAAAGGTATTTTTCTTCCCTGTCCCCTTTCTAGGTGCTTTTCTATTTTAAAAGAAATCTTATATATCTTAAACTTTATGTTGGCAAAATATCTTATGTGCTAACTTGTGATTAAGCTAATGAAATGATTTCTAAAATATAAAATCATCTAAGCACATTGTGGACAACATACCCCCAAATTTCCTTTTCTGGGCAGAAAGAAATCATATGTTATAAATACTATGGTTACGAATAAAGGTTCTCTTAGTTTTTTTCTCGCTCACAGTGATATCCTTAAGTCTTAAATTCTCTAAGCCTGCTTTAAGCAACCTTGAATCTAAGCTTTCCGGGAAAAATAGATTTAGGATTCTTAAGACTGTTTGGTTTTAAGGAATTTTATCATATAAATAATAACTCAGAATATAAAAAAATCCTAGTGTTATTAAAATGTGTGAGCTTTTTTTTTTTAAAAAGATTTTATTTATTTATTTTAGAGAGAGAGTGCACATATGCATGCAAGGGTGGGGGGAGGGAGAGAAAGGGAGGGAGAGAGAGAATCTGAAGCAGACTCTGCACTGAGCATGGAACCCAACTCAGGGCTCAATCCCAGGAATGTGAGATCATGACCTGAGCTAAAACAAAGAGTCAGACGCTTAAACAACTGAGCCACCCAGGTGCCCCAAAATGTGTGAACTTCTTAAGATGTCACACACATCTTTGTGGATTTCATGCCATATCTTTAATTTTGTAAATGTCTTTACTTTTGAAAGGAACACTGGAACAGAATCAAGAGACCTAGATTCTAGTTCAGATCTGTCATAGGTAGCTGTGACATCATTTTTCTATTCCTTAATATCCTAATTTGGAAAGTTGGATGTTTACCATATGCTAAGATCTCTTTTAATGTATATGAATTTTGAGCCCAACCTCTTTATGTTAGAGTACAATCCTCCAAATACTTAAAAGATATGCAGTGTACATTTTGTTTCCTAACCATTAATTTCTTCAAATTTTGTCGGGGGTGGGGAAGGAGAGAAAGGAATTGTTTCCAGATCAGTATCCTTTAGATAATCTTTTAATCAGCACAACCTAGTCTGGCATTTTCTTTTGTTATGTGTAATGTCTGACCAGGGCAGAATGTAATAGGACTTTTATGAGAAATAAACTAGACTTTCATGAATGCAGTTCAACATGTGTTAAGGGGTTTGAGGACTCACGTTATATTTGCTGCTCACTGCCATATTTTTAATTATCTTAAATCCTCAGGCCTTTCATTTTTCTTAAGTCTTGTTGCCTCTACAGTTTTAAGATGTGTCCTTGAATAAGGAGATGTATGGATCTACTAGTAAAGACCTCCTATCTTCCTTGTAAAATAGAAATAAACTGGAATAGAGAGAGAAAAAGACTTGCCTCCAGGACAGAAAGATCCCAGAGAGGAATGCTAACATACTAAAATTGAACAGTGAAAGGTATTTGTTTTCTTTACCACTACACCCCAGCACCAAGAACAACGCCTGGGGCAAAATAGGTACCGGTCAAATATTTGTTGAGTGAGTGAACAGTTGGGAAACCATACCCTGAGCATTTTTTTTTCATCCTAGGCCTTCCTAATTGTTTACTGAGATCATTTAGTGCTAGAATAGATCCCTGGTATCTTCTAGGCAGCTTGGTACAGATCTAGAATAAGGTGATTCCTGACATATAACTCCTCATTCCAGAAAAGTCTTTGAAAAATAAGATGATATTACATCTTAATATTTGTCTTATTTAATAGAGTTATTAAAGAAGAAGCTATATATCAAGACAAATTAACATTTTCTTTTCCAAAATTAGGACCCATAGAAAGAAACCAATGATATAGGATATTTAAGAGAAAATGGGAGTCTGACCTTCAGGATATTAGCTGAATCAAGGTTTCTCTTTTTTATCGTAATTTCCTGTCCACCAGGTGCAAAGCTCTTCTTGAAGTTAATGAGAATACCAAACAGGGAGACCTCAAAAAGTGCACATATCAGCCTAAACCATTCCTGCACTTCTGAGAGAGCGTGACCTCCATGTTCTATTATTCTGACTACTGCTCAGAAACTAAGGCTGTTTTGGAATTTTCATGGGTCCTATAAAATGTCTAACTCTTGGAAGTGATTTGTCTTACATGGTTATAAGTAAGCCTATATAAATATAAGCAAAGAATGCTAAAAATAAAAACAAAACCAAAAATAAAACATAATAATTTTCTATCAATTACATCCAAACTTTACCTAAGTAAGAAGCAAGAGGTTCATTCTTTTTGGTAGACTCAACGTTAAAGGTTGTGTTTTGGGGGATTATGATTTGATTAGCCTTCTGCATGACGACTGTTCCATTCCAATCATAGGCTCCTACTGCTCCAAGCATGACCCAGTCCTTATATCCAAAGAGAGAAAACAAGTGATATTTAACAAAATAGTAAGAACACAGCATTAACAATGTGATAGGTTCTAGTCAAAGTGCTTTACATATATTAACTCATTTAATTTTCACAATAACATGATAGTAACTTGGCAGAGTAAGTAACTTGCCCTAAGTTGTATAGTACAATTGCCCATTGCAATGTTAATATTCCTTTGCATGGACTCTGATGCATTTTCTTTCCTCAACTACAAATGATACATTTCCTAATCTTGCCTTTCTGTTTAATTCTGTTAATTCAAGAATCCCAGGTCTTGAACATGGAATTCTAGTAAGATCTTTGAATACACTGAAACTGAGAAAAAGATACATTCCATATCATTAGAAACCATTTTAAGTTAAGTATTTCATTTAGCCAGATGTATAATTACATAAGGCAGACCTCAAAATGTTTGATTCACAATTATTAGTACAGTGTAGTGAACTGTGTGGAAGAACTCATTTTCCTAGTAAGTTTGTGAAATGTCATTTTCCTATTTGGATTAGGAACATCATCACAGTTGGAATAACCGCTCAAGCCATGAACTGCTTAGTTGCACTTATAATGCTGATGCCTGGGCATTGCTTTTGGGAGTGGAAACCTTAAAAAAAAAAAGATACTTCATTTTCTACCAAGTGGTCAATGTACCTGTGAATAATGAGCACTGAAGCCAGTCTGAGACATTTCCATTTCAAATGAAGCTGCTGACTGGTCAGCTGTAGCTATAACAGAAACATAAATGCCTGTTAGCACACTGTTGATTTGGAGAAGACAGAGGCCAATTACAGTCTGGGCTCTTTACAAACCAGAATTTCCAACATCTTTTGGGTATGTTCAGCCACACATTTCTCAACCCAAAATTCCTAGGTAGGGCTGGGTGGAGGACAGAGAAGGTTAGCAGAAGGGCCATGTCTAAATTCTTGACTGATGGCTTCCCCACCCTTGCTGGAGAAGTTGAGAAATTTCCATTCATGCTTCTGTTCTTACACTGTGGATGCCTGTGGATGATAATGGCACTTTGGATCCAGGGGGTTAAAGTTGAAAGTACTGAGATTGAAAATCTCTGTCTTCCCCTCACACCATCGGAATCCTGCTCACACATTAGGCTAAACTTGCCTGCTATGTTTCAGGGCTGAAATAATTTTATTCACATATCTAAAGAGGTCTCTTGACTCTACCAGCCCCACCTGTATTTCCAGCTACAGATCCTCTCAGAATGCCATTATTTGATAAAGGGTGAGGGGTTCTGGGTTTGTATTTGCTCTAATTTCTGGTGGTAGGTATCACTCACAAATTGGGAGGAACTTTTTGATGGTCTCTAGGTCACATGCCATACAATCACATATTTTTTTAAGAATCTGTACCCATTTTTTGAAAGACCTAAATGTGAGACAGGAGTCCATCAAAATCCTAGAGGAGAACACAGGCAGCAAGCTCTTCCACCTCAGCCACAGCAACTTCTTCCTAGAAACATCCCCAAAGACAAGGGAAGCAAGGGCAAAAATGAACTATTGGGACTTCATCAAGATAAAAGCTTTTGCACAGCAAAGGAAACAGTCAACAAAACCAAAAGACAACCGACAGAATGGGAGAGGATATTTGCAAATGACATATCGGATAAGGGGCTAGTATCCAAAATCTATAAAGGACTTACCAAACTCAACACCCAAAGAACAAATAATCCAATCAAGAAATGGGCAGAAGACAAGAACAGACATTTTTCCAAAGAAGACATCCAAATGGCCAATAGACACATGAAAAAGTGCTCAACATCGCTCGGCATCAGGGAAATCCAAATCAAAACCTCAATGAGTTACCACCTCACACCAGTCAGAATGGCTAAAATTAACAAGTCAGGAAACGACAGATGTTGGCGAGGATGCGGAGAAAAGGGAACCCTCCTACACTGTTGGTAGGAATGCAAGCTGGTGCAGCCACTCTGGAAAACAGTATGGAGGTTCCTCAAAAAGTTAAAAATGGAGCTACCATACGACCCAGCAATTGCCCTACTGGGTATTTACCCCAAAGATACAAATGTAGGGATCCGAAGGGGTACGTGCACCCCAATGTTTACAGCAGCAATGTTCACAATAGCCAAACTATGGAAAGAGCCAAGGTGTCCATCAACAGATGAATGGATAAAGAAGATGTGGTTTGTGTATATATATATGTATATATACACACACACACACACACACACACACACACACACACACACACAATGGAATATTATGCAGCCATCAAAAAACCAAAATCTTGCCATTTGCAACAATGTGGTTGGAACTAGAGGGTATTATGCTAAGCGAAATAAGTCAATCAGAGAAAGACAAGTATCATATGATCTCACTGATATGAGGAATTCTTAATCTCAGGAAACAAACTGAGGGTTGCTGGAGTGGTGGGGGGTGGGAGGGTTGGGGTGGCTGGGTGATAGACATCGGGGAGGGTATGTGCTATGGTAAGCGCTGTGAATTGTGTAAGACTGATGAATCACAGACCTGCACCTCTGAAACAAATAATACATTATATGTTTAAAAAAAAAAGAAGGTAGTAGGAAGGGAAAAATGAAGGGGGGGAATCGGAGGGGGAGACAAACCATGAGAGACCATGGACTCTGAGAAACAAACTGAGGGTTCTAGAGGGGAGGGGGTGGGGGGATGGGTTATCCTGGTGATGGGTATTAAAGAGGGCACAAACTGCATGGAGCACTGGGTGTTATACACAAACAATGAATCATGGGACACTACATCAAAAACTAATGATGTAATGTATGGTGATTAACATAACATAATAAAATAAAAAAAAGAATCTGTACCCATTTTTTAAAGTCAATGGTCTGTAATGAGGTTCAGTAGCAAGCATTAGGTCTTTTTATCTTTCTAAGAGCTCCGTGAATCTGAAAATTTTTTAACGAGGATTTCTGTGGGCAAGATTTTATACCCATTTTTAGGCTCTTTACTGAAATACAGAGATAATCCAGAGCATTCCATGGAAAATGTGCTACTCTCAAAATATTCACCAACCCAAAGCCACAACCTCCTAAGGGGATTGCGGGAATGTTGATTCATTTACTTTAAGTAGGGAGTTACTGATTTATTTGGCTTTGCAAATAAGTTAAAAATAGTGCATAATTGTAAGAGTCAGTCTGCCCTCTCATTGAGGCATAAGAATAATTAAACTTGTGAAATCACACTTATTTACTAGCTATTTGCTGTCATAAATTTGTTAACAAATACATCAGTGATTGCCTTTTTTTAGGACTAGGTTAAATAGGGATATCAATCAAGAATCCAAATGTATCATTTTAATTTCACATATGAATTATCCTCTAATTTTAAATGACTGAAGTACACTTAAGTTTTTAAGTCCACAATGCTTTATGGTGCCTTTTTATTTATCTTTGCAAGGCCAACTTAAGAGCGCAGCAGCAAAACCCTGCATATATCCAGTACTTTCTCTTCCTGCTGTTCTGCTTACAGCGGAGAACAGAGGGAAGGGAGTTATGTGACATTCCGCCTGCTGAACTCTCCTCATGGTGATAGCCCCTTGCACATCTCTGAACTTCTTGCTGTCAACTCCTCCCAGGACTCTTCATGAGTACTGGGATAACCACTCTCCCCACTGCTTGGCGTCTGGTTGGGAATTTCAGCATTTTCCCCAACATTTGCTGGGAAAGGGAGACAGACCATTTTCTGATCTTTGATTGGGCAAGTTGGTGGCGTGTTCTCATCACTAGGTGGTGCTGTCTGTGGCAAACAGGAATTTCATAATCGCTGCTATTTACCATCTAAAGATAAATGTTGATAGGAAGTGGACACTTCTCAAGTAACAAGGAAATGAAGCCCTTTCTGCTGTCATTATGAAGAAAATCCTAAATAGGCTAGTCAAAACACTGCATTTGGTTAGGCCACAAAGTGTAGCAATAAAGATGCGGGAGACATTTTAATCTGTGGACATTTAAAAAAATAATTTTGCTTTTAAATATACAGACTTCTTATAGTTTCGGGGCATTCCAACGTGTAATCTTTAACTAATGGTCTAGATAATTTAGAAGCAACACAAAAATGTCATTTAAGGCAAACGGGGCTCCTCTTCCCACAAGCACTGATACAGGCTTCATTTCTACAAGTTCTGTAAGGTTATATTTATTTGCTTACTTAAGATGAGGTTTAAAATTGAAACTGTATTGTGCTTATCTAACGTAATTAAGTAATTTTCATTTAAATGGACTTTACAGATTGTTTCTATCATATCACAGATCACATTATTGACTTATCACATTATTAAAAATTAAAAGTACAAAATGACTTGGAAAACTTTGTCTATTTCCTTGGGGCCAGTGAAGCTTATGGTCTGGCCTATTAGTAAATGACACTGGGATAGCTACTGTGAGACCAAAGCCACTTAAAAGTGACTTGCGTACAGAACGCAGGAAGGCCAAGTTCTCTAGACGCAGCTGCGACTTCAGATGGATAAGTAATTCAAGTGTTCTGTTTCTAAAGGCACAGGGCAGCTGGGGCAAAAGGGAAGCAGAGAAATGAAGTCTGCATGGGCTGTAGCTGCTCATCAAATCTAAACCAAATCTGTCACTTATGGGTCATGAAATCATCAGGGTGAGTCACCACCAGCATTTTTTTTAATTGAAAGAGAAGAGAGAACGAAAATGAGAAACTATCAGAGTGCTTTGTACATAATAAGAGTAATTTTGTGAAATTCTGTTTGATTTTTCTACATATACGTATGTGCACTGGGTCATGCAGGAGTGGAAAAATTTTCCCTTCCTCCCTTCCAGGTTCCTTGGCTGGTTTAATAATTAACTTGACCTAAAACAGATTATCAGGAGAAAAACAAATTTAATTTCATATGGGACCCCCCACCCCCAAAATATGAGACTGAAGGTCAAGTGGGGGCAATTGAAGCTTATATGCCATCCTGACCTAAGGATTGGGAGAGGAGCCAGGGGCTGCAAAGGGAGGAGGGCAGTTCAATGGACATAAGAGGAACAGATGTTTCATAATTAGAAGTTTCCCCTGCCATGCAGATAGATTTTTCAGATTAAAAAGTTATCCTTGGCTATAGCTCTTTTTCTTGATCAGCCCCCCTGTATAAATTCTTTTAGGTAGTTAAGGAAGAGGTTAAAGTTTTTCCTCAGTCTGCTGGGTCTTGATTGCCTTCAGCTCAAAATAATCTACATGCCAAAGTGACATATTTTGGGGTGGCCTATTTTACTCCCCTTTAGTGACCCATGATAATAAATATGCTATGCCTCATGACTCTTTCCTTTCTATACATTTTAATATTCTGTTGTTAGTCACTTTTTGCATTTTCCTGGTCATTTGATGCTCAAAGTGGTCTACTTTGCTTTACTTATGTCTCTTTCTCATTTTATCTTTCTGTTTCCCATTATCAGGTCGTATCAGGGTGACTGAGAATGTGCTTTTAAATTTCTGTGCTTAAGATGCAAAACAACAGTCCTTCCGTGTGTCCTCAAAAGGACAGGGTCCGTTGGATTCGGATGAGGCATAAGAGTAGAACTCTCTGGAAAAAGGGAAAGAGGCATGTTCTCTTAGGCTCCAGTTATCAGAGAACATGAACAAAGAGGCTTTTTTTTTAAGCTTTCCTGGCATAACAATTCCAAAGACTTATTTTTTTTTTTTTGTCAGGCAAAGGCTAGTTTCAAAGTAATTTGTTACTTGACATCTACCAAAGGCAGAGGAAGGAATGCCATGACTCATTATCCTCAGTAGCCAATCGTCATTGCAAAATCAAAAAAATTCTACAAAAAAGAATTATGACTTAGACAAATATAGTGAACCAATGTTTTACTGTCATGGGAGTTGAGACAGAGTTCCGTAAAAGACCTTTAAAGTGGGCAAGAAGCAAAACAGGAGAAAATAAATGAACAACGAAGTTACTGCAAACAAGAACATTTCCATAGAAGCCCAAAATAACATAAACAAATTAAAAAGGAAAAGTTGAGTTAGTGTCTCCATTTTCTAAAGCCGTGTCACAGAAAAGGACTAACAACACGCGGGCACGTTTTTGTTCTGGTGAGTCTACACTGACCATTGCCTTCCTTCAACCCCCACATCCTTACAAAGAGAGCTGCCGACAGACACGGTGCTAATGTGAGATAGCCATCTCAGGGAAAGATTTACATAAAAGGGCACCGTTCCATGCTGGCTATTGTACACAGTAAAAGTGCACGACCCATGTAGTAGTAGGAATAAATACCAAAAACCCATTACATTGACTTTGCATTGTAGACAGAACATACAGGATTACAAGAACTAGTCATACCTTCCAAGGCAAATATTCTTTCTCCCAGAGCTTCAACAATAGTGACTAGAGCCAATTCATCAGAGACGTTGAAGAAATGCTTTTCAGTGGGTTCACTTGCAATTGATTTTATTTCTTCCACAAATTTTTCAGTGCTTAAATTTCCTCTGTTATAGCTCCCAAGAATCTAAGACACGACAAAATGGCAAGAATATATTTTAAATTCTATGTGTTAAATAAGGATCCCAAGCATTTTGTCAATAAACAAGAGAGGTGTATAGTATATTAATTCAATGCAATTTTTATGTATTTCCACATTCTTGGAAGAACAATCTTCAGTATATGTAGATTCCCTAATATTAACTGTTATATACTGTAATTGGTGTAGGAAAATATAAAGGGCAATCTCGTATGTTTGTGAAAGTTTCTTCTCTTGCATTCCTGTGTCCCTGTTTATGAACAGCTCTATCTTTAAAGTCTGACAGTTCAAAAGTAAGTTATAGTTTCTGAATGTCTCTGCTATTATTCCAGCCCATGCCACCACTATTTGCTGGCAAAAACAATTAGCAAGTGAGTTACTTGATCTTGAATAGGCAGTTCTTCCTGATAATCTTACCAAGAGCCAGTCCCACATATATATATTTTTAAACAGATATTAAACTAGATAGTAATCTAACTTGGCAATCTAGAAAATAAACAATCGGGACATTCCTGTTTGAAACCAAATGCTCAGGACAGGGACACCCCCCACCCACCCTTTTTTATAGAGTAGAGAGAGAGGCAGGAATTATCTGTTATAGTTCACCGTAATTATTTAGATGCATTAGCAGGTTTTCTCAAACATCTATTTTATATTTTAAGGTAACATTTATTGAGATATAATTTATATACAGTAACACTCACCCTTTCTAGGTATACAATTGTAAGTTTTGACAACCCACACAGTTGTGTTACTACCACTTCAAGATGTAGAACATTTCTATCAGTGTTCCCTCTTGCCCGTTTGTAACCAATCCCTTCCTCCCCCTAACCCTTAAAACCACTGATGTATTTTCTGTCCTTAAGGCTTTGCTTTTTCCAGAATGTTATATTTACGAATTCATATAGCATGTAGCCTTTTGTGTCTGACTCCTTTCATTTGCGTAATGCTTCTGAGAGTCATTCATGTTGCCCCGTGTATCAGAAGTTCAGTTTTTTTTTTTTTTTTTATTGCTAGTAGGATTCCATTGGATAGATGCACCCTAACTGGAAACAATCCAAATGTCCATGTAAAGTATGGAACAAATTTTGGTAGATGCATACAATGTATAATAAAAAAATGAATGACTGATGCACAATATATCATGGGCGATCATTATGTTGCGTGAAAAGTTAAACAGAAAAGGATACGTACTATATGATTTCATTTACATAAAATAGAATAGGCAACTTAAGCTGTGGTGGTGTAAGTCATACCAGCGGTTACTACAGAAGTGAGTATGAAAAAAATGAAAGTATAGGGAACTTTCTGGGGGTGATGGAAATGTTCTATATCTTGATTGACGTATCAGTTACATGGGTGTATGCAATTATCTAAACTCATCAATTTGTTCACTTTGTACATAATTTTCACACTGAAATTTTGCATTTCACTGTATGTGTTATTTAATTAAAAAAATGAACTATGATGGCTTGTAATAATATGGATGAATCTTAGCAATATTAAATTTTAAAAGTTTCAAAATACTATATACAGCATGATACCCTTTTTATAAAGTTAAATAAAAGGAAGACTTTTAGAATTTTTTTAAGATACATATAGATACCAAGAGATTAGAAAAGGAGAGCAAGAGATGAGTATAGGATTTGGGCCGATGGTTATCAGGTAGAGGACGCCAGGTGGTGAATGTGGTCAGGCCCATAGATGCTTATAGTGGATACTTAAAATATGTATACAGGTACAATAATAAATGTAGAAATCTATGAAGTGGGCCATGCTTTCACAAATGATGAGGTCTCCTAAACCAAGGATCATGATTAATTCAATTCTGTGCTCCTGGTATCCAAAAAACAAAGGTAAGATTTTGAGCTCTGTGCTATTGCTTGATTTTTAGAATATCCTACTCCTTGAGGACAAGAAAAATCATGACCTCCAGGGACCATGAAGACACCAGAAATTTCTCGCTTCACTTTCCATTTCTAAATCATAGACATAGATTTGTCTAGCATCATTAAACTGAGACTCGAGGCTGTCTTCAGAGTCCCACTGCAACACAGACCTGCGATACTCCCCAAACACAGTTCAGCACTGTGGACCGGGTGGGTCCTGGGCACATGGGTGGGCTGGCACCGGTGGAGGTGCCAGGCAGTCCTGGTCCTCATCCTCACTGGGTCTTCTCGCCACAGACCCCTGCCTCTCCTTCTCTGAGCACCCATCTCGCGCCCACTCTCCTTCGGCTTCCTGTTCTAGGCCTCTGCATGCATTTTTTAAATGTCAGATTCAAAATGGTAGATTTTAAAACTGATATTTTTATTAAGAAGGGTACAGTTTTTACTTATAGTTAGAAAAAAGCTGAAATTACTGTTTTAGGTGTAGCTATTTATGATCTACCACATACTTGTTCATTTGCATTATAAAATGTATGGGGGTTTAGATTAGTAACTGAATCATTAAAATGTACACTAAATGTTAATGTGAGCATACGAGTTGTGTACCAGCTAGCCAGGAAGGCAGTACAGATAGCAGCTTTGGAGTTTTCCTTCCTAGTGAGAAGGTGCTGAGGGATTGATTCCTGGGTCCTTCCCCTTGCTTGACTCACACCCACCCCATTCCCACAGAATACCTGGGAGGAGTCCCGAGCAATGCCACCTATCTGCACACACAGGTCTTCATCGAGGCCCTTGTCTCTCGTTTAGCTCTGTGTCTACCTATAAAATGTGTTCATGAGGCACATGCCCTAAAGTTTGTGAAGAACTTTGTGCTACATTGAAAAAGTGAGCAATTTAGGAAATCACTACACTATTTTTGATTTTTGAAGCTAACTCTCTACTACTTGTCCAGATACTGGTAAGAAGGTGAGTACCAGGAATTTGCAGATTTGCACGAGAACAAAAAACTCAGATGCTGTCTACTTGGCTGAAAAGCAAATGCCAACCATCAGAGATGGTTTATATTTGAACAGAGACCACTGGTGCTTTTCCCACTTTAGCTACTTGATGGTGGAAGAGAATTAATGGAAATGAATGTAGAGAATTGTCCAGTTAAGGGAGGGAAAATCCAAGGGCCGCTTGCTTTTATTACCTTGAACAAATTCTCTCTAATACTTAAAAACAATTAAGATGATCTTCTTATAGTTGAGTATTTCCCCACATCTAGATGGACATGCCCCAAAGAAAGCATGGAAAAGGTGGGAGAGAGTCTCCAGCCTCCAGAGCCTCTCACACCTGTGTGTCTGTTTCAGGATCACTGGGGTCTTGCTCCACACCTCACTCTATACCTGGTATTCTTCTCACACACTGTTAGGTTCCTCTTTGGTCAGTAGTTTTGCTACGTATGGTTTTCCTTTAGATTCATACAAATTCTACATCATGTGAAGCCCTCTGGGTCCCCACTATTTTACCTAATTTATCCTATAAGTTATATGACATCTTTGGCTGGAAAGTCACCATCTTTCCACCTTAGTCCCTACTGAACATATTCTAGATTCACTATCGCATTGACATGTTAAGTTCCATTTCACTTATAAAGTAATGAATTTGAAAATACACATAAAAATTGTAAAGATGTTTGGACCATGCACGGTTGAGGTTCTTAGTTGTGATGTAAATGTTATCAGGTATTTAGTGCTCTATGTGACAGACAGAGACAACTGGATAAAGTTCAATGGGGAAAATGTCCAAGTGACATACATAAATAATAAAAATAAAACATAAATGGAACATGAGAGTATATATTTAGAAGAAAATATAAGAAAGAAAAAATTCCCAGGAAGTACTGTGACTTGTATCCAGTTTGAACTATTCTGTATTAAAGAATAAAAAATGAAAACAGAAATGTATTTTGATCCTTCACCCAAGGATCTCGCGCTTGCAGAAACATTATTTTCTATGAGTGAGAAGAAATACAAAATAACATTTATAAATTACTTCTGTTTCACTTTATACAAATATGTCAAGCCCAGGCATTTGGTATTCTGTTAATATTTACCTCAAGTAGACATTCAGAATTGAAGTTCCCTTGAGGCAGATGTGTCAAATGTAAAGTGTACAATTCATTTACATGTACTATATATAGTGCCTTTTGTGTGCAAATGAATGAAATGCTAAGATACTTTCTAACTTCTCTTATTTTCATTTGAATGCTGTAAATGATACACATTTCACAGTCATTATAATCCCAGCCATTATCATCTAAGATTAGAATATGAAGGTAAAACAGGCTCCTGCTGGCAATGTCTAGTATCCTCAAGTGACAGAATACAGACCATGCAGAATACATACCAGTTTGGGACCCTCACCAAGTCTGAGAGTTTAATGGGTCATGTTTGCAGTTTTATCATAGAGTGCTTAAATTTTCAATAGTCAGTTAGTTTGGGGTATTGTCCCCCCCAAAACACATCTTTGTGGTGTTCAGGATCAAATGGTGAGTAAAAAAAAAAAAAAAAAATTTAAGTAGGAGGAACAGCCCAGGTGGCAATAGGGGCAGACCCCCAGGTATAGTTGATCCATGTGAAGCATGAATGGAGCTTCAGGAATGCCTAAAACCTTTCTGTGTGAATGCACAAGGAGAGGAAATAAAATAACTGTCTTATTTCCTAGTTTGGCGCAAACTAAAAAATACAAGTTTCACTGGGGAAAAGAAATATGAATTGGGAAAATAACAATTCTTGCTGAAGTGAAATTTTCCTATATATTATTTATAAAAATTTGAAGAGCAATTTGACAATAATTCATTGATTAAAACAGGAAAGGAACTCATGATTTTATGATTCTCTAGGAAAATTAATGGAATTATGAGAACCCTTTTTGACCAGCTGGGAGGCAAAGTATGAATTACCAACTAGGGATCCAACCATGGGAAACATAGTGACTTAAGGACAAGAAATACCGTATATGTAGCCAGATACCCTGTAAAAGTGATGTAAGCTTCACTTAAAATTAAGAAGTCATTCATTGATAGGTACAGTATCTGCTTTCCAGTGAAGTTTTTTTAATGTTGTTAATGCTGCTGATGGTTTACTCAGATCATTGCCTGCTACAGTGGTACCTGGAAAGCTGAATAAATGATAGCACTTCTGATATCCAGTTGTCTGGGACAAACTGGGCATACATTGGCTTTGCATGCTGAAAAGACCAGCCATAGACTCTAACTGTGGCCAGTATCACTGAGTGAAGGAAGGCTGGATCTATGGAATTATTCTCAACCACAGAAGAGATCAAAATAGTTATAGCAACTACTATAATAAGGGGAGGTAATAATGGATTGATAGTAATTGGCAAAAGGTAATTTATAGAAGTAACAACAAGGGAAAAGAGAAATAATGAGCTGTTTTAATTTTTCACATCTGTATCCCAAATAAAAAAGAACATTATTGGACATTGGGCTCTCTCCATAGTTTGGCTATTGTTGATAATGCTGCTATAAACATTAGGGTGCATGTACCACTTTGAACCTATATTTTTGTATCCTTTGGGTAAATACCTAGCAGTGCCATTGTGGGATTATAGGGTAGTTCTATTTTTAACTTTTTGAGGAACCTCCATACTGTTCTCCAGAGCGGCTGTACCAGTTTGCATTCCCACCAATAGTGCAAGGGGGTTCCCCTTTCTCTGCATCCTCACCAACAGCTGTTGTTTCTTGTGTTGTTAATTTTAGCCATTCTGACAGGTGTGAGGTGGTATCTCATCATGGTTTTGATTTGTATTTCCCTGATGATGAGCGATATTGAGCATCTTTTCATGTTTCTATTAGCCATCTGGGTGTCTTCTTTGGAAAAGTGTCTATTCATGTCTTCTGCCCATTTCTTAACTGGATTATTTGTGTTTTGGGTGCTGAGTTTGATAAGTTCTTTATACATTTTGGATATAAGCCTTTATCAGAATGGATAAAGAAGATGAGGCACGCGCGCGCGCGCGCGCGCGCACACACACACACACACACACACACACACACACACACACACACACAGAGGAATATTACTTAGCCATCAAAAAGAATGAAATCTTGCCATTTACAACAATGTGGATGGAGCTAGAGTGTATTATGCTAAGTGAAATAGGTCAGGTCGAGAAAGACAAATACTACATGATTTCACTCATATGTGAAATTTAAGAAACAAAACAGATGAACATATGGGGGGGAAGAGAGAGGGAAACAAACCATAAGGGACTTTTAAAGATCGAGAACAAATTGAGGGGTGATGGAGGGAGGGAGGTGGGGGATGGGCTAGATGGGTGATGGGGATTAAGGAGGGCACTTTGTGATGAGCACTGGGTGTTATATGTAAGTGATGAATCACTGAATTCTACTCCTAAAACCAACATTGCACTGTATGTTAACTAACTAGAATTTAAATAAAAATTTGAAAAGAAAAAAAAAGGATATTGTTGCAGTCAGAAGTTGACTTGTTGATAAGCAAGTCATCTTGGTTATAAAATAAGTACAGTCACCTTGCCCCTGGGAGGCAGTGAATCGATTTTGTGTTCTGGGAGTTTATCAGGGATGAATCACTCTTCTTCCCTTCCTACAACGGGGTGGGATGTCTTTCACTGATCATACTTTTGAAAGGAAAGGAGGAAATCTCACTGATGAAATGCTGAAAAACCCTTATGTGTAATATCTGATTCTTACTTACAGTAAATAAAAGAGATTTTGTCAAAAAACAATTTAGGCTAAACTCTTACAGTTCTGAAAGTTTTGCTTCCTGACTTGTTTAAAAAATCAATTTATATTAAGAAGACTCTCTCCTCCTAGGCAGAGGGCACATGCTATGGAATTGAGAGTGAAAGGAAGGCTGTACACAGTTGTTAGTGAGGCTGAGATAAGGTTTGATAGTCCATGGGGGAATCTCTGAAGGTTTCTGGGCAAGGGGACAACACAGTTTATCTCTAAGATTCCTTCTAGCTCTAAAGCACCATGATTTTATTATTTCATGGTTGTAAACTCCTCTAGTTAAATATCCTTAAGAAAAATAGTATTTATTGGTTGCCTCGCCTACCAATAAATAGGTGCTAGATGTTTTCAGTCATTATCTCACCGATTCTTTTTCTGAGAAAAAGAGAAAGAAACAGTATTTACCCTTTATCTTTACAGATAAAGAAGCTGAAGCTTGGAGTACTAAGTGACTTATCCACTGTCACAAAGGCAGAAATCGAACAAAGGTCTTTCTAGCTCCAAAATATACTCTTCTCTACCCTCTCCCACTTCTTCTCACTTTTGGAAAATATCCATGGGTTTGTTGTTGTTTAAGGTTATGACATCATGGGAATGCTTAGTGTCTCTGTGCTGGGTCTTTTTGCTCTGGTACAAGGGCTGGAGAGGACTGTGGTGCTCTTTGGAAGTCTGGGGAAGTGAGTGAAAACAGGTTAGGACAGTCCTGCAGCACCTTCCAGAGATCTGCTGCAGCAAGAGAGACTGGGAACTGGGGAAGAACAGCCCAGGGCAGTGGTACAGACGGTCAGTCAAGGGGTATCTGGAGACTTGGTCATGTGGCCTACAGCCATGAAACCTGATGTCCCTTGGCTTCCTCATTCATAAAATGGGAAAAGGAAAGTGGCCCTGCTCTCTTTGGGGTGCCATGAAGGACAAAGAAAGGTATCTAGGACACAGAAAAAAAAAAAAAGACTATGGTAGGTTACAGAGTTCTATATAAAATTATATATATATACACAGAGTTCTATATAAAATTATTTTCCATATTTCCATTTGAAAGGTGGAATTTTTACTTCTCCTTTTCTAAATGTCCCTCTCCATGGGGTGGCACCATGAAATTGAGTCACCTCAGTTCATGGAACTATTAGAAGTTGATTTAGAAAAGATAAATTACTATTAAGAGGTAAAAAGCACTCTGTCTCTATTTTTCTTTTTTTGCATTTTGAGAGACAAATGTTATTAATAATGGATTGCTTTTATATTGATACAGATTTGCTCACAAAGAGCTAAAGTACTTTGTACTTTATACATACATACAAAGTATGTAATATCTTCTATATCATCAATAGCAGGCTAGGCTTTTCCTTGGAACTAAATGAAATTTCTTCTCTGATCCTTTTTCCCTTCTTGTCCAGTTTAAATACAATTACAGGAAACATTTTAGAGCTGCTGGCTGCACAGTTAGGGGCTATGAAGTAGGGAGGAAATGGAAAGTCCGGCTTTGTGATGCCACCATCTTTGGTTTTCTTTTTCTACATTCCTCTGGCTATTCGAGTCTTTTCTGGTTCCATACAAGTTTTAGGATTATTTGTTCCAGCTCTGTGAAAAAAGTTGATGGCATTTTGATAGGGATTGCATTGAATGTGTAGATTGCTCTACGTAGCATAGATGTTTTAACAATATTTATTGTTCCAGCCCATGAGCATGGAATGTTTTTCCATTTCTTTGTGTCTTCTTCAACTTCTTTCATGAGTATTTTTCTGAGTACAGATCCTTTGCCTCTTTGGTTAGGTTTATTTCTAGGTATCTTATGGTTTTTGGTGCAATTGTAAATGGGATCGACTCCTTAATTTCTCTTTCTTCTATCTCATTGTTGGTGTATAGAAATGCAACTGATTATTGTGCATTGATTTTATATCCTGCCACTTTGCTGAATTCCTGCATGAGTTCTAGCAATTTTGGGGTGGAATCTTTTGGGTTTTCCACATAGAATATCATGTCATCTGTGAAGAGAGTTTGACTTCTTCTTTGCCGATTTAGATGCCTTTTATTTCTTTTTGTTGTCTGATTTCTTGGGCTAGGACTTTTAGTACTATGTTGGAGAGTGGACATCCCTGCCATGTTCCTGACCTTAGGGGAAAAGCTCTCAGTTTTTCCCCATTGAGAATGATATTTGCTGTGGGTTTTTTGTATACAGCTTTTATGATATTGAGGCATGTTCCCTCTATCCCTACACTGTGAAGAGTTTTAATCAAGAAAGGATACTGTACTTTGTCAAATGCTCTTTCTGTGTCTATTGAGAAGATCATATGGTTCTTGTCCTTTCTTTTATTCATGTAGTGTATCATGTTGATTGATTTGCAGATGTTGAACCAACCTTGCAGCCGAGGAATAAATCCCACTTGGTCATGGTGAATAATCATTTTAATGTACTGTTGGATCCTATTGGCTAGTATCTTGCTGAGGATTTTGGCATCAATGTCCATCAGGGATATCGGTCTGTAATTCTCCTTTTTGGTGGGGTCTTTGTCTGGTTTTGGAATAAAAGTAATGCTAGCCTCATTGAAAGAGTTTGGAAGTTTTCCTTCCATTTTTATTTTTTGGAAGTGCTTCAGAAGAATTGTTATTAATTCTTTAAATGTTTGGTAGAATTCCCTTGGGAAACCATCTGGTCCTGGGCTCTTGTTTGTTGGGAGATTTTTGATTACTACTTCAATTTCCTTGCTGGTTATGGGTCTGTTCAGGTTTTCTCTTTTTCCTGTTTCAGTTTATATGTCTCTAGGAATGCATCTATTTCTTCCAGATTGCCTAATTTGTTGGCATATAGTTGCTCATAATATGTTCTTATAATTGTTCGTATTTCTTAAGTGTTCGTTGTGATATCTTCTCTTTCATTCATGATTTTATTTATTTGGGTCCTTTCTCTTTTCTTTTTGATAAGTCTGGCCAGGGGTTTATCAATCTTACTAATTCTTTCAAAGAACCAACTCCTAGTTTTGTTCATCTGATCTGTTCTACTGTTCTTTTGGTTACTATTTCATTGATTTCTGGTCTAATCTTTATTAAATCTCTTCTCCTGCTGGATTTAAGCTTTATTTGCTCTTCTTTCTCTAGCTCCTTTAGGTGTAAGGCTAGGTTGTATATTCGAGACCTTTCTTGTTTCTAGAGAAAGGCTGTATTGCTATATATTTCTCTCTTAGGGCTGTCTTTGCTGCATCCCAAAAGTTTTGAACACTTGTGTTTTCATTTTCATTTGTTTCCATGATTTTTTAAAATTCTTCTTTAATTTCCTTGTTGACCCATTCATTCTTTAGTAGGATGCTCCTTAGCCTCCTTGTATTTGAGTTCTTTCCTCTTGTGAATGAGTTCCAGTTTCAAAGCATTGTGGTCTGAGAGTATGCAGGAAATGATCCCAATCTTTTGGTACTGGTTGAGAACTGATTTGTGACCCCGTATGTGATCTATTCTGGAGAATGTTCTATGTGCACTCAAAAAGAATGTCTATTCTGTTGCTTTAGGATGGAATGCTGTGAATATATCTGTGAAGTCCATCTGGTCCAGTGGGTCATTCAAAGCCCTTGTTTCCTTGTTGATCTGCTTAGATGATCTGTCCATTGCAGTGAGTGGGGTGTTAAAGTCTCCTACTATTATTGTATTATTATCAATGTGTTTCTTTAATTTTGTTATTAATTGGTTTATATAATTGGCTGCTCACATAAATATTTACAATTGTTAGATCTTGTTGGATAGACGCTTTAATTATGATATAGTGTCCTTCCTCAACTTTTATTATAGTCTTTCTTTAGTTTAAAATCTAATTTGTCTGCTATAAGGATTGCCACCCCAGCTTTCTTTTGATGTCCATTAGCATGATAAACGGTTTTCCATTCCTTCACTTTCAGTCTGGAGGTATCTTTGGGTCTAAAATGAGTCTCTTGCAGGGGCGCCTGGGTGGCTCAGTCGTTAAGCGTATGCCTTCAGCTCCGGTCATGATCCCAGGGTCCTGGGATCGAGCCCCACATCAGGCTCGGCGGGAGGCCTGCTTCTCCCCCTCCCACTCCCCCTGGTTGTGTTCCTGCTTTCGCTATCTCTCTTTGTCAAATAAATAAATAAAATCTTTAAAAAAATAAAAAATAAAATGAGTCTCTTGCAGACAGCATATTGATGGGTCTTATTTTTTTTATCCAATCTGATACCCTGTGTCTTTTGATTGGGGCATTTAGCTCATTTACATTCAGAGTAACTATTGAAAGATATGAATTTAGTGCCATTGTATTACCTGTAAAGTCCCTGTTTCTGTAGATTGTCTCTGTTCCTTTCTGGTCTATGTTACTCTCTTTGCTTAAAGGATCCCCTTTAATATTTCCTGCAGGGCTGGTTTAGTGATCACAAATCCTTTTAGCTTCTGTTTCTCCTGGAAGCTTTTTATCTCTCCTATTTTGAATGACAGCTTAGCTGGATACAGTATTCTTGGCTGCATGTTTTTCTCATTTAGCAACCTGAATATATCATGCCAGTCCTTTCTAGCCTCCCAGGCCTTTGTGGATAGGTCTGCTACCAGTCTGATGTTTCTACCCTTGTAGATTATGGACCTCTTGTCCCTGAGCTGCTTGTCTCTGAGATTTGCAAGTTTCACTATTATATGTTGAGGTGTTGGCCTATTTTTATTCATTTTGAGGGGGGGTTCTCTGTACCTCCTGGACTTGAATGCCTGTTTCCTTCCCCAGATTAGGGAAGGTCTCTGCTATAATTTGCTTCAATATACCTTCTGCCCCCCAACCTCCAACTCTCTTTCCTCTTCTTCTGGGATCCCAATTATTCTAATATTGTTTCATTTTATGGTATCACTTATCTCTCAGATTCTCCCCTTGTGATCCAGTAGTTGTTTCTTTTTCTCAGCTTCTTTATTCTCCATCACTTTGTCTCCTATATCACTAATTCTCTCTTTTGCTCATTTATCCTAGCAATTAGAGCCTCCATTTTTTATTGCATCTCATTATAGCCTTTTTGATTTTGACTTGGTTAAATTTTAGTTCTTTTATTTCTCCAGAAAGGGATTCTCTAGTGTCTTCTATACTTTTTTCAAGCCCAGCTAATATCTGATATCTTTATAATCATTATTCTGAACTCTATTTCTGACATCTTACTTATATCCATACTGATTAGGTCCCTGACAGTCAGTACTGCCTCTTGTTCTCTTTTTTGAGGTGAGTTTTTCTATCTTGTCATTCTTGCAGAAAGTGGTTACTTTTCTATTTGTAGAGTTGCAGCTATTCTTTTCTTAGATATCTGGTTGAGTTTGTCAGTGTTCAGAATGATTTGATAGCTATCTAGTTGAATTCTTGGGACCAGATGAAACTAAGCTCTCCTACTCTTCCACCATCTTGGACTATTCTCCAGGCAATGTATTTATTACTAGCACATCCTCAATTTCCTCCTTTCTTTCCTCCCTTCCTTTTTTCTTCTTACCTTCTCCTTTCTCCTTCCTTCCCTCCCTCTTTTCTGCCCTTCCTCTATTCTTCCCTCCATCCTTCCAGCATTCTTCCCCCTGCTGGGGGGTCCTCTTCTCCTCCTTTTCTGCTCTTCTTTTTTCTTTCTTATTTCTGTCTCTTTCTTTCTCTTGTCCTTCCTTCCCTAGGACACAAAGGGAGCAAGATCCAATCCTGCCCTCACAGAGTTTACCTTCAAATGGAGACGTTTCTCCTTTACAACCTTGTTTGTGTAACTTGCATAAAATAATCATATGTACACACCTCTTGTCTTCATACCAGATTTTGAAAGCTATCTCTAGCCATGTACTTACAGCTATGGAAAACCGCTGAATGTTTTCATCCTCACAGTCTTGGATGACCTTATTCAGTCGATGATTGTCATGGGATTCCCCATCAGTCACAATTACCATGACTTTTTTAACTCCCCTTCGGGCACCTCGGGCTTCAGTGAAAGCCTCCTTCCTGAAGTGATCACAGAGGAAAGAGAAGCAAATAAAATACCACCCGAAGGTTAGGCAAAGTGATAAACAAAAGAAAAACACTGACAACTCTAGTTAGAACAGTGCTGTCCCTCCACGATCAACACTCACAACCACTGTTCAGGCTGGGAGGCATGAAGATCATTATTTGTAATAGTCTTAGATTTCTCCCAGATGATGAAGAGGTCACCATTTTACTAATCATCACATATCCCATATACAAAGGGCAGCACTATTTCATTCTTTGGAAACTTCTCAGGGAAGGTGTGACTGGAGCACACATCAGATCTGGAGAAGGTCAGATCTTAAATACTTGCTCAACCACTCCTTTCTCTATAAACACTCCTCTTTTCTTCTGCTTTAGGCAGAAGCTTTTGCTTGTCCTCACTTCCACCACATCCATTCTGACATTTATAGAACAGTATGGAAATCCTCTGAGCTGAAGAGGGGTGCTGGGAGAAAACAGAATTTTGTACAACTGGAATGCTTGAGAGTGCTCTTGGATATGGGGAAAAAATGGACATAGTAATAAAGGACTGCAGATGGCTGTGGTCTGAGTCAGTGATAGAGCAGGGCTATGGGGGGCAAGAGTGGATGGAGTAGCTATGAAAGATTTGGTCTGAACTAGGTTTTAGGACACAGGCTGCTGGGGGTAGGGTGGAAGAAAGCAGCACAGAGAGAAAGGGAAAATGCTATAACCTAACTGCAAAGAAAGGAATTTTTTATTCCTTTTTTTAATTTTATTTTTATTTTTATTTATTTATTTATTTTGTTTTATTCCTATTTTTTATTCCAAAAAGCATTTATGGAGGAGAAGGGAAATTAACAATTTTTGTTGTTTTGTGCTTACACACACACACACACACACACACACACACACACACACACACACACACACAGGGGCATATTTTCCCTCTATTATTTTCTTTCACTCGCTCACTTTCCTTTCTGGAGTCAAGTACGTTTTACTTAGGAATGAAACCGTGAAAGGATTTCATATAATATTTTTTAGATCTTGGTATAAAATGCAGCAATCATTATACTGAATGGTCTATTTCAATATTTTTCTTTGGTCATGAGGACAAACAGCTGCAGTTTGGGATATGCCAAAAAAACATTTCTCTTAACTAAACTTCCAAAGGGTTTGCACAATACACATTAGTTTTACTGCAGATACACAGTAAATGTACACAGTGGTGGGTATCTTGTGAGCCGGCTAAAAGATCCTGGTGATGTGGGCAAAGGGATTTTATCTCTGTTTATTTTCCTTTAAAAGGGCTAAATGTCAATATGACAAGATGTTAACAATTGTTGATTTGTTTGGTGAGTACACAGCATTTTGTTGTACTATTTTTTACATTTTTAATTTTTCTTATAATTTTCTTTTTTTTTTTTAAAGATTTTATTTCTTTGACAGAGACACAGCAAGAGAGGGAATACCAGCAGGGGGAGTGAGAGAGGGAGAAGCAGGCTCCCCGCTGAGCAAGGAGCCCAATGTGGGGCTCGATCCGAGGACCCCGGGATCATGACCTGAGCCGAAGGCAGACGCTTAACGACTGAGCCACCCAGGCGCCCCTATAATTTTCAAAATAAAGAAACTATTTAAAAAAGTTAGCCACTAGGGAACTGTGTATCTCTGCCCTCTACACTACACAGATAGATTTTCTGACTTCTTTATATGCACAAAAGTGAAAACAGATGTTAGAGGCTAGTCTTTATTTTTTTTTATTATATATATATTTTAAAGATTTTATTTATTTATTTGAGACAGGGAGAGAGAACAAGCAGGAGGAGCAACAGAGGGAGAGGGAGAAGCAGGCTCCCTGTTCGAGCAGGGAGTCCAATGTGGGACTCGATCCCAGGACCCTGGGATCATGACCTGAGCCAAAGGCAGACGCCCAACCAACTGAGCCACCGAGGTGCCCCAAAGGCTTGTCTTTAAATGAAGTTCAGACATGGATATCATATAAGATTCTATCCTTTTTGCAGTCCTAACTCCTTAGAGGATCACCAAAACTTCCCAGTTCTCTTGAAGATTCAGGCCATTACTGAATGAACCTCAACCAATGGAGATGATTAAAAGACATTTCTTAAAGAAAATCTGGCAAATCTAAACAGGGGTTGGTTTTATATAATATAAGAGTAGCCACTGGCAGAACTCCTGAGTACACTCTTTCTGTTTCAAATATCTTCAGCAAATTGCCCTTTACCCCCAAATACTACCATCCAATGAAAATAGAAGCAAAGGATTCTAACAAATGAAAAATATTGTTTGCAACTGGCCCTGCCTAAAAGGAATAAAGAACAATTAAAAATATGCTTCAGTGTGAAAAACTAATGTATAAGAAGGATACTTAGTAATACCATTATTGAGTTTTATTTATATACAAAACTCAATAAATTATGTGTCTGACAGCTAGACCCTTTGTGAAACATGTAGGCAAAAACCATATAGGGTCATGGAATTTAGAGTGTATTTATGCAGGAGCAAAGCAGCCAGAATATTTCTTCAGTTAGTTTTCAAAGATGAATATTCATTCTTAAGTGGTTGCCTTTGGAAAAACACAGCTCCCTACAGGCTCAGAGCTTTCAAAGAACACTTTGATTTACTTTGAATGTGCAGTCACATTTAGTCAATTATTTAAGAGGGTACATTCAGTACATCTCAACATGTGCACTCTTTGTGCATGCAAATTGGTGATCCCATAAGCAGGTAAATGTAAAATTACCCCATCTGTTTGTGGTTATTTTCTCTTGAGCCCCATATAACTAGAGCCACATGCTTCTCTAACACTTACGAGTCTAAGGCTGCACATGAAATTTTAAATTTTTGAATATCCAACCCATTCTTTGGAATATCCACGTTAACTATTTTAACCCCCTTAAAATACTGATCTTAGCAGGCAGGTGAAATGAGAGCATGGCTAATTAGTTCTTTAAAATCAGATGAGAGTCCAGAAGTTGAAGACACTTAACAGAAGAATCCTTAATATTAGTCAAACTATTTATTAGATTTCCTGTGATATTGGTATTGTTTAGTTTTTGTTCAGAAACTTACTAGCTTTAAAGGCAACTTAGGAAGAAAATAGCAAGAGATAAGAGTTGAACGCAGTTTGGAAAAATATAGAAAAACTGTTTCACAGTGTAATCAAAGGAAGTTCTGTAGCTTCTCATAGAATGAAGTTCAGACAGAGTGGGGAGGTATAGGAGAAAGGAAGGGATGTAAATTAGAGGGAATTTGGAGAAAGGAAGAAAGAAAGAGTGCACAAATGATGAAGTTCTTGCAACTTCTTTTAATCTTTTCACTGAAAATGATTTCAAATATAGCAATATTGAATTTGACCTTTTAAAAACTCTTACTTGAGAGCTTCAATAACTCTAAATCAGGTACTGTAAAATTATGGACATACTAGGATATAAATATATATTGAGTAGAAGTGGATGAATATTAATCCTTTTTTTAAAATGAGATTCCTGGAGACAAAGAACAAAGGGAAAAGATATTCACTAATATTATGTCTTAGTACCCAAGAACATGATGCAGCAGACTACAGTAATTTTCTGATTTTTCCATCATTTCAACCTTTGGAATAAGAGAAAAGATATGAAGGGTGGGGAGACTATATTGTAGAAAAACTTGATCCAATAACTATTAATCAGTGGGATCTAGTTTTAAAAAAAAGATGGCTTTAAATATTGCCAAGGTAAATGTTCATTCGACACTCTAAAGGGTTTGATTGTGAGCAGTTATTTTTGCATAGTCTTTTACTTTGGTTTATTTTTTAATCCACATACCTGGCTGTGTCTATTCCAAGGGCTGTCATAGTCTGGCGGCCACCTCTCTGGATTATTTTATTTGCTGCAACAAGTACCTCTTCTGTTGATGAATACTTATTGAGGTTGAACTCATGGGTTACATTTTCTCCATACTGTACAATTCCAACCTGAAATACCAAGCCACTCTGAGTTATCCATCTAGCAATGCTCCGTTTTCAATTTTCTTTAGTTTAAACATGTAGATCAGATATACTTTTTTGTCTTTCAGATGAGTTTAAAAATTCATCAGTACACAAATCCTTCTGTTTTGACAGCAATAACCATTGGCACTTGTGGATATTCACAGCCCAAAGAACAAGAATGATAGTACTATTATTAAACTTCCCAAACAATTGGTTTATATCTTCAATAGTTTCTACTGGATGACTCTGGCAGGCTTTGGTGGGTAGAAGGTGCTACACACTGACAGGCTCTCTGCCTTCACTTTGTTTCTAAACTAGAGAGAGAGAGAGAGAGAGAGAGAGAGAGAGAGAGGGAGATTCAACACATGATCATTCCAATGCATGTTCAACTGTGGAGAGGGCTATCATGCTGTTTAGCAAGTAGAACGTAAGACCCTACTTCAGAAGAGGCTCAGGGAAAGCCTTTTAGAAGTGATAATCAAGTTAAGACTGAAAGATGCAAGGAGTGTGGAGACCTGTCCTGAATGGAGGCTGAGTGGGAGGATGGGGTCCACATGAGGAGAATCTGTATGTAAAGAAGATGAGATGAGCAAAAAGCAAGGGACGTCCTGAGAACCGAAAGGAAGTCAGTGAGCCTGGACCAGGCTGTGAGGGGAAGTGAAACAAGATGAGGCTGGATGAGTAATAAGCGGGGCATGTATCTGGGGAGGGCACATATGTGCTTCAGGCTTTATCTAGTTCAGGCGTAGCTTCATTTCTCTCACGCCAGCCCTTCTCCCCACCATCCCTTTTCATGTTATCTGTCTTCCCTTTCTGCCTTCCTCCTTTCACTCTGTCCTTTGCACAGACTGGATAATTTGGGCAGCTAACTGCAAAGTCACCATAGAGTAAAATGATACAGAGGGTAAAGTGTCCCCAGATTTGATTTCCTTTGATTCCTATACCTCCCCCTCCCCTAGAGACACCCATTTTTCTTATCCTTTTTCTATACCTTTCCTTAAATGTTTATGTGAACCAATAGACTAATCTATATCAAGAACTGTGACTGGAGATAACTTTTTGTTTAATTTTCTCTACTCAAAATTTGAGATTCAGAGAATTCTATACCCAAAGGAATGTCTTTTTAATGTAGAAATCTGGGCACTACATTTCTTGGGTTGGGGAAGCGATTTGAGACAAGGCTGCCTTCTTTCCCAGGCAATTGTGTCGTTTGTCCATTGATAAAGTTGCTTCATGCTTGCTTCAGACCCATCCTATTTCCAAGTCTGATCCTATTTCCAAATGGCAGAGGGGACTGGCATCTACCTTCCAGCTTCCCTTGCAGATGTCACTGTTTTCAGAAATCTTTAGGCTTAATTACGTGTCTGATTTAATGATACATTTCCACAGTTGTGTCTTTCTTCTTGGAAACCAGAAGTATACTTTGGCATTTTCAGAAACCAATAGGAGAACCTTCCAATTTAAAATAATCTTTATCATCTTTGAGCTACCTTCTAGAGTGCTTTAGAAATCGTGGACCAATTAAGGCCACTATACTTAAATAAGAGTAGTATCGTATATTTTTAATGCTTTTCAAAAATTTTTTTCCCAATTTATTCAGATTATAGTAACAGAAATTAGTACCACATTTTATAAATGAGGAATTTAAGTTTAAAATACTCCTCATGGTGAAGGGGCAGAAAAGGGTCTAGTCTAAGATGTGAGTCCTTTATCCCAGGGCTTTTTCCATCACTCTACTTCCTCTCTACAAAAACACACCTCTCTAAAGTCCCTGCATTCTCTTTCACCTCATTCTGACAGTTTCTACTAAATGCTGCTATCATATCATTGCTACTTGATGAATTTAATGAGCTAGCTACCTAATTGAGATGCACTGGAGAATATAATAAAGCAAAGCAAACAAACAAACAGATCATATTTTAAAAATGGAACATATTAATCCTTCCTTAGAGTTGCTTAGTTGGGTATAGGATAAATAAGAAATAACCGGAGAGCATATTCAAGTGTAAGATAAGGTGCATAATAGGCTGAGTGAACATGCAATCTGCTCAGTTCATGTCCAGGATAACCCTGATCTTCTATGAACATATCTTTCACTATCTAGTCCAAGATTATGTGCCATTATAATTGGAATAAAGATGACGAGAAGTCCCTTTGGAAATAAAGTAGGCTACAACCAACTAATAATGCAAAAAATAATAAAATGAATGAGGACACACCCATAACTCCCAATTCAGGTTATTTCTTTGAATTAAATGTTATGGATAGTTCTCTATTACTCTCCACAAAGATTTAAAAATATTATCCCAATGACCTTTATAGCTTTTAATTAATAATTCAGGGAGAAACTGAATAATTATTAAGGGAAACCATGAAGGTTTGACATTGTCTTTGCATATATAAATATTCAATGTAAATAAAGGTAAAATGATTTTGCTACTTAGATAATCATTATGCCTGTTTTTGGGTATCAAAATGAATAAATGCTACTGTGGAAGTTAATTGCTCACCCATTCAGGACATCTTACAGAGTTGCTTTGTTTTTCTTTCCCTTTGTTTTTATTTGATTAAGCAGGAGACCAAAGAACTCTGAAAACTGTCATTCCTGTCATTATTCTTGGATATTTTACTACTTGGGTGCATCTAGTGAACACCCTAATCTCTCGTTTGGATAATCTATTGAATAGCCTAGTCTCTTATTTCTTTGACTTCCTCATCTTCAGTAATTTTTTCCTCTAGGTCACCTATATTGTCCAGTCTCAAGGTCTTATCCTTGACCTCAACAGGAAGAACAGCAGTACCTCCATCTCAATTTCAAGTGTTCGTCTGTCTGACCATTAACTTCAGCTCATTTACCTAGTATATCTAATTCATCAATTCCTTCACCACATCAAGACTTCCAATTATTCAGAGATCGTATTTTTTTTTTAACTTAGCATAGATTTCATGGTCCATCACCACAATCATTTACTTGCAAACTTTAACTCCTTTAACCTTTTTTCCCCTCCATTAACTCACTTGGCTAACTTCCAACTCTGGTTAAGTCCAAGTATCTTCTTTTCTTTGAGAGCTTCTGTGACACTAAATGTTTCTAGACAGAAATCACACAACTTATAGACTAGTCTCACTTTAAAGTTATGGCCATGAATCTCTAATGTGGTTGCACATAACACTGCCCAGCAGTCCTACTGTTTTGTACTAATGAGTGCACTTTGCTCCCATTTATTGAGTTCAATCGAATTCTAGTCATAAACTATTAACTGCTCGGGAAAAAGAGAGTATCACACTGATACATGGGGAGGAGGTCACATGAAAAGAGGTAGAATTTATGCCGATTAAACAAGGCTGTTTTGTGCCATAATATTTGACATTTGCAACATACTTTACATATCTTATAAAACCTTCTATGAACTATTGGATTATCTGGACACCAGGAATAGCTGAAAAATTTTAGCCCCTTGGTAAGTCAGAAATCAGTGCTTTATATCTTTTTCCTCTCTCTCTTTCTCTACTGACTTAACATATATCTCAATTCCATAAGTTTATTCTTTAGATAACTTATAACTGCCAGTTGCCTCATGCTTTCTTTATACTTTGCTTCTAACAACTCCATGGGAGAGCCTCTTCAAATGGCTGACTACCCTTCGACTGCTAGAGCTGCTTTGCCCCAGAGGCTCAAAGAGCCAGAAATACCTGGAAATATTCTCCCTCCTCACCCCTTGCCCTGCTCCATAGATGATGTCTGAGTCCAGGCAGGGAAAGATCAGTCCCTTGACTCAACTTGGAGTTCCCCTTCCAGATCAGCCTGAGGTCCTGATTTCACCTGAAATCACACCCTTGGTTGTCCTCAGTTGATACTGTTGCACTCTCCCAAATCTCTTACTATTTTCTGTTAAAAGCCACTCCCTTAGTAAATCACTGTCACTTGGCTCATTTTCTCAGGGTTTGTGTCTGGGAAACCAGACCTAAGGGAGGGAGAGAGGATATAAAGCACTGATTTCTGCCTTACCAAGGGGCTAAAATTTTTCTGCTATTCCTGATGTCCAAATAATCCAATAGTTCACAGAAGGTTTTATAAGATATGTAAAGTATGTTGCAAATGTCAAATATTATGGCACAAAGCAGCCTTGTTTAATTGGCATAAATTCTACCTCTTTTCCTGTGAGCTATTATCCCTGTTTCTGAATTTCTTCATTGGCCCAGGCTAGACCTCACTGCCTTGAACCTGGACTGTGGTAATCGTTGGTCTCTCTGCCCTTGCTCTCCCTCAGATTTCCATTCTCCTCAGCTCCATCTACATATTCATGGAAGATTAACTGTCTTGAAATTCTGCTTTTATCACATAACTTCCTTCTTCAAAAATCTCTAATAACTCTCCATTGCCTACTACATCAATGACTTTGAAATATACTTTAAAAGAGAATTTTTATTCTACTTAAAATGGAAACAGATAAAACTTCAAGGTGCTCCTTGAAATACTAGACCTGTAGAGTAAAACTCAGTTTTCTTTCCCTGACCTGCAGTCACTCAACAGCCTGACTGCACTTTCTTTGTTCCCCCTCAACTCTAGGATTCCCCAGTCCGAGTGCTGTCCCTACCCTTTCTCATCCCCCCCCCAATAAAACTAAATTTTTATTACCCATTCTGGAAGATTCAATTCAAGTTTCACTTTTTCTGCAAAACTTTCCCTACCTAATCACCAATCTAGATAATACTGATCTTCCTCTTCTCTGAGCCCTGAGGCAAACTTGTCTGTTTTGCTCCTGTGAGTACAGCATTCTTCTCAACTGCTATGTATGTGTGCTTTATCTTCCCAACTACATTATATGTTCCAGAGGGGCAAGGAGGGGTAAAGAGCGTGGACTATGTCACAGCTTTTGGTATTCTCTTATCCCATGCCACTGCTTTGCTTTGCTTACAGTTGACCCGCATACATTCTTACTAGATGACTGTAACATTTCACATGAGCAAGTAGAAAATTGAGATAGCAGGGAAATAAGAAAAAGAGAGACAAAAAGAAGTGTGGGAAATGAGAAGACTGGGCAGTAGAAACTCAAATCTCAGGGAAATGACACAATGTAGGTCCCTGGCTGATACTGGGCTGCATATTTCCTTAGGAACCAGGCAGAATAAGACCTGCTGTGCTTTCCCTATAAAAAGAGTTCCATTTATTGATTTTGATCACAGGAAAATGGTCAAATCACAAAACAAACATAACTAATACTTTGCTGAGTATTGATGAGACTCAGTGAATAAAAACAGTTTCAGTCCCAGCTTAGCATATAATTTAAGGCAGGTAAAACAGGTTCATACTAGCACACTGTGTATATATGCATATGCAACAGAATCAAATAAAGGTCATGATTAAATAGCAACATAAAAAGTGAGCCAAGTGATGAACACACACTGAAGGAGGCTGGAGGAGAGAAGCACAAGCACATTTACTCTCTTGCATTGAAAGGCCTCATGGAGGGAAGAAAATGTAGCCTCCTAAGCAAGAACCCCAGGTAAAGAACAGACAGTGGGTTATGAATGTAGAATGGGAGAAAGCAAAGCTGTCTGGAGCTTGGAAAATATGTTAAAAATGATGAGGAACTGAAACCATTCTAGAAATTGAGAAAAATAAAACCTGCCAATAATCATCATATTTGACTTGAAGCAGTCAGTTGCTTCAGTTGTTGGAATGATACAAGAACCAGAGGGTAGAAGTTAAGTAGAACACTGTTGGAGAGTAATGGGGATGATGAATATTCTAGGCATGTTTGCTAAATGGAAATAAGTAAGCAGGGATGGCAGCTAAAAGAAGCAATAGGTTCGATGTGAACTTTAAGAGAAAATGGAAAAAAAGTAGCTTATGACCTCAGCAAGAGTACAGGAAGGTAGTAACAACACTCCTAAGGAGTGGATGAATCCCAGGTAGAATGGTTGCTTTTGGAGACACCTGGAAAGGAAGCCTTTACTTCCTAGGGAGATACAGTTTGACCTTCCTGATTAAGTAGAACAAAAGATATAGGTATGTAATTGTAATCTAAGGCCAAAGAGAACTAAGCTTCAGGCTAGAGCATAAATCAGGCACACAATGGCTGAGGATTCTGTTACATAAACCAGAGGTTTGTAACACTGATTCAAACCCTCCATTTAACATGAGATTTATAATCCTTCTTCAGCTAAGCCATGAACTAATATTCCCTTACCCCTTTCCTAGGGAGTACTAGCATCTTTTTGTATGTTCCTAGGTATGATATTTAAAGAATTCCATGGTCAAGTAAACTTGGAAAACAATGGGTAACACAAAGTTAACATGTATCTTTACAGCAGGACCCCCTTCGACATCCTCTCTGTCTCTCTGTCTTTATCTCTTTTGTCTGTCTCTCTTTCTCCCTTTGCTATTTATATTAACAACAACAACAACAACAAAACACCACAAATTTTGAATGAAAAAGACCAAGGCTTTCTCTTACTCCTGTCTCCAGTTGCTCTACTCTGACTCATAAGCAAATTCTTCTGAAAGTGCTCTCAGAGAGGGGCCTGGGTGGCTCAGTCAGTTAGGTGACCAACTCTTGGTTTCAGTTGGGGTCCTGATCTCACGGTTGTGAGACTGAGCCCCGCATTGGGCTCCATGCTTAGCTGGGAGTCTGCTTGAAATTCTCTCTCTCCCTCCGCCCCTGCCCTCCTCTCTAAAATAATAAATAAATAAATCTTTAAAAAAAAATGAAAGTGCTCTCAGAATCTCTAATATGAAAACATGAATTGTGAATCATGAATTGGAAGACCAGGTATATTTTATTCTTATTTAAGGGAATATTTTTGGGAGAAACATATTCAACACCTCAAGCAACATAGTTTGGAAACATTTCTTTACATACTGAGTTACCTACTTGTAAAGATCAATTAATTGTTCTGCCTCGTTGACCTTTGTTATATTCATGATACAATATCATGTACTGCAGTTACACAAATATAAGATTTTATCTCATTTCTGAGTTGGAAGTCTTTTGGGTTCAGGGACAAAGTTTTAGTTAGTTTTTTTTTTTAATTTTTTAAACTGCCCATGACACCTAGCATAATATTTGATCAATAAGATACTTCATATATATCTGCCAAATTACAATGAATTAATTATCTAAGTGGCTTCATTTCTTTTGGGGGTTAGAGAAGAAAGAGGAGGAAAATGAATATGAGAAATATAAAAGAAATCATTGTAAGGAGGACCTTCTGATTTTTCTTTCATGAAACTTCAAGTCAAAACAGAATGACAAAGAAGTATAAGAAAGAGAAGTGTGTAAAATAGCTATTAAGTGTATTAAGTCAGAGAGCTATGAAGGAATGGAATTATTTTCTCATTTAGAGTTGTATTATTACTTTGTATTGTTAAGTCAATGTTATATCAGCAGTACCTAAATTTTAATTTCTAGCACAAACTAAGTTTCTGGGCTTTCATTCAACAATTAACATTATCAACTCAATGGCTTCTTTAGGAGAATAATGATAGGGTAAAACAATTGAGTTTTCAGTGTAAGATGCACAATTGCTTAACATGAAAAGACCTCAGGCTTTGTGTCTGGCCAATTTTATATTTCCTTTTACCAAACTATGGTACAGAAGCCCTGCCCTATAATATGCTTCTAATGTAATCAAGTCAGAGTATGATGTGGTAATAATACAGATTGTAGTCCGAGTGAACCATCATCATGGACCATTCTGAGGCTATTTTAGCTGAAACTAGGCTTAACCTCTTGTCACTATGGAGAGGGACATAAATGAGACTGGTTCCCAAGGACATGAAATGAGTTCTCAGAAACATAAAATTGATAGATGATAGATATAAGTTCTAGGAAAAGGGTGTCTTTAGCTGCCCTCTTGAATGCTGCTGCAATGAAACTCATCCAAGTTCAAAAATGCAAGGATAGGAGAGTAAAAGTAAAGTTCCAAGGAGAGAGAAGACTGTGGCTGAAATCAGGATGAGAGGTGAATGGGGCTGGGGAGGGAACACCTGCAAAGAAAAGCCTGAAATCTAATGTAAAGGGATGTCTGGGGGGAGTCCCCACAAACAAGTACTTCTAGCTCAATGACTTCATGATGTGAAGTGAGAGAAGGAGGTCATTACAGCAATGGTTTTTAACACAAGGAGAAAAATTCCAGCAATGACATTTTTCCAACCCAAATGATTTATCTCCTATGTGCTTGGCAACACATAAAACTCCAAATTGTAGTCCATAAATAAAAGGTTTAAGGCACGATGCTGTCAAAGTGGAATTCACAGTCTGCCAGGAGAGACAGACACATGAAGCAAAAAGTAGTGCTACCAATTGATGAGAGCAATAAGTGAAGGGTGAGCACAAAGTACGGGAACACGGGAGGAGAAAGAATTGTTCATGGGAAGCAGGGGTGGAAAGATCAGGGAAAGTGACAGAGCAAGTGACATTGGAACTGAGTCTATGAAGTTTACCTAGCACCCAGGGCCTGGGGGTGGGAGTGGCAGCAGAGCAAGAAGGGAGGCAAAAAGACACCAGTGAGGCAGAGGGCAGCGGGAACGACTGGTGCCAGGTGACAGATGCCATATAATCCACTGGAGAGCTTGGATATTATTCAGCAGGTGAAGATAGGTAATTTTTTATCCAGGGAAATGCTATAATCTGAAAAGATCTGGAAAGATAACTCAGGTGAGTTATGGATGGAGGTAGGAGAAAATGGAGACTGGGTGGTTAGTGATAGAGAAGATTCACCTCATTCACAGCACCACTGTCGGAAAGTATATCCTGATTGACAAGGATATGGCTGCAAGGTGCAGTCAGGCTTCTTTTCAGACTTCAAAATGATGAATCAGGCCTCATATTTAAGGCTTCTAGGGAAATGGCCATGAAATGCGCAGTAAAAAGAAAGATAAATAATATTCCTAAAATTTAATTAATTTCTCTCTTTCATTTTGCCTGGTTTAATGTTATGCTATACTCTTGATAGCAACAATCTAGACATTGTTCCATTAGTATATTTCACTTTTATATCAAGCCTCACAATTTACTGGTTTTATTTAGGGTAATGCACTCATATTTGGCATATTTATATCATTCTCATTTATTATTAAAAGCAATGTTATGTTTAGGTATTGAGGATCAATAAGACCTCCGTAATGTTTATACCATCATATCTTTTATAGCAAGCTCAGAGTGTTTCAGGTTTGTTTTTATAGGTGGTTTTTTAAAAGGCAATTTTATAGCCTTTACTCTGTCTTGGATAAAAAATTGGCTTACAAAATTTCCTTCACTGTGTTTGCAAAAAATGGGTCCACACAGAAACATGGAAGAAATTTTGAGTAACTATTTGGAGTTGATCTTTTTGTCATTATGCTGCATTCTACTAATATACACTAATTGTCATATGGAAACTTTATTTTTTTAAGTTTTTTATTTTAATTCTACTTAGTTAACATACAAGTCATGTTATATTAGTTTCAGGTGTACAATATGGTGTGATTCAACATTTCCATACAACATTCTGTGCTCGTCACAAGTGCACTCCTTAATGCAAGCTTTTTTATTTGTTTTCCTTCCTTCCTTCATTTTTTTCTTTGTTGTGTTGATAATTACTTGCACATCTTTGCTACTACCTTTCAATACATGCTATTACTACATGACAAATCTATGACTGTAGAGAATAGGCTATCATATTTCATCTTTACCTGTTGTACTAAGTGTATGACTGTAACCAATATAATAAACAAGAACTCATGAGGTAGAGTCAGAATGTAAATTTTTTTGGCTCATGATCCCTTTAAAATTTATCTAGGGTGAAGTTCTTCCATTACCCCTAGATAGAAAGATAAATGTCTTATTCTTTGTTTTAAAATATCTATTAAAAAAAAAAAAGACCTATACAATTTGACCCGTAAGCAATACAGTTTTGAACTGTGTGGGTCCACTGATACATGACTTTTTTTTTTTGGTAAATACAGTGTAGTACTGTAAATGTGTTTTCTCTGCCTTATGATTTTCTTAATCACATTTTCTTTTCTCTAGCTTATTTTATTGTAAGAATACGGTATAGAATATATATAACATATACAATATGTCTTCATCCATTCCTTGTGTTATTGGTAGGGCTCCCAGTCAACAGTGGGCTATTAGCAGTTAAGTTCTCAGGGAGTCAAAAGTTACATGCAGACTTTTAACTATGCAGGGAGTCAGTGCCCTTAACCTTCACATTGTTCTAGGGTCAACTGTATTTTAATTTAGTTGTACCACATGAAATTGCTGTATTTGTAGGTAAAAAATGATCAAATAGCAACAATTTCATATAGTTCAACCTAAATTAAAACAAACTCAAGAAGACAAAATATCAAAGTTGATTTATAGTTAAATTTTCTCTCCTCCCCTTACTAAGGCTTACAGGGGGTGAGAAGCATGTAGTTGAGAAAGGGGCACAACCAGCTGTTTCTTTGTTTCTTTACTCATCTTCCCTTAGATCATTAACTATAGTTTCTGACCTCTCCAGGGACAGGGGTAGGGGAGATGTATAAAGGATACAGGAATTCTTACTTGACTGGTGCTATCCTGAGGTAGATCAGGTGCTACCAGGTGATAACAGCCTTCTTGTGGGTTCTCTGCAGATTTCCCTTTACTTACACCCTTGTCTGAGTGAATATATTTCCCTACTGCAGTCCTAGACATCAGGGATGTCTTCTGCTTTTCTGTGCAGAAGAAGCCTCTGCTCACCTCCAGGAGTCTATGGATAGGACCTAGCACGATTCCACGATGATTCATAAACACACACATTCTTTGTACTGACAGACGCTGGGCCTGCAGGCCAATTCCACTGTGGCTACCTCTCATCTGATTGCCGGTCAGGAGCTGGTCGGCTGCTATCTCCCCCGTTAGGTATTTCAGGCAAAGGTCAGGCACTAGTCAAGGTGTGTCCCAACTTTAGTGGACACACCAAGCTCACTGTATGATCCCACTGAAGCCTTTCTCACTAGACTCTTCATAAATCCCCTCAACTCCATTCTTAATTCCTTTATACCTTTGAGGTGGGTGAGGAGTCTAAGAATTCATCATCCAGCTTTTAGCTTTCTATCTGTAGGCTCTCTCACAATTTATTTTTATATCTTCCCTTTTCAGGAATGAAGGTGGGGAGGATAAGTAATTGACCTGCTCCGTTTCTGACCTGGGCTGGTTCACCCCTCCTTAGGCAACCTGGTGGTCCCCGGCTCCCGGGAGGAGGTAGCCATATTGATGCCGAACTTGGCGCGCACACCCCATCAGCATAGCGCACTACAGCCCAGAACTCCTGGGCTCAAGTGGATCCTCCTGCCTCAGCCTCCGAAGGAGCTGGGACTACAGGCACGTGCCACCGCGTCCGGCAGAGGATAAGTACTTGGGAGGAAAAATTCCAGAAGCAAATTCTGTCAATCTTCGGGCAGAATTGGGTGCTTTAATTGAAAACAAACAAAAACAAAAACAAAAGACAAAACAATCCAAACTTATTTAAATTATGTTACCACCAGTCAGGGAAAAAAATGGTTGTTAAAATAAATTATTTATGTTTTTAGAGAGAATTACTGTAAGACCACATGAAAGATAACCATACTTTTCAGTACACATTTCTTTGAAGAGGAAGTATTTTTCCAAAATTTCTATGAACAAATTTCTTTTCTGAATCCACTGAAGGAAGGTCAAACTTTAAAGGGAGTTTAAATGCGTTACACTTAAAACCTTATTAAATACAGTTTAGCAAAATTGATGGCTTAGTAAATATGTCCTTTTCAATCCATCTCATTTAGAGAATTACTTATGAAACTAGTCATCAATACAACTTAAGCCAAAATAGAAAAAGATTAGAAAATACTAAAGTACAAACACTAAAGCCCAAAGTATAAAATAATATACTTAAAAGAATATTAAAATGCCAGTTATAGAAAAAGTGTCTCATTAAATGTCCACCTATCAGAGAAAAAATTTTAAAAGCATTAATTATGATACACACATTTATTCAACAGAGTCTCATTAAGGGCCCACTATATCACAGCAAAGCACTGGCTGCCACTGAAAAGGATTAAAAGGTGATATAAAGTCTGTATCTAGAGATGCAGCAGACACACGTACACTATATAGAATAATGCATTAGTCCTGTGTTTCTCAAACTTTACCGTGTTTAAGGATCATGTAGCTTGCTTACTTAAAATGCAGGCTCTAGAGCCCCACCCTGAGAGACTCTGATTCTGAAAATCTGGGGTACAGCCCAAGGACCTCAGGGATTTGGAAAAAGAAATTCTATGAGCCACTTTTGGAGAAACACTGCATTATACAGAAACCCTATGAGGGCACTGGCTGTGTCTGTCTTATTCTCCACTATTATCCAAACCCTAGCCCAGAGCCCAGTGCACTGTAAACCCTCAGGAAAAACATTTGAGTAAATGAATGAAGGAGTATGGATAAACTCCACAATGAATTATACAAGCGAGATGCAACATAAAAATTTAGCCATTTAAGAAGCTCCTCTCTCCTTAGGAAGAAGGTTTCCTTGGGTGAAGTCAGCAGATATCACAACTGACTCGGTGCACAGGGTTGCATTCTGAAATTTTCCCCTCTGTGGAATGGTGTCTTAGAACTGAGTAAATGTGACCTGACTCTTCTGCCTCAGAGTATGTTCATTTCCCTCCCATTCACTGGTAGCATCTGAACCCTTAAGGCCTGACCCCTATTCCTCTGAATAGAGTGATTGTTCCCCCCAAGGAAAGACATAGGATTCCATACAGCCCTCACTGGCTGGCTAGAATTCCACTGGTGGCTGGCAGAATAGCTCCTTTATTAGGACTTTCACTATAGAAATATAAAATTAATTACAGTTCTAGTGGATAGAAACATTAAAATTGCAGCAGGATGGGTTGAGTATATAAGCAACTGATTGTTATCTATTTCTTTACAAAACAGAGTCATCACTGGCACAGATCTCCACTGAGGCGGTGATTATTTTTCTAAGAGAGCCTTGTAGATTTCCTTCTTGAGGTTGTGGAGCAATTTCAAACATGTCACTGCTGCATTATTGTCCACAAATAGCTACAGATACATTTTTTTACAGTGAAACAGATAAATGAATTTAAAAATAAAATAAAATTTCCAGATGAATAAAAAATACTTGAAATTAAAAAAAATATTCCAAGACTATTCTTGAATTTGGAAAGAAAGGACTGGCTAAGGAAGCAAATGGGGTGGGCAAAACAGGTGGAAGTGAAGAAAGCACATCCTGGGGGAGGCAGTGAGAGAGGACAGAGCTGCGGTCTAGCCACTTCATGGCAGGTGTGTCAGGGGTCAGGGAAGAGAGTGCCACAGGGCTGGCCGCAGAAGGACAGGGGCAGTCATGATGAAACGAAAAGGACTAGAGACCTGACATTTAGGACCAGCTCTGAAACTTCTCCAGAAGTAGAGGTCTCCGCAAGGACAGAGAGCCCGACTGCAGTTGGAAAAGCCATGGTTTCTGATCTGTCATCAGTAAGCAAGTGACCTTGAACAAGTTACTTAGACTCTTCCATCCCCTCCATAGATTGAGATTTTGGGGCTAAATGACCTCCACAATTCTGCCCAGCTTTAATTTTATAGCGCTATGAAAATGTATTGACCAAAGAGAGAAAGGATGGAGAAGAGAGGAAAGAAGGAAGAGAGAGGTCCTCAGAAGGAGAAAAAGATGGAGGAGGAAGTCACATTCTGGAGTGGTCTTTTAAAGGATGCAGGCTGCCTTATGGCCTGCAGCAAGAAGAGATATAATATCCCCTCAAAACCTCTGGTAATTCACTTGGGAAGATTAACTGCAAATGAGAAACTTGTATCCAGGAAAATTTACATTTTGTGATGCATAAAAGTTCATTTTCTTTAAATAATTTTACACTGATTTCAAGATTTCTTTATGGTACAGTAGGATATACACAGCCTTGCCCCTTACCTAGCTCTCACCTATTCAGCCTTGGAACACAGCCATATGACATTTCAATTTGAGGTTTTCCATCTACTTTGCAATCTTCAACTACTATCCTTTTGGGAAAATTCATTTTATATATATGTGTATATAAATTTATATTTATAGGTATACATATACATAAATATATACAAGCATATCATACACATACACACATCTGTGTGTATTTATGTCCCACACTATGTGTGGGTGTGCCAAACATTAATGCAGTCATACCACTTTTTCAGTGCCTCAGAAATTTCTCCAAAAGTCGAGCTCTCAGAAAGAAAAGGAAAGACATTGGTCTGCTTGTACAGTCCTAAAATGTCCTGTGCTCTCCTGCAGTCCCCAAACCATGCAACAACCATTTTGACTCTGACTCCCGTACTAATTTCTGCTCTCAAGGCACTGACTTCACTCTGACATTTAATTTGCCTTTTATTCACTGGCATCTCCATATTTTAAGCCATACAGCCATATAAGATTTTTTTTTAAGTTTTATTATGTTATGTTAATCACCATACATCACATCATTAGTTTTTGATGTAGTGTTCCATGATTCATTGTTTGCGTATAACACCCAGGGCTCCATTCAATACGTGCCCTCTTTAATACCCATCACCAGGCTAACCCATCCCCCCCACCCCCTCCCCTCAAGAACCCTCAGTTTAATAAACATTAGATTAGTTAAACCCAAACTCAGTGTCTGAAGTGGGAGAGCCACATGATAAGTTTCACTTCATTTAATGACAATAAAGGGGATGTGTTTAGAAACAGATACTCATGGGGAGAAATTAAAAAAAACTATCAAACTTAACTGTAGCTAAAACATGGAGCATGTGCTTTTCGCTTAAGAAAATAAATTATTAAATATGAGAAAAAATGGACCTTAAGCGATATCCTGTGGTCACTTACGAATTTACTTGTGAGAAATATCTCTCATAATATGAGAAAGGAGATTGTAATGTGATGTGTTCTTTGGGATGTTAGATTAGTTTCCACAAATTCTGAAACCCTGCTTTGACATTACCAAAGGTGGCTACACTTGCCTTATAAGTAAGAATACTATCATGATTTTACAGAGGTTTATAGGGGATACTTTCTAAGAGCATTAGAAATGGCAGTTTTCATAATATTTTCTGTTTAGAAAATAACAGGGTCAGACATATGGAATATAAAATTCATCCCAAATATTAGCTTTATTGATTAATTTATTTTCGGAGTATTTTGTATTATTAAAAATCTATACATTTTTATCTTTAGGACAACAGAAGTCAAAATGCATAGTCACATACCTGTGTCTGTTTAGGACCAATATCCATTCTTTCAAGAAGGTCATTTAAAAAAGCTGTAACACTCTCCCAGGGGTAAATACTATTGGAGCCATCCAGCACTATGACTATGTCCAGTTGGGTGCTGCATTCTGTAATAAAAAGAGTCAACTGTGCAAATTTGGAGTTTGTCTTTTTAGATAGTATGAAGGTGTATGGAGTGTTTTCATAGCTGAAATAAGCTCATTTTAAAAGATAAGCTGAGAGTTTACATAGTGTATACATTGGGTTTATAATCAGAAAAAATAGTTTTAGGAAAAGTAAAGGTGATAAATACTACTGCATTCAATAGCAATTGGTTTAGGATTCTTATCAAGTAAAACTCATCTCTACTTAATTTTAATCAACATTGTATGAGTTATCTTTGGAAATTTTCTCAATATGAATTTTTTATATAACAGTTCTCATTCTGTGTGTATTTCAAATGAGATTACTTTCTTCAAAGAGACTCACTCTTTAAATAAAAACAGTGTGACAGCTTTAGCTATGATGTTTAAACAAGATTCTGTTAAAGGTTATTTACACTAATAATCAGCTCCAAAAATAGAAGTGAGGTTTGGTTATAAATTGGCAAAGCAAACATTTACCTAAATTGGTAATGCTGGTAGCTGGGAAAATACTTCAAGCTCTTTGGTATGCTCCTGTGTATACATATGTCTCATTCATTGCTTACACTTTTCAAACATGTAAGAACATTGCATAAAATGTGTACCTCGTACAGGAGCAATGGAGTTCACGACTTGAAATGTGGGGCTGACATCAGAACAGATTCCAGTTGTGTAATGCAAATGTCCACATCTATAGGCATATAAGGGGCCACATGCCTTTTAAAAAATTAAAAACCATAAGATTAAAAATTATATAACAGATTTTATAAAGTCTTAGAATAACAGCATTCCTGGTTCATTAACCAACTCTTTGCTATCTTACCAGAAACCCTCCGTTTGGGTTGGTGACTAAAGTTGATCCAAAAGTCATGTTCTCCTTTACTTCTGTGACATTGGGAATTGATGTATTAACTAAAAATAGAACAAAATTTTATGAGGGTAGAAAACAAAGTATAATTAAGTGTCTTCTCATTAAGACATTCTATTTGCTTTGCTCATATCATAGCACTTTCTTCGTCTGATTCAACTAAATAGTCTTCAAAGTATTATTAAGGAATATAATGAACAAGCTAAGGCTAAAAACCTGGCTTATGTCCCAGAAACTTTGTCTGGATAGCTGTCTCAAATAGTTTTGCTGAACTGTAAAAGAATGCAGAACTATTGGGGCAATGAGAGAATGTGGGATAGCCTTTCACACATTTTTGCTAATTAAAACAAATAAAATATTTAACCTCATAATATTATAGACATAATGTAAACTTACACACCTACCTTGCATGTTATATCTATATGTTATAAATAACCAATGATAAAACATGATTTCTGACAAGAGGGAAAATGAGTAGTAGAGCAGATAAAAAACCCCTCATATACCAAATATAAGTTTATGATCATTAATTTCACCATCATGGGGACATCATGAAGGTAACAAACAAAACTGGAGCAAGACTGAGCATTGGTCAGGACGTTTGGAGAAAAGAAACAATGAAAGGATACCATTTGACATTCGAGATAGGAACGTTGGGTCTTGAAGCATGCCAACCTAGCAAAATTGGCAAGAAGTTCCAGTTATTCATTTTGAAAAAAAAAAAAAAAAGATTGGACAGGGAAATAAAAATCTTCTAAACCCTGCTTAGCAGAGTGCTGAAATATTTGAAAGTGGCAGAACTCAGGTTCAAGAAAGATTTATCTCACTGTTAAGGCCCAGAAGTTTTTCCTACCTTAAAACCATATACAGCTTAAAGTGAGGGAATGGAAGCCGAGATTCCTGAATGGTCACACTGTCTTCCTAATCTGACCGTGGTCCTTGTCCCAGAGTTTAGTCTGGTTTGCCTTGAAAGTACTTGGAACTGGGCTATTATTTACACAGGTCTTGAATAATCTGGATTAGAGTTTTTTATTCTAGGGTTGACCCTGGATGAACATTCTTGGGACATTACGGACTATAGCAGGAACTTCTCCACCGTTGTTGATGTAGTTAAAATCTCCAAGCTAATGTTAAAACTCTATTACAGTTTCCAGTAATGAAAGAATAGCTCCTATCAGAACAAGTCCTTTGCAAATAACAACTATAACTCTAGGAAAAGGAGGAAAAAAAAAAAAAACATCTGAAGGCACTGGAAAGCAACCAAAAGCAGACAGAAACTGGAGGCAAGTATGTACTTGTAAGAAAAGATAAGCACTGGGTGAGTTTCCTGTTTATGTGTTTGTTTTCCCCCAAGGGAAGGCTCTTGTCAGTGGCTAAACCTCAAATAAAGCTCAAAGTCTTACTGTTTTGAAGAAACAGAGGACAGAAATTGGGGTAATGACAGCAACTGCAAAGTGAGGGGGTATATCTTGGAAAGCAGAACCACAAAAAGAGAGTTCCAACATATACGTGTATATTCTGTCCAAATATCTGAAGGACTTGAACTGTATATGTGCAGGGTAAATTTCAAACAGCTCAGCTACAATTAGAAGAACTGAATAGAGTTTTTAACTGCTTCCCACTGCAGTTTGGAAATTGAGTTCAGCCAAGTAAACTGTCTGCTAAAACAAAAAGTTAAGACTATTCAAAGACACATAAAAGATCTAGAATCTCCACACTTATAACTCAAAAGTATAATCCAGGATATAATCCAAAATTACTAAACACAAGATAAAACAGGAAAATGTGACTCAAGCTCAAGAGAAAGGTAATAAATAGAAAGTGATGTTGAGATATTCCAGATGTTCTAATTATCAGACAAGGATATTAAAGCAGCTATTATAACTATGCTCATAAATGTACAGGAAAAATGTTCATAATAAACAAAATTGAAAGAAAGAGAACTGAAAAATAAAATATTTGAAGTTAAACCTACAAAATATATACTAATTTGATGGTATTTAATACTGTATAGAACACTGATAGGATTCTAATTCTTGGATAGTTCTAATAGGAAGTTTCTAGTCATGTTCTAATTACAATGATATTTCTATCAAACTTACCCATTTCTATATAAATTTACCTTGTACTACTCTCTTTAAAAGAATTTATGTATTACAAGTCTTGTGCTATTTTCTTTTTAAAAAGAAACAGTTAAATTTTGTGGAGGCAATGTAATGGGTGGGGTTATTTGGAAAGGTCTTTTATTTCTAAATCTATGGGTATTCTATAATGAATTCTAAAGCAAATGAAGGGCAGACAATCAAAATGTCATTTTATGTGAATCTGAGTGATAAGAACTGAAGAATATTTATAGATTCTTGTAATCTTTTCTTGAGTTAAAATTTATTTTTAATGAGAATACTGGGTATAATTTAGGATCAGGCTTTAACGTTTTGACTTTACGTACCTGGTAGATCCAACTTTATGCAAGGTAATGGTTTGCCTCTCCCAACTGGACACTTATAGACATCTCCAGTTCTGTTCTTGGGTTGACCAACTAGAGGAGAACCAACAAGCACCCTGGAAGTTACATAACTCAATTAACATTTTTGAATAAAAGGAAACATTTTATTTTAGTTATTTCATGACTAGTTCCAAGACAATGACAGTTTCATAGACATAATCAGATAGTTACCCTCTGTTAGTAATGTAATGTTATTCAAAATAAGCTGAGTGTCTTCAAATTGCAGGTTGATTTGTATTAAAAAACTATAAAATATATAGAGGAGAGATTTCAGTATATTTTATTTATTGTATTATATATTACTTTATTATATATTTTATTTGGGGGCTGAAATAATAAATAGTGGTTAAGCCTGCTGCTGTGTTAGTTCACAAAGCATACATGGAAGTATAAATGACTTTTTCCTATGACGAGTTGATAATTTCATAGAGAAGTTAGCAAGTATAAACATTTGATTATCATAAGAATTAGTATTAGTATATACTAGTTTGTAAGCATTTAGAAAATAAGGATAGTTGTGAGACACAGGTTAAAATCACTTACTGTCTTTTTAGACAGAATTATAGAATTGCTTTAATAATAATTAATGAAAAAATATAATCATGATTTATTTTAGTCCTAGGAAGCCATTTAACAAGTTTTCCTGTGATATCTTTGGGAATAGTGTAGATGAACGTGGTTGAGTGTTAAGGCACTTGGGTGGATTCACAGCTGCTGATTCATTGCTGGGTGAAAAGCTATATACAAAGATGCTGATTACTATCAACCAAAGGACTTTAATTATGTGCCATAAGAATGTACTTGGGTTGTCTTAGCCTGTATCTTTGTTTATGACTTTTGAGAAGATACAGAAAGCATAAAGTTATGCATCAAGTAAATCAGTATATCTATTTGGGCAATCAGAAGTGTCTCAAAATTCTGGAACTAGAAACTTAATAAACTAGTTAAAATTTAATATGAACCTATGTAAATAACTTCACTTAGCTGCATACTATTATCTACATCAATACAGAATGTGGGCAACCTGACTCAATAGGAGTTCATGTAAAAATGACAGGGGGGTTTGTTGATAGCAAGTAAACATGAGCCAACAGTGTATTTTAGTATCAAAAATGCTAAAGTGACCGTAGGCTGCATTGCTGGAAATAGATGCCCTGGTCAAGGAAAGTGATCACCCCTCTGTGCTCTGCACTGTCAGACCATGTCTGTAATCTCCAAATTAAAAGGGACATAGGCACAATGGGATGTATTTGGGAGTTATGACTCAGATGGTTAAGCACCTGGTAATTTTGTCAGACCAGAGGTGCTTGAGGGAAAGTTGGGGATGTTTAGCATAAAAAAAAAAAATCTGAAGGAGAGTTGAGAGGTTCCATAGGAGTGTAGGTGCTGAAGGCATATATTTAAAAAAAAAATCTAAATATTTGAAAGTCTCTCATATTGAAAAGAAATGGGATTTATTTTGTGTAAATTCTTTGGATAAAGCTAGTATTAATGAAAATGTTTTATAACATGCAAATATTGAATTGTTGAACAGACGCCCTAAAACATAGCTATGCTTTAATGCCTTTGTAAAGCCATTTTTTATATGCATAAATAACCATAAAAATGTTTAAACCTTTTAATGCATAATTCTTACTTCTGGCAATCTATCCTAAAAAAATGGCCTAAATTAAGGGAAAAAGCTTAATGCATAAAAAATAATGCTCATAGTGTTATATACAATATAAAAGATGAAAAAAATATAGTCAATAGCAAAAACTAATTAATTATTGCAGGGTCATTCTATAGAATATTGCAGTCATAAAAAATAATAGTTAATAAGATTGTATGGTGGTATTAAAATCATTTATGATCTAATTCAAAGTAAAAATCTACCTCATTTAGTGAAAATCTATGACAATTCAAAGTGGATGACAAATTATATTAAATGTATTCATCATAATAGCAATGACAATAATAGCTGGCACTTACTAAATCTATACCTTGTGCCATATACTGTTCTAAGTGCTTTCCATAAACTAAGTAATTTAATCCTCTCCATTAAATACAGCATGAACTTTGGTGCCAGACTTCATGCATTCAAATCATAGCTTTGTCACTTAGTTGCATGATTTAGGACAAGTCACTTAGGCTCTGTGCCTTAGTTTCTTCATCTGTAAAAATGGAACTACTACATCTATGTAAAACATAGATTAAAAGGGAGTTCATCAAAAAACAAATTATATTAAGGAAGTTATGGTTAGTGTTCTTTCCCCAATATTTTCAAAGCTTTTTTTAATGTGATTGATTAGTTTTATAGTTAAGACAGTTTAGAGGAAAGTAGTGAGCCTATTTAAATATTTAAGTTGAGGCTAGATAGATTGAATAATGTTTATTAAGAACAGTCTATAAGCCCAGCATGTACACTAGGCCCTGGGGATATGAAATCAATAAAACACGTTTTTTTAGGTTGCTTAAAACTTAGGGGGAAAGCAGAACTATAAATGGACTATTATAATACTGAATAGGTCAGAACTTGGTGCAACTTCAGCAAGGTCTTAGAAGCAAGAAGAAATAGCTTTTTGGTAGGTCCAAGTAGCTCATCGTAGCTGGAGTAGAAGTTGAGCCTGGCAAGCTAAACAGTGTCCAGATCACGACCATCCCTATAGTCCAGTTTAAGGAATTTGGATTTATTATATGGAGGGGAGAGTTGGGAACCACCAATGCTTTTAAGGAGGGATGTGACATGATCAAATGCTTTACAGAGCTTATTTGCTTGCAGTGTCATGAATAAATTGGGAAAGGGGAAAATTAGACTCAGAGAGTGAAGATAAGAGTTTCTAGACCCAGACAAGAAAGAAGGATCTGAATTTAGGAAGTGGAGAGGAAGGGAGAACAATTTCTACAAATAGAATATAAGTTATCTTACTCTAGGTTTCCCCAAAAGCAGACCCTAGACAAGGACTTTGGTGCCGGTAGATTTTGGGGAGGCAATTCCAAGCACACACAAATGTGGAGGTGGGAAAATGATAGAGGGAAGAAAGGCTGATAGAGTGCATTGATAATGGTTTACTTCTGCAGGGCTCTGGGCTGTCTTGCTGGTGAGCATCTCAGAAACCACATGGAACATATATGAGCAAGCTCTGAGCATGGTTGAGGCCCTAAGAATAAATACTACTGCCTTATGAGAGTACAAAGTAAGAAGAGAGCTGAAGGAAAAAATAACACCTAAGATTTTAATGAGCAAAGGAAGAAAACTGGTAGGAGTGTCCAGAGAAGGAGAGAGAGAATTAGGAAACAGTGGTATCACAAAAGACAACGAGGAAAGAATATAAAAAATGGGAGCCATGAGTAAAGAGCAGACGTCGTTTCAAGACATTTGGCTAAAAATGAAGGAGATGGGCCATGTCAATATGTGTGGGCTTTTTTCCCCCATGCAAACCATCAAGGGTTTGAGGTGAGCTTAATTTTATTATGGAAGGCATCCATATATTGATAAATGATGTTGAGAAAGAGCTAGTAACAAGAGAAAGGCTAATATTACAGAAGAGAGAGCCCCTGAGCTGGTGGAAGGGATGGATCCAGAAGGACAAATTTGTCTTAGACATGAGGAAGGGCCACTGATTACCTAGGCAGGGATCTGGGTGCCCCAGTATCCAGAGGTTTGAAACTGTAGTAGATGGCTTGGAAATTTTTTGCATTCTTTGTAATGTGACATTGTCCTTCACTGTCCTTCACTAAGGCAGAATCTGTTTTTTCCTCCTGTCAAACTGGGACTTACTTGATAAACAGAAGGCAGCAGAAACAGCACTGTGACTCCTGAGGCTTGAGTAGTGTATAGAATTGTCAAATCAATACGTTGTACACCTGAAGCTAATGTAACATTGTATGTCAACTATATTTCAATAATTAAAAAAAAATGCATTACAGATTCTACTTCACTCTTTTGGAAATCTGAGATCACATGCTGTGAAGAAGCCCAGTCTAGCCTAATGGAGGATGAGAGGTCACATGGGGGAGAAGTAGTGCTTGAGCCAACAGCATGAACTGCCAGGCATGTGAGTTAAATCATCTTAGACCCTCCAGTCCCAAGTGAGGTACCAGATGAGCATTCATGCAGTTCCCAGGTAGCAGGGGAACACCTATGCAATCCTCAAAATCTTGAGAAATAATAAAAAATATTGTTTGAGCTCACAAAGTTTTGAGATGATTTGTTATATACCAAGAGATAACTGAAACAGGAAGGGAGGATAAAGTTTTAATCTAGAGCCCCTCCCTCCTTTCTTTCCTTCTTTCTTTCCTTAACTTCCTTCCTTCTTTCTTTGAAAACAGTAGCAATTGCCATTTCATGAGATTTAGGGACAGAGGTAATTGGGTGGGGGGCTTGCAGAGATTTAATTTAGATTTAAACTGACAGGGCCTATGTAGACCAGTTAGGGAACCCTCAGGCCAAAATGAAGTCAGGGATGTTTTGGAAGTTGTTTCTACTGTAGATGTAAGATAGGCCTCCAAAGCCCCTTCCAATGCGAAGATTTCATGATCCAAATAGACAAATTATGTGTGTAGAAGAGTACTGATTAGTTTAGGAAACATGTACCATTAGCTGGGGAAAATCTAGGAAAATTGATGAAAAGTGAGTGCTGAATGGCATGTTAATAGTAAAGTTATTGTGAATTTTAAAACAGGAGAGAAGAGAGATTTGCAGCCCAAGCAAAAGTTGAAAACAGGAGAGTGAGGGCTGAAAATGAGGGTGATGAGGAGGTCCAGGTGGTGGGAACACAGTGGAGAGCCTCTGTATACACTGGAGCAGGGAGGTTGAGAGTGGCATGCCTCTGACTTTAAAGGAGAGGCTCTGTAGTTTATATTTGATTTCTAGGGCAATAGAAAGCCCCTACAGTATGGGGATCACTGGAAATGACCCGAAATAGCAACTGGAGCCATGGCCGATTCTGGATTCTGGAGAAGTAAGCCCTGAGGTGTGAGAGCTCAGAAAGCAGTAGTGTAGTAGACCAGGACTACCTAATCTGAAGTAAGTCTCACTTTTCCCAAGCTGTATAAAAATAACAAGATCCTAGAAAAGTATCAGCATAGTCTTTATGGAATTTCAGGAATCTCCAGTATTCTCAATCCCCATTATCTTGCTCTTTTTTCTCAAATACTTACTACATTCTGACATGATATAACCTACCTGTTTATTACATTTATTATTTATTTTTTGTTCCCTCCTTCCCCAGTAGAATACAACCTTCACAATAGCAGGAATTTTCATCTATTTTGTTCACTCATATACCCTTAAGGCTTATAAGAGTGCCAGAAACAAAATAGGCATTCAGTAAGTATTTACTAAGTGAATGAATTAATGATTGTATCAAATGCGCTAAGAATCTGAATAAGACAGACCTGGGAATTTATGACTCATGTGACCAGCTAAGAGGTCCTAATTGTGAAGTCTTCTTTTCCATTTTAGAGGCTGAATCTTTTGCTTAAGCAGAATGCCATATATGACTTTGGCATGGCACAGGAGGCATTTCCACAGGTCAAGTTTCCAGAGAATCCTTGTGGTTACAGGACAGAATTGGCAGAAAGTCAGAAGGCTGGTGTTCCATGTCCTGGCCCTGATACATACTTACTATATTAAACCCTTGGCAGTTCATTCTCTGAGTCTCAGTTTCCTGTCTAGAAAATGAGGATGGTAACAATGGTATCTGCTCAAACCCATAGGGTCACTGTGTGAAGACCCAAGATACATTGTGTCATGAATGATGATATTGTTATTTCAAATTTTAATGCAAGTTTGCTTTAACTCATTACATTTTATTTCTGTTAGATTTTTGCTTTTTCTATGGCACTATTGCAATGATGTGTGTGCAGATTAAGAGGATTAAAGAATGTTCTGGATCTCATTATTGATCTCTAGAGAAACACCTGATGAACTCAAAGATCATCAAAGTGAGAGAAACAATTTTTTCTATACCCATTCTATGACTAATTCTAACTCTTTCTATACTCATTCTAAAATGACTAATTCTGATTCTCATTCACTCATTCTAAAAGTTCATCTTATAATCTGCTCTCCTCTATGAAAAAGCTCCAGTCATAACAAAATTTAGTAACCTGAGAAATATTTGCTATTCATAATAGTCATTCTTGTCATTGTGACCATTAGTTTACTTATTTGAAGAGTAGCTGTTCTGTGACTCCTCTACTTCATATTTATGTTTTTTCCTCTGTAAAAGATAGTTTTCTAGAGATTTTTGTCTCATATTTACATTATCTCATGAACACTCTTTTCACCTCTTTTTTGATGTTCAAGTCAAAGTCACTATCAGAGTACCAAGTACCCCCGCCAGCCAGTACCCCCCTTTTTTTAAATGAATTGAGTGTTTGGTCATCTTGGAAAATGAAGTTACATAGTAGTCCCATTAGCTGCAGTACTTTCAGTAATGAAAGGTATAGGGGTGGAAATGAGGTGAGCCAAAGAAATGACAAGTTTAGCAAGGAGGAAATTTCAACTTCAAAAGATATTATAAACAATGGAAAATAAATATTATATTATAATTGTAAGAGAAAATGTGCTAGAACCTTTGAAAAATCTTCTTACCCCAAGCTTGAATAGGTCTTACTTAAAACATACATACATTGGAAATAGAGCAGCAATCACATGAATTCACTGGTAAACCTTACTTGGCATAAAGCAGGGTCCTCTAGGGAAAAGGCAGGAAGCCAACATATTTTGATATATATTGGGTGGAGGATTGACTAGGGAGGTATCTGCATCATGAAACCTACTTTGAGAGGCAGGCTCACTGAAGTCACTGAACCCCAAGAATGGTTGCTTGAACAGCAGTTAAAAGGGTTGATGCACATATTAAAAGGAATGAAGCAAAGGAGCCACAGAGTGGAAAGCCCTGAGACAATATCTCACATTTTCCCATTTGGTGGAAACTTTGCCATACTGGTGATTACCACTAAATCTGGAAAGTTTGTGCAATGCTGAGCACATTTAAGTTTCTTTTCTTCAAAGCAAAAGTATTAAACTAATTGTGTTCTCTGTGAATTTTTCTGAACCACATTGCAATTACTTGGATGTTTCAACTCATGCTAGCCATAATGAACAACGGCTGATCTTAATCAGAGGTATAATGTGTTCTGCTACTGAGAAAACATGTGGTTTCTGAGCCAAATATATAAAGTAAATTACACTTTACAGTAAACTTTTGAAAGGTAAAGGGGGCATAAGGCTGCCCTTTTTTGTTAACTTTTAATTCTTTCTAAAGAATTAAAGTAATGCTTTTCTTTTTTTTTTAAAGATTTTATTTATTTATTTGAGAGAGAGAGAATGAGAGATAGAGAGCACGAGAGGGAAGAGGGTCAGAGGGAGAAGCAGACTCCCTGCTGAGCAGGGAGCCCGATGTGGGACTCGATCCCGCGACTCCAGGATCATGACCTGAGCCGAAGGCAGTCGCTTAACCAACTGAGCCACCCAGGCGCCCTAAAGTAATGCTTTTCAAATGCACAGACTGCACTTGTAATGGACCAACAAGTACTACTTCTTTTTTTTTAAATTTTATTATGTTATCTTAATCACCATACATTACATCATTAGTTTTTTTTTAATTTTTTATTGTTATGTTAATCACCATATATTACATCATTAGTTTTTGATGTAGTGTTCCATGATTCATTGTTTGCGTATAACACCCAGTGCTCCATTCAATACGTGCCCTCTTTAATAACCATCACCAGGTTAACCCATCCCCCCACCCCTCCCCTCTAGAACCCTCAGTTTGTTTCTCAGAGTCCATAGTCTCTCATCGTTTGTCTCCCCTTCTGATTCCCCCCCTTCATTTATCCCTTCCTGCTATCTTCTTTTTTTTTTTTAACATACAATGTATTATCTGTTTCAGAGGTACAGGTCTGTGATTCATCAGTCTTACACAATTCACAGTGCTCACCATAGCACATACCCTCCCCGATGTCTATCACCCAGCCACCCCAACCCTCCCACCCCCACTTCTTTAGGCAAACTTCAGCCAAGATGCAATATGGGTCAGGGTGATTTTTTAAAAATCTGAGGTTGATGAGCTTCCAAAACCTGAGTAGTAAATATGATTTATAAAGGTACCCACCTCTGGAGAAAACCTGAGTAACAAAATCCACGTCCTCCAAATACGTCAGTTATTCCATAGGCAATTTCTTAAAGTAAGTCTACATCCTATCTGCTTTTATAAACACAGAATATCCAAACATGTTTCTAAAATTTATTTTACAGTACCAGTGCCTGGATCTCTTTAGAACAATATGCTGCTACTATGCCATCCTTAAAGGTTTAGACATTTAGATTTTTGTAGTTTGCTTACTTTTAAATTCAGTTGGCCACATTGCTTTTGTTATTCTGATTTTTCACACCTCTTATATAAAACCATTGTGAATATGGAATGACAAAATGGAATTAAATTATCTGACATCCTTATACATTCAAATGCTCACAAATTCTCACATGTATGTTAACATGTAAAGTCTGAAACTGTGAAGATAGTTATTATCAGCATTTACTTCTTAATATAGTTCTAATAAAGAAAAAAGCACCAGACTGGGAGTGGAGAGATGTGAGTTCTATCTTCAGCTCTGGCGCTAAGTAGTGACAGAAGTCACTTACAAAAAAACAAAAAAACAAATACTTTATTGAAATATGATTGACATATTAAAAGTTGTACATACTTAATGTATACAACTTGATGAGTTTAGAGACAAGTATACACCTGTTAAACCATCACCCCAGTCTATATGCCATAAACGTATCTATCGCTTCTACAAGTTTCCTCCAATACTCTTTTTTTTTCCTCCAATACTCTTTAGTTACTATTATTATTATTTCATGATAAGAACACTTAACATAAGATCTACCTTCTTTTTTTTAATACTGCTGATTATAGTTTATTATAATAGGATACAAATTAAGACGAGTCCTCCAAAAGAGACCACAGTACAAGGTCTGGGAGGGTCCCAAATGTGAAGTTTCTGTGTCCTCAGGACACAACACTTGCAGCCCATCAGTGAGCAGGAAGCTCACTCAAGCCTCAGTGTCCTGAGTTTTTATTAGGGCCTTATTATATAGGCATAATTACTTGAAAAAGATCTACCTTCTTAATACATTTTTAAGTATACAGTACAGTATTGTTAGCTATAGGCACTATGCTGTACAGTGAATCTGTAGTACTCATTCATCTTGCATAACTAAAACTTTGTGCCCTCTGAGTAATACTTCCTTGTTTTCCCTCCTCCCAGCTCCTGGTAGCCATGATTCTACATGCTACTTCTATGACTTGGACTATTTTAGACTCCTTGTATAAGTGAGATCATGTAGTATTCATCCTGTGTCTGGCTTATCTCATTTAGCAAAATGTACTCCAGGTTCCTCCATGTCTCAAAAGGCAAGATTTCCTTCCTTTTCTCAGGCTGAATAATATTCAGTGTTATGTATATGACACATTTTTAAAATCTATTCATCCATCAATGGACATTAGATTGCTTTCAAATCTTGGTTGTTGCGAATAATGTTGCAATGAACATGGGAATGCAGATACCTCTTCAAGATCCTGATTCCAATTATTTTGAATATTTACCCAGATGTGGGATGCTAGATCATATGGTGGTTCTATTTTTAATTTTCTGAGGAACCTCTATACTATTTTCCATAGTGATTGCATCAATTTTCATTCCCACCAACAGTGCACAAATGTTTCCTTTTTTCCACATCCTTGCCAACACTTCTCTTTTGTGTTTTTGATAATAGTCATAGAAGAGCCATTTTTAACATTACTTGTGTGTGTGTGCTTGTTTTTTCATTAATGATAACAGGGAGTTAAACTAGATTCATTTTTTTCAGCCAACAAATAATCATCGAATGTATATTATGTTTAAGGCCCGGTGCTAAATTGCAAGTGGGAACCAAAACCAGTCTTTGTTCTCTAAATATTTCCTCTAATATATTAACTTCTCCCTCTTATCTGTATTCCATTTCAGGTTTCCAACTATCCAGACATACTCAAGCTGTTAAAAACCATACTTACCAACTTCCTGATAAAACTTATTTTTCTTTCCTGTATATTTTCCTCTAAATGGCTACCCTATTTCCAATGATCCAGTGTAGAAATTCTGGAACATGTTTGACTCCTCCTACATCTCCATTTGACATTTCCAAACTTCCACCAATGATTCATCTAAATTTATCTTGGATACACTTTTCTTTCATTCCAGTTCTCCCTAATCTAGCCTGGGACCTCATCTCTTAAGCACCAGATTGCTATTTTTGCTTACCTATAGATTCCCCAGCTTTCAGGTACTTTTTTCTCCAATCCAATCTTTACGTAATTTCCTAAACTAAGGTTCATAAAAACCACCTACAATGGTTCTCAGTGCCCTTTACTTAGGTCCAAGTTTCTTCGTCTGGCTTCTAAGGTCTGCCACTACCATTTCTCCTCTATCATCCCTGTGTCAGTCCTGTTTGCTTACAAACACACCCATTTCTCAAATCTATGCCCTTGCTTATGTTGCTTCCCAGATTGGAGGGGCATTGCTTCTTTTTTTATTAAAAATTAAATCATCTTTCAAGACTCAGCTCAAGAGTCAAGAATCAATTCCTCCTTCTCTTAAATCCTATTGAATTTATAGTGTATATTATACTGATTAGCACAACTGTTTTTTTTTAATATTTCAAGTTTTCATTTAAATTTTAGTTAGTTAACATATAGCATAACATTAGTTTCAGGAGTAGAATTTAGTGATTCATCACTTACATATGACAACTAGGGCTTATCACAAGTGCTCTCCTTAATGCCCATCACTCATTTAGCCCATTCCCTGCCCACTTCCCTTCCAGCAACTCTCAGTTTGTTTGCTATAGTTAAGAGGCTCTTATGGTTTGCCCCTCTCTATCTCTCTCTTTTTTTTATTTCACTTATGTTCATCTGTTTTGTTTCTTAAATTCCACATATAAGTGAAATCTTACGGTATGTGCCTTTCTCTGACTTATTTCGCTTAGCATAATATACTCTAGCTCTATTCACGTTGTTGCAAATGGCAAGATTTCATTCTTTTTCATTCTTTTGATGGCTGAGTAATATTCGATTATGTGTGTGTGTACATATACACACCCCGACATCTTCTTTTTCCATTCATCAGTCGATGGACATATGGGGAGGAACATAGGGAGATAGGTGGGGAGAAGCAGAGGGAGAGAGAATCCCTAGCAGGCTCCAGGCCCATTGAGGAGCCCGATTCAGGGCTCCATGCAGGGCTTGATCCCACAACCCTGAGATCATGACCTGAGATGAAATCAATAGTTGGATGCTTAACTGACTGAGCTACTGCCCAACTGAGTTTCAGTTTATTGTAGCTTATACTTGGCCCACTCACATTATTCTCTGAGAGGCAGAGCTCCCTGAATTGCAGGCATAATGCCTAAAGGAATAAAACTGGTGTCTAGAGAGATGATTTTACCTATCTAACCTTAAATGGGGTGGGGTGGCAAGTGAGAGTATAGGTTGGAAGGACAAAGAATACAAAACTCATACTCTATTATTAGATGTCTCATCTAAGATATTTGTAAGGAGAGTAGAGAGTGAAACACCTCCACAAATTCTAGTTTGTACCTAGGATATAATATTTGTATGCAGAAAATGTGAGAACTCAAATTCTTACTATTGATCATTTTGGGGGGTTTATGATCAAATGAAGTCTAAAAGATAAAGTGAAATGTCAAAAAATCCATATTTTTTTATTTGTGAAATATAGTAGAGTGATAGATTACTGTTTCCTAAGAAGTATAGATCTCTTTTTGATTATTCTTTTTGTTACTAGAATAGTTTAACTTATTAAACTGAAGCAAAGTTTAACAACTTCTTGTTCTTTTTTTCCCAAAAAACAAGAGGCATTAAAAATTATGTTAAATATAAAGTAAAAGAGCTTTAATATTAATTTTGTGTAATTTTCAACAGGTTAAATATGCTTTAAAAATCATACCTGAAGTGAACTGAATCATTACTAACGGGCTTAAAAGTGTATAAAAGAAATTCAGTAAGGTTCATTGTAAACAGTAAACCAAACTCAGTAGGTTAGTACATTACCAAAAATAGAAGCTCAATAATATCTTATGGAAGTGATATTAACCCTTTCAATATAGCTTCTCATCTGCCTCTCAATCCTTCCAGCTGAATTGTTCTCTAGAATGAGAACAATTAAAGAACTCTTGCCAGAATAACAATTACAGAACAATGACTATTTTGCACAAAGACCTTCCTTGAGGTCAACACGGGTTTCAACAGAAATCACTAACTGCTTCCTTTAGTACTGCCAAGGAATTTTCCTTTTTTTTTTACTGTGTCAGTTTCCATTACCAAATGATTAGACTGCAATTTCTATCATGCATGATTCATTCTGTTGAAGTCTCATTCATAAAACAAACAGTAACCAAACAATATTTTCCATTACTTTGTAAAAAAACCTAGACAACAACACAACAAAATTGACCGGCTTACCATTTTCCTTCTTCATTTTCATATTGTTGAACAGTATATCCAAACATGTCCTCCACGGGGCCACTGAAAGTCATTGAATTTTTCACATCAACGTTGAATGATACGCAGAAGCCTAGAACAACTTTAAGAGAGAAAACAGAGTCCAGTTACACAGAGTTAACTAAGATTCCATAATGTTTTGAATTATGGAAGGCATGTTAAAAAGAGCCATGATGTTCAAAAAATGAGAACTGCAAGAAAGGTCTACAATATTAATTGTATTACTGACTGAAAATAACAACTAAAGAATACAAGTACTAATATTCAAACAAAATCCTATAGAAATTTAGTAGCTGTACCATTCCCAGAGCTAATGACTTCAGAATATGAGAGAGCTGGCAAAAATTCATGCTTGTATATGCCTAATGTGGTTACAGATATCTTTCCAGTAGTGAGCCCTACAGTGAATCACGGTCACCAATGAAATGTAAACACCTTCTTTTTCCTGTTTTCACTATGAAGGATGAAAGAATCACCCTTTAAACCCTCAGGAGAGGAAGCTTTCTCCTTGCTGCTTCCAAAGGGAATGCAAGCTGATTGCCTCCACCCAGAAATGGCTTCCTAAGCAGGCCTGAGGTTTGCTCTGCTTCCCTCTCAATCAAGTGGTGGACAGAAAGCTTATCCTAATACACTAGAACCTCTGTATAGTGTTGGTGGTGATAACCTCACAGGTTGCTGTCCATGATATATCTAAATCACATGACATATCTAAAGAGCTTACTCAGTGCTTGACACACACTAGATAGTCAATGAGGGTTAATTCTCTTCAATTTCCTTAAAGTTCATGTAATGAAAACCCTTTACAAGTGAGACTCTCTCCTAAAAGGGTTCTGGATGGTGCCAAATTCTGTCAAATGGATGGTGCCAAATTCCATGTTTGGTACTACTTTTTAAAGTATACTTGTGAAGTTACAAAACATTCCTCTCCTAGATGCAACTGAGAATTCTTCCCACAGAGCACTCCCTTATAAAATCACAAGCATCATAAGGCACATTCAGAGGTAATTAAATTCACTGTTCTTTATTAAAACCATGATACAGCTACACACATCTTGAAAAATTCTCTTTCCTTATTCATTATAAACCCTAAATCCAAACTCGAATTCATTCTATGCTCTAATTCATAATCTTCAATTTTAACATTATTGTTTCTTTGTTGCACAGGATTGTACCTAATTTAGAGAAAATTTTGTTCTTAATATATGTTCTCCCAAAGGCCATTAAAAAAAGATATTTATGTATACCTATTTATAAAGTCTTCCTTGATCTTTCCTACTGGAAATAATCTTTTTAATTACTAAATCCTCCTCTTTCATTTTCTGAATATCTCTCATAGAAATAATTATTAAATACTATTTTATTTACATTGTAATTATCTCTGTGTGATTCCCCCCCCCTAGTTTGGAAAATTCTTAAAAGCAGGGACTTTCTTCCTTATCTTTCTTATCCCTTCTCAAAATCTAGCCTAACTCCTTGTACACAGATGGGCAATAACATATTTGTAGAGTAAACACATTGAAGGAGAAAGTGTACCATTTGAAGTTAGAGGTGAACTGACAACTATTTCATTTTAGCTAAGAAAGACTTAACGGAGATGGAAATTTTCAAGTTAGATTTTTATTGTCTTTAATAATAAGGGAGGGAGAGATTCAAATTGGCAGTGAGAAGAAAATATGTCCCAAGGATTTGGGAGGGTCTCTACAAGTAAGAAGACATAGAAAGGGACAAATATGGTTGCAAAATCATAGAGAGATTTGCTTGGCTTGCGTGGAAGATGCAGAAAAAGAATGGAAGGCTAGCATTGGTCCATTTATGTATATTTCCTGCTCCTACTTCAAGTGTGATGGAGACAGCTGGCTACCATCTTCTGTATAATTGTCTTTCACATATTTGAAGACAGTTTTAAACATGGTTCGCTCTACTCCAAACTAAATAGTACATGTTCCTACCCTTCTCTTACAGGTTTATTATTTTGAAAACTTGCAACAGATTATTTTTGATATGAGGGAGACACAAAGTAGTACGTCTACAACAGGATTTCTCAACTTTGTTGTTATTGACATTTTGAGTCAGAAAATTACTTGTTATGAAAGTCTATACTGTATGTTGTAGCAGCATCTGTGGTCCCTGTCCACATGATGCCAGTAGTACTCCCTGAGTTATGGAGATCAAAAATGTCTCCAGACACTGACAAATTCCCCTGGGACCAAAATTGCCCAAGTTGAAACTGACCATTCTATAGATAAGGACCAGAACACCACCACCAATGATTTTGTTGAAGAAGATGATGGAAAAACAACTGGCTTGCAGACCAGCAGCATCTGCATCACCCGGAGCTTGTGAAGGATCCAAAATCTCAGGTTCCACTCGGATTTCCTGAACCAGTATCTCCATCCCAACAAGATCTCCAGGGGGTTCAATTCCTGTTAAGGTTTGAGAGGTGTAAGCCTGTAATATGGTAACCCTCTTTCATAATGTTGATGTAGGTAACATAATTTACCTAAATTAAAAGTACTCACCATCTTTTAGACCAAACGGGGAAGGGATTATCATTAGTCAGATTCAAGTTCACCTGCTCTTGAAATATTTTTCCAGCACTTTATTGTCTTTAATATATGTTCTCCCAAAGGCCATTCATGATACTCCTCAATATAAGACCAAGAGCTTTTGGTTTCCTTTTTAGGCCTGTTTATTCCACATGTTGTGTGGAATGTCCGGGGTGGGGGGGGGGTGTGCTGCACTTTTTTTTTTTCATTTCCTGTCTTCAGAATTCTACAGGCAATTTGCCCAAAGTGATTGTAAATCAGTCTCTTTCATGTTTGCTAAGGCACCAAGGAGACTGAAGCACAGGAGATGACATAAAAAAATAGTTTACATCTTGTTCTTTTGATTTAAAGAAGTGCACAAACAGTGAAAGCAGCTTCTTGTATTTTTGAGTTTGGTGCTCATTTTGTTATACTAAGTTGTCTTGGAACTTTATGTACCAGAGGTAAAGTAAAAATCATACTTATTCTTCGTCAAAGTCAAAAAACAAAAACAAAGTTGAGGTGGCTTTAAGGGGCCATATAGGGTGAAAATGATGGGAAATAAGACATAGACAATAGTCAGATGTCAAAATTAAGTTCTGATTTCACATGTACCAGCAAAAGAGGAATTTTTTCCCTTAATAATAACAACATAATTACTATGTGTTACTCTTCACATGCTCCTTCTCATATAATTTTCCCACAACCTTACAGTTAGTGTTATTATCACCGCTATGCAAATGAAGAGAAGGAGGCTCAGGATAGCAGAGAAATTTGCCCACATTTCCCCAGGATTCCTAAAATTCACATTAATTTGATTTCTACATTTTATCGCTAAAACTGAAATGGGCTAGTAGAAGGCAACGTTACTATTAGTCCATGTAATCACATCTTCTGAAAAGCAAAATTAGGGAAGAGGCCTTCTACAGTGGCCATGGCTAAGAAAATGGGGATGAGGGGGCTGACTGGAGTAAGGAGAGAAGTCATGCCTGCAGAGCTCTAGATAAAGCATCATGAGATATTTCAGCCAAAACATTCATGTTCAGGTAGAAAAGAAATGGATAGGCTTGCTCTCTTTCAAATATGATTATATGTGTTATATATTTAAGGGCTAAAAACTGAGGAGGAAGATGAGATTGTTGGTATTGAAGGGTATATCTTGTGAAAAGAGATCATTTTGCACAATTTCTTTGCCCCAGTATGGAATTTGATGTGTAAGACAACTAAATGAGAGAAAGAGAAAAAGAGAGGAAGAGAGGGAGAAGTAACCTACAATTGTATGGTATTTTCTGCATATAAATATTTTGCCACGGGGCCACCTGGGTGGCTTAGTCGGTTAAGCAGCCAACTCTTGATTTTGCCTCAGGTCATGATCTCAGGGTCCTGGGATTGAGCCCCACTGAGGCTGGTGGGCTCTGCACTCAGCTGGAAGTCTGCTTCCAGATTTTCTCTCTCTCTCTCTCCCTCTGTCCCTCCCCCTGCTCTCTTTTGCTCTCTCTCAAATAAGCAAATAAGTCATAAAAAACCCTGTTGCTACTTACAAACATTTTCATATAAAAAGGGTATTGAACTAGACAACAAACTGTAGCGGTTGGGCAGAACAGTAGCCACTATTCTCTTCTTGTATGTTAGGAAACTGGACCTTAGAAGGGTTAAGTGATTGGCCTAATGTTAGGCTGTGTTAGTGGCAGAGAAGGACTTAACATTGGGCTTCTGAGGTCAAATCATAGACTTTCTGTGTCAACAGTGCCATTGAAGTGATCAGATTAATAAAAATAAAAATCATAACCCAGGTCAATAGAACGCTCAAATAGCCCATGAGAGCTCTTAATCATCTTGTAGCTTTGGAGTAGTTGAGGGTAGGACTGGCAGGAAAAGTTGAATGAAGGGAGCAAAGTCAGGGCATCTCCCGAGGGCACCGACCTTCTGGTCAAAGAAGACCTTTCTCCTCCACACATCCTCTGAGTTCCAAGAAAAGTCACTGCAGCCTGTTTGATTTTTTGCTTTTTAATGAAGAAAGTCTGTCTTTCACAGGGTGGTCCAGAAATTCTGATCTAATAATATCCAGATTGAAGCATTTAATAGCCAATGGAATTTTGAATATTTAAAATTCTAAGCCCAAGTAAAAAGGGTATCAAATAAATGGTGGATATTAAAATGCTATTGCTTTCTTTCAACAACTTCCTACACATTTATCCAATCTGGACATAGGAGAAATCATGGAATTAATATTATATTTATTATTTTTAAAGAGTGAAATGGCACAATAGTAAGATAGGAAATAATAACTTTTATTATAGTTAATGGTTTTTATTTTTTATTGGTTTAATGGTTTTTATTTACTTATTTTTAAAGATTTTATTTATTTATTTGAGAGAGAGTGAGAGAGAGAGTGTGTGTGAGCAGGGAGGGTCAGAGGGGGAGGGAGAAGGAATCTGAAGCAGACTTTAATGAGGAACCTGATGCAGGGCTCAACGGGAGGCTCAATCCCACCACCCTGAGATCATGACCTGAGCCAAAACCAAGAGTCAGATGCCCAACTGACTGGGCCACCCAGGCACCACTATAGTTAATGGTTTTTAGAGAAAATTCCTTGATTGTATAGAAAGATGGTAATCTTTAGAGATATATAAACCTAGGCTTAAAGAAGAGCCCTTTCACTTATATTATTTATGTAATTATTCACATTTATTCAACTACTCCACAAATATTCATCAAGACTTTACTTTGGGTTGAATAGATGTTAGGTCCTGGAGATATAATCATAAAAAGATGGTGCTTCTACTTTCAAGATCTTATAGCCTAGCTGGGAAAAATATAGTAAGTGATTTAACTTCCAGGAGCCTCAGCTTATCAGATTTAAAATGAGCTTAACAAATGCTTTATACGTATTGGTTGCTGTGACAAATGCAACTTATGCATGTAGCAATAAACAATACTCAATAAATGAGTTAACTGTGTTCATAAGTAGAATCCAAAGAATCAGTTTACCATCTGGCAGTTGAATTTTCTTTTGGAAGAGGATCCCCTACTCCCATCCTGATGACCATTTGCATCTTGAAAAACAATACAGATGTGTTATATCAGTGGGGCAGGACAGTGAGTTCATTGACTCATTTCCATACAAAATTTCCTGTTTCTAAACCTGGTTGCAGTGACATGTGTAAAGAAAGTCCACGATGAGGGAATCAGACTTTCCAGGTGAAAGAACCGGCCAAGGAAGAGGAATGCAGGTGAATCCTGTCCTCCCAGTTAGATCTCTTGGGTTCTCATCTCAGTTCCTCAAGATGTGGTGAGTATTTATGACGCCACCCAGGTTCTCATCCAATAGCAAGTTAAGGCTTCTCTTACTTAAATGACAATCTGCTCTTCTCTAACCTACTACAAAGATTACAAGTCTATTCCAAGGACAGGATAAGCCTGAAGTGATTCTTCTCCTATAATCAGGCCATACTTACTGAGTGACAATCTTGAGCTGCCTGAGAATCAGAGAAAATACCTAGGCGGTGCCACTCTGTAATGCAGAGCTGCAGAGTTCCCATAGCCCCCCAACCTGAATGCTGGTACACCTGGGTGCCTCTTATATCTCTTGCTGTGCCAAAGCCTCTTGGTGGAAAGAGTCCATCTTCCCCTGCTCAAATGGATAGAAACTCCTCAAGTTATATATGCTCACTATAACTGTGACACATTAGGTATTTTATATCACTTCAAATTTACTTTTCCTTCTCCTTAAATTCAAATTAAATATATTCAACTTTGAGACAGTTCAGGGGGTTGGAAGAAAAATTTTAATGATAAAAGTTGATGGAAACTGAAAGCCCTTTTCCTCACTTGCAATGTATAATGAAACATCTTTATAATATCAGTGCTATAAGTCTGAAATTTTAATTAGTTCAATTACTCTTGGTGGCTAAGTGAGTTGGATCTCAATTTTGGTGTACATGATTTGTACACCAAAACATGATTACCTTAAAAGAGAAAATTTGAGAGGTACCTGGGGGGCTTGGTTGAGCGTCCAACTCTTGGTTTCGGCTCAGGTCATGATCTCAGGATCGTGGGACTGAACCCCACATCAGGCTCTGTGCTCAGCGGGGAGCCTGCTTCTCTCCCTCTCCCTCTTCCTCTCCCTCTGCCCCCCCCGCTTGTGTGTGTTCTTTCTCTCGCTCTAAAATAAATAAAGAAAAATCTTTTTAAGCAAGACAAAGTTTGATAGTGTAACTGGATCTATCCAAAAAATATAGTACTACATAATTCTAGTTGATCTGATATCTGAAGTGATTATTTTTACAGCATTGCAATCTTGAGAAGGATGAGACAAAGAAATCCAGTGGTGAAGACAACAGAAAATAAAAATAGAATAAAAAAACAACATTAGAGCCTTGAGCCTTGATGTAGAATCAACACAAGTGTTTAGAAACGGTATCATAGTCTCAAATACAGGAATACATATTTTCTGGAAAAAATACCATACCCAACTCACTGTCTCCAAGCAATTGAAACTTCCCTATACAATTATGTAAGAGGAAAGTCTGGCTCAGTCAATCCCACCATTCAGAGTTCTTTCATCAGAAATGATGCAATATGTCAGCATGATATCTACCTCTATCAGCAAGTCCAGAAAAGCCAATCCAAATAAACACCTCAATGTTCAAGCATTTTCCAAGTTTCATCCTGGGAGGTTGCTTTTTAACTTCAGCTTGCTACAGTGAGTGAATTGTTTTGACTTTAGTGCTGACGTCCTGTGGGCCTCCAGTTAGTACATATGGTATTTGAACTTCAAAGTGAGTGTGTGTTTATGTGTGTATCTGTATATGGCTGGTGGGAAGGAGGCAAGGAGGCCTAATTCTTGGCACATAGTAGGTGTTTAATACAAGTTTGTTAAATGAAACAGGATGGAATAAACAGAGAAATGAAGATTTCTCATATAAAGGTCATTCTGGCTGTAAGAACTTGTACCCTTTTGTAAATGCTGCCCAGAATATTAAACTCCAATGGAGTGTTTCCCAAACATCCTTTGTTAAAAATCCCCCTTTTAAATTTTTCTACATAAGTTTGTTCTTCCACAGTGTTTATTTTCCTTTGTAGTATCTACAGGCATCTGCTCTTTTCCCATATCCTCCCACCACAAATAATTGCCTGCTCTGCCAGCTCTTCTCAGACTGTCCCTTCTCTTGAAATTCTTAAGCAGTCTCAGTTTCCCAATGTCTCCACCCTATCACCATCATCTTCTGGCTCTGTGTTTTACAGGATAAAAAAGCTGCAGAACCTCAGGAGTCCCTGGACCCCATTGTGGGAAACATGACTTGCGTGTTTGTGCAAGCAATGTGAGCACAGAACTCTGTTCTCCAGCTGCCCTGGCATCCTGGGAGCTGAACTCATTAATTTCTGTGACTACACAGCATGGAGCGCTGCATGGGGAAAGGCATATTACACTTTAGAACAGAGCAGGGTTGCATCCTACTCAAGAATTTACACTGAAATGTGAGATACAAAGTCTTTGGATGTGTAAAAGTATGAATGAAATTTGTACTTTTGTTAATGAAAACTTTTCAGTAGATTTTATTAATTTACATATAATACCTTCTCAGTGAGACAGTAAGACATTGTCAGTAAGGTTATTTTTCTTAGCATGCAGAACAGGTACTTTTGAGGCCCAGGAAAGCAAAGAGGTATTATGCACTGTAAAATAAATGGTTCCAGGCACTAACAGGTTGTTTTATTGATTCTCCTACAGATTCAATAGGACAATTTTTCTGGATGGCTTGGGTACTGGCTTTTGAAGTCCATACACATGTTGGAGTGTGTGAGACATGTTTACTACTTCAGATACTTCTATTGCTTCACTGGGGAGAGTGAATTCTTTTTTGTTTGTGTGTTTAATAACTCCAATAGAAATCAGGAAATTTAAAATAATTCATATCACTGTGTATACTCCCTCTTTGCTTTCCTGATCCATGAAACCACCTCTTGTGCACATTAGCAAAAATAACAGGATTGGCAATGTGTTACTGGCTCATATATATCATGGAGAAGAAATTATATGTAAAGTAACATAATTCATTGAAAAAATCTGTAAATAAAGGTAGAATTTTTTATTCAGGTTTTTCTTCTCAGGCATTTATGGATACAATGCATATGGTACCTTGGTAAGATGTGATTCTGAGATTGAAACAAAAGCATCTCAAAAACATGCAAAAGATTATCCAGTTACCTAATGTACAAATGGTATAAAACGAGCCAGAAGTGGGGCACCTGGGTGGTGCAGTCAATTAAGCATCTGACTCTTGGTTTTGGCTCAGATCATGATCTCAGGGTCTTGAGATGGAGCCCCGCATGGGGCTTCGTGTGGAGTCTGCTTAAAACTTTTTCTCCCTCTCTCTCTGCTCCTACCCCACCTAAAATAAATAAATAAATCTTAAAAAAAAAAGAGCCAAAAGCCATTCTCTCTTAATTGTACAATTTGTAGTTAGGAACTAAAATTGTTTAAGTGAGAACATACTTATGTGTAACACAAAATAGAAATGAATGGAAAAATTCCAACATGTGAAAAATTCAGTTAAGTTGTGATTATTTAGACTGGAAAGTAATTACTGGTATTTTGAATCAACTATAATATTTTTTCAAGGATTGAGTATGCCTGAACTTTTTAAAATGTCTTGATTTTTATGCAAGGTTTTAGGAACACAATCAACATATAAAATGATCTACCTATATTTTCTTTTGCCATGGACCACACAAGGGTATTAGCTTTAACTTGCCTTAACCTTTCATATTTTTTTATTTTCCATAATGCTCAGAAGCCAGGAGGCAAAGTATACAGATTTATAACATTCCTCTTTTGATGGAATAAGATTATCTAAATACTTTCTAGTTTAACGCACAAGTGGTCAATCATTAACATTAATAAATTAAGGGCCTCATGAAGCTAAGTAACAAAATAAAATACTGTGCAATCCCCAGTATATCCCAAATCAAAAACAAAGTCTATAAGAAAACAATTGCTCATCCTAGAGTTACCCAGTAGTTTTAATTGGCAATTTCAAATTGCATAGATTAAGAGATGCCTTATTGATTCTCATATACCATGTAATGGGCTAATTTTTCTAGATGTCCCTAATAATATACTGGTACTTAGACTAAAATGATTATAATATTTCCCTCCCTTCCTAGCTAATTATTATAGCTAGTTTTCATTTTATCATTCACTATCAAACCTTCTCTTCATTCAATAGTCTTTTGGTACCTCTGTTCAATTTAAAACTTGTTCAGTTTATCAAGAGAAAATAATGGAAGTCAAATGCATATAACTTGTGGTTTGTCTGAAAAAAAAAGGAAATAAATCAGAAAGTATTTTAAAGGACATGGGTTTGTTTATAAAAGATGAAGAAAAATCTCAGTAGCCTGGAATGTTCAAATATTTCAGAAGGCAAGGGTCAGTAGAATGCTTGTTTTCTTTTCAGAGGAAATAGATAACTTAATGATGCTTTCTTTTCTGTTTTGAGATAGCTCCAATTTTGTTTTCTTAGCTATAATTGTTGTTGCTAAGACTATGATGATCTTTCAGCACTTGGAACATTAGTTGAGCAGTAATATCCTTGTATCCAAACTCTATTCCTATCTAGCAGCATCATCTTTTACATTCTTTCCATTCGTCCTGTAGAGTATCTGGTAATTGAAGTAAATAAGATGTTATAATCAAAATCCCCAAGAACTGGCAGCCAATATTTTCCTTAAATGGAAGCATACTGGTACTTAGAATCACAATCCTGGTGACCAAGTACTTGTTATATACAAGGATCTTGAAATTCGAGTAGAGGTTATCTGTGGACTGGGGGCAAGAGAAGGAAGAGAATAGGATCCAAAAAGAAATATAAATGTGGTTTTAACTTTATATGTTTTTAGAGGAAAGTGCTTACTTCCCTTTCTTCATGGAAGTGTGCTCTGTGAGCTGTAACCCTCCTTATCTGTATCTATGCTTGTCTCCTTTCACACTTAAATAACTGGTGAGTTTGGAAAGAGAAGCTGTATGGGTAGCTCAGTCTTTTCTTACTTGTTTTCTCTTAGAAGTGAGCCTGCCTACAGAAAAAAAACAAAAACAAAAACAAAATAATGCTTTGTTCTATTTCCCCTATATCAGACTCTGAGTTGGGGGTGGAGGGTAAGTCAGCTTTGTCTAATGGTTAATAGTGGAAATTTCATTCATCAGCCATGCTCCATTCTGATTCTTGGTCATTTCCCAATCAGTTTTCGCTTCAATGTCGAAGAGATTTGCTCATTATTGGGCTTTCTAAAAAATCCTAATAGTGTTTTATTTCTCATGAAAAAGAAACAATTATGGGACAATGTTTAGATTTTGCAAATCTGGGTACTGGGCACACTTAACGTTTATTGTTATTCCTTTAATTTTCTTTCTTTTTTTTTCATTTCGAGAAAACTTTAATGCCATTATACCAAGTCAACCATATAAGATTCTCCTCTGAAAAAATAATACTTTGTGTTATTTTCAGAAATCTTTCTTTCATATATTTAAAAGATGTTATTGTTTTCTCTATTTACTGGAATTTGAAATGAAGCCTGCTTTATAATTACAATGACTTTTTGGGTTTTTTTTGGGCTAACCCCTCCCCCCGCCCTCCTCCCCTCCCCCTCCCCTCTAAGCCTTTATTTTTCTTATTAGTCTAAAGAATTTCATGAGAAAAAAGAACTTCTAAATATTTTTTGTATAATTATTATTATGTTTAAAGATGTGTTGACATGATATATCTTTTCTAATTCTTTTAAATTTTATTAATTTTTAAAATTTCATATCTCTTAACACAGAATTAGAACAAACACAATGCTATTTTTGTTTCTAGGAGCTGCAAGGAGACACAAAATAAAATAATTTGAATGTATCATCTTAATTATCTTTACCCATTTCTCATTTTCTACAATCCCTTCACTATCAATGACATTGAGAGTAAGGGGTGGGGGGGTCCGTAGAAGAAGATATAAGGAGGCATGATTAGGATAAGGGGGAGATATGATATTTCAGAGGCAGGCAAGGTGAACAAGGGCATGTGGAGATCTGACCAAGGATGGTTTGCTATGGCAGCTACATCTTACACTCACACTCTGGTGGTTATTGCTGGGGGCCAAAAAAATCAAGATTTTAGGAATGAGATTAATACTATGATTAGCCAAAGTTTCCAATTTGCTTAACAAATACACTGGTCTGAAAAGGAATTGACTGCTAGAATTTTCACTATTTCTTTTCCAGTACTTGTCCACAGTCTAGTTTCTTGGACTGTGTTATTTATATGGGTGTGTCTGCCTCTTCAGAGAACTGAAGACCATCCAAATCATGGAACTGAGAGTTATATCAAGAAAGAGACAAATGTGATGCTCCAGGAATTCATAATTCCTTACTATGGGAGAAGTTTAAAAAATATGGAAGTAAGGCAAGTAACACTTACTGATCTTCCACTGGCCATCGTTATTTCACAAACACTCGGCACTCAGGGAAGATGTAAAAGAAATAGGTCATCACTCAATTTAGAGCTGTCCAGCATGCCAGAGGTATACTGAACATTACTTCTGAGGATATAAACATATAAAGATGGAAGGAAAAATGCCAAGGAGTTGTACACTTACCAGTAAGGTTAAACAGGATAGAGCAGGATTATGGCAGATGAATGAGCATGCGTATTTGACAATTTTCCTTAAGTATTGCAACTTTAGAAAGCTTGCTGACTTCATTGTTTCTAATCATTCCATGTATTCTTGCAACTCGCTAATCTTAAATTATTATTTGGATCTTTAAAGGGGCAGAGATTAGCACAACCAAATCAATAGCAACCACAAAGACTACATCCCATTGACATCAATGGAATCTAGTACCACATTTCCTCAGAAGGGAGCCCATGATATATCACAGAATGTTACATGAGAATTTTTAAGACCTTAAAGAAAATTTGTATCTTATAAAAATGTAAAGATGATTAAGTGGCATTAGACTGGATATGCTTTTTTTTTATGAGGGAGTAGTCAGGATCCTGAGGGTTCTGTATAGTAGCTTAACCTCATGAAAGGCGTTTTACTGTCTTTTCAAAGATTTTGAAAGGATATCTTTTCCATCTAGTGATACTACACAAAGGTTAACACTCCAATTTTAAAGTTTTTGATGGCTTACCAAAACAAAAAGTTTGAGAAAAACAACTAAAAACAACCAAACAAAATTAAACTCTTTGAGCAATGGGATCAGGGGGAATCGGGGATGAAAAAATATGTATGGATTTAGATATTTCTGTTAGAATAAAAAGGGTCTTCTCAATACCTAGAATATTTCTTGTCAGTATTTAAATACGTTTTCAGGTTTCTAGTGATAGTGTTCATTCTCTATTCTAACATGGTATAAGTAGTAAGTGGTTATATGTTGTATATCCTGCAAGAAAAATCTGTTTGATCCTTGATCAAACTGTTGAGTTTAGGGGAAACTGCAAAGAATTAATTATGACTTCCTAATATATGACTTCTATAGTGACAAATCATAAAATATTACAGTTGGTAGATATGAGACACCTTACCTATTATTTAAGCTGGCCATTCCATTTCACCAGAAGCCAGCAACTACTGTCTTATGGCAACCACCTAATTCCAACCAAGGGTTTCAGAGGGTGCTGCCAAGTTTTTAAGTGACACTGACATCCAGACTACAGCTGACTGGCCCAAGAACGAGCATCAGATTTAAAATGAACCATCTGGTATCTTACCCTCCTGGCCACAGTTGATTAACTCTAAGGCAGCCAATCCAAGTACTCAACTCTCTGATATCAGGTTGGCACCTTTTGTAGACTCTTGTCCTGGTGGTGAAGATCATGGAACAGGACACTCAGGAAGAGACACAGCCTTCACTCTTGCCAAGAAGGTATTTAATGGTGTAAGAGTGAAAGCCAGATGAGGGAAAGAGAGAATTCTAAGATATAGAAGGGAAGTGAGATATTGTCTAGTCCAGTTAGTGGCCCCCCTTCAGTTTCATTGCTCCACCGTGGCTGGGGGAAAGATGGGAAAGAAGAACGAGGCAAGGTAGCCAAGAAAAACAGATGGCTACCATGACCTGACTCAATGCTTCCTTCTTACTTCCCCCCAAAGGCCATTAAAAACTTTAAAAAGACAAAGTAAGGGAGAAAAAGTGACTGGCCTGCTCTGTATACAGATTACAAGTATGTAAATAACTGTCTATATGTAACAACATTCTGCATGTGTTACATTCATTCAGCACACACTAATAAACACCTATCATGTGCAAGGTAGTGTGGAAGAGCTATGAGTGATTAAAAGGCAAAATAAACATTAGCCATGCCCTCAAAGAGCTTTAGTTATTTGTGAGACATAAGGCATAATCAAATAATTAACCATTTGAGGTTAAAAAAGAAAAAAAAAATCCCAGGGGCCATAGTGATTGCTGTAATGTGACTCCTGTAATTTGGATGCCAATTTTATAAATCTTAATCCCAGTTTTGTTTTTTCTTTCTTTCCTATTTAGTCATTGAAAAGGTCTGTGCTATCTAAGATTTTATTTATTTATTTATTTGAGGTGGCAGATGGAGGAGCAGAGGGAGAGGGACAAGCAGACTCTGTGCTGAATGCAGAGCCCGATGCAGGGCTCGATCTCATGACCCGAACCAAAATCAAGAGTCAGACGCTTAACTGACTGAGCCACCCAGGCACCCCAGGTCTGTGCTATCTAAAAGAGAATAGGAAATAGATATCTTGGGACTTAAATTGGGTAGTCCTTTATGTACTATGAAAAAGTGTGACACCTTTTTAGTTGACTAGGGGCAGGTGATTAAATATGCAAAATTTCCCTGGGAAGACTCTACATTTCACATTAGAAAATGCTTTCAGTACTTTAGGTCTGTACTCGAGACATCACCATGAGTTAAAAATAAAGCCAGATGAAAACATGACACAGAACTCACACTGACTTTCATTGCCCGGTCAGATTTAAAGTTGAAATCTTCCATTATGCAACATAAGAATAATTCATTTAAATACAGGCAAAAGGGCAGGATGGTGGTGATGTCACTACAGAATAATTGCTGCTTTGTGGCAGGCTGATCTTATTAGGAGGGCAGAGCTGAATGAGGCACCAGCTTGCCCCTCCACAGACTGACACCCTGCCTGGCGCCTACAGCGAAAAACTACAGTGAAAAACGAGGGTGAGTGATTCTGTTGTATGTCTGTTATTTCCCAGCCAAACCCTGAAGCATATTTTTCCTTCATGTCTTGAGTGCAACTACTATTCCGTACTATGATGAAAGATCAGTAATATAATTTGTGTGGACACTTTATAAAATACTTGGCCTTCTATTACTTTAAAAGTATAAAAAGAACTTTTTGAAAAATTTCAAAAATTGGATTTCCTACCAGCAAGTAATGATTTTCTGGATGAACTCCAATCAACTTAAGAATGACTGTTATTTTTTTTAAATGCCTGTCAAAGAAAGCACAGAAAAAAATTTGTTTTTGTTTTTTTTAAAGATATACTCCCTGGTGAATACTTAGGACTTACTCAAAACAACTGGGCACATAAGAGCTTCCAAAATTTATCTTTGAAGACAAATAATGGGGACAATTTGAGAAGGTGATGAATCAAAGCTTTGTCATCTATTTCTTAACAGACTGCACTGAGGAAAAAAAAAAAGAAAGATTTCAGAATAGCATTAGGGTCCAGAAAATTGGCTTCTAAGAAGCTTTTAGTTTTCCGAATAAGCCTATTGTCCAAATTCTTAAATTTGTATGTTCTCATACTAAAACAATGTTTCACAGAACTACTAACACTTATTAGCTTTTTTTATATTTGGGAACTCAAATAACTTTTAATATATTGGGTCAAATGTCATTCTTAAGAAGAAAGGATTACTTCATTTACATATTTATTTAACTGATGCATGAAATGAGACCCCAACGAAGTTGGTCATAAGCTACATGTCACACTGAAATACAAAGGTTCTGTGGCTTAAGTGTTAGGATAGTATGCCTTTATGACCTGAATCCTCAGCCAATTGCAAACCATACCAAAGTTGAGGATCACAGTGGTCAAAGGCCCAAGTCTTAACAATAACAATGATTTAATTATTCATAATTGACAAAAACAAAAACAAACCAAAACAACAACAACAAAAAACAAGACTGTATCATGTGTAACAGTGTGAACACACACACTCAAATATGGTTTCTGGACATTTTAATGGAGTCCTACTTTTGGCAATACCAAAACCCCCCCAAATCCTTTAGTACCTTAAAAGGTATTTTCTCTGTATGTGAATATGGTACTGTTCTCATTAGTTTCCTCTCAAAAAAAGAAAAAAAAAACCCACATAAATGTCCTCTGAAATCCTTATTTGAAAAGTTCTTTTCACAATCATAATTATTGAAGACATTTTTCAAATACTGATTAAGAATTTCTCCTTTATAGGGTGGCAAGTTTGTACAATTTTCTTTCTCTCCCTAACCTATAGATCTTTTGTCACAAAAACTCTGATTACCACATTTAAAAAAAATATTTACCATTTCTTTTCTTAAAGACTTTTTAAAAAAATTATTAAAGTATAACATATATTTAGTATAGGGGGATAAATTGTGTCCCCTCAAAAATATGTCCAAAGTCCCAACCTCTGGTGTCTATGAATGTGACCTTATTTGGAAGGAGGATCTTTGCAGATGTAATTAAGGGTCTTGAGATGAGATCATCGTGCATTTAGAGTGGGCCTAAAATTCACTGATTGCTATCCTCATAAAAAGGGAGAGGGAGATTTGGGATACCTAGAACCAAAAATGTACTCATGAAATGAGTACAAGTTTAGTTAACATTCATTATATATAACATGTATATATACACACACAGAGAAAGAGACAAAAATGTTTTTGTTGTGATGAGAACTCATAGGATTTGATTTACTCTCTTTTTTTAAATTTAATTTTATTATGTTATGTTAGTCACCATAAAATACATCATTAGTTTTTGATTTACTCTCTTAACAACTTTCATATATACCATACAGAAATGTTAGCTGTAGACATCATGTTGTACATGACATCCCCAGCACTTATTCATCTTATAAGTGGAAGTTTGTACTTTTTGACCATATTCATCCAATCCTCTCTCTCCCTACTCCGTACCTCTAGTAACCACAAATCTGATCTCTTTTTCTATAAGTTAGTTTTCGTTTAGTTTTTTTTTTAATACTCCACATGTGAGAGCCTACAGCATTTGTCTTCCTCAGTCTGACTTATTTCACTTAGCGTAATGCCTTCAGGGTTCATACATGTTGTCACAAATGGCAGAATTTTCTTCTTTTTTTATAGCTAAAAAATATTCCTGTGTGTGTGTGTGTGTGTGTGTGTGTGTGTGTGTGTGTGTGTGTGTGTGTGACATCTTTATCCATTCCTCTGTCAACAGACACTTAAGTTGTTTCCATGTCTTGGCTATTACAGATAATGCTATGAGCATGGAGGCACAGATATCTCTGACATAGTGTTTTCATTTTCTCAGGCTATTGTTCCAGATGTAGAATTACTGGATCATATGGTAGTTCTGTTTTTAATTTCTTAAGGAACCTCCATACTGTTTTCCATACTGATGATACCAACTTACATTCCCACCAATAGTGCACAAGGGTTCCCTTTTCTCCACCTCTCACCAGCATTTATTATCTCTTGTCTTTTTGATGCTAGCCCAAATTTCTGTTTCTTTAAGCCACTGTGCTTGTGGTAATTTGTTACAGCAGCCCTAGGAAACAAATACCTTCAGAAAAGGGCACATATCCTCATTTTTTACAAATGTACATAAGGGCACGAAGTAACACACTCATGTAACTGCCCCCCAAATCCGGAAAAGGAACATTTTCGGCACAACTGAAGCCCTTTTGGGGTCCATTTCCTTTAAAACTACGAAGCAACTCAACAACAAAAAGGCAAACAACCCAATTAAAAAATGGGCAAAAGTAATTAGTGGTAATTATTTGTAGTAATTAGAACCCTCATATATTGCTGATGGAAATAGAACATCATGTAGCTCCTCTCGAAGATAGTTTGGTGATTCCTTGAAAAATTAAACATTGAGTTACCATGTGACCCAACAATTCCACCTCCAAGTTTAATACACCAAAGATAGGTTCACATAAAAACTTGTACACGATTGTTCATAGTAGTAGTATTCATATAGCCAAAAAGTGGAAACAACCCAAATGTCTATCAACTGATGAATGGATAAGCAAAATGTGATATATCCATCTAATAGAATATTATTCAGCTATAAAAAAGAATGAAGTACTGATACACACTACAACATGAATCAACCAGATTTGTGGTTTTCAGGGCCTCAGAGGTGGGAGAAATGGGAGTGATTGCTTCATGGATATGGGGTTTCTATTTGGAGTGGTGAGAAAGCTCTGGAACTGGATAGATAGTGGTAACAGTTGGACAACATTGCAAATGCACTTAATGCCACTGAATTATAACTTTAAAATGCTTAAATAGCAGGGACACCTTGGTGGCTCAGTCAGTTAAGCATCTAACTTTGGCTCAGGTCATTATCTCAGGGTCCTGGGATGGAGCCTGCATCGGGCTCTGCACTCAAGGGAGAGTCGGCTCTCCCTCTCTCTTTGTCCCTCTACCCCTGCTCGTGTTGTCTCTCAAATAAATTCTTAAAAAAAAAATGGTTAAGTGATAAATTTTATTTTATATATACTTTACCACAAGAAACAAAATACAAAGCATCTCAATTACTCACCCTAAACATACAATATGGTTTTTTAAAATTTTTATTTTATTTTATTTTATTACATTATGTTAGTCACCATACAATACATCATTAGTTTTTGATGTAGTGATCCACGATTCATTGTTTTCGTATAACACCCAGTGCTCCATGCAATATGTGCCCTCTTTAATACCCATCACCGGGCTAACCCATCCCCCAACCCCCCTCCCCTCTAAAACCCTCAGTTTGTTTCTCGGAGTCCATAGTCTCTCATGGTTCGTCTCCCCCTCCGATCTCCTCCCCTTCATTTTTCCCTTCCTTCTCCTAATGTCCTCTATGCTATTCCTCATGTTCCACAAATAAGTGAAACCAGATGATAATTGACTTTCTCTGCTTGACTTATTTCACTTAGCATAATCTCCTCCAGTCCCATCCATGTTGATGTAAAAGTTGGGTATTCATCCTTTCTGATGGCTGAGTAATATTCCATTGTATATATGGACCACATCTTCTTTATCCATTCATCTGTTGAAGGGCATCTCTGCTCTTCCACAGTTTGGCTATTGCGGACATTGCTGCTATGAACATTGGGGTGCATATGGCTCTTCTTTTCACTACATCTGTGTCTTTGGGGTAAATACCCAGGAGTGCAATTTCTGGGTCATAGGGTAGCTCCGTTTTTAATTTTTTGAGGAAACTCCACACTGTTTTCCAAAGTGGCTGTACCAACTTGCACTCCCACCAACAGTGTGAGAGGGTTCCCTTTTCTCCACAACCTCTCCAGCATTTGTTGTTTCTTGCCTTGTCAATTTTTGCCATTCTAACTGATGTAAGGTGGTATCTCAGTGTGGTTTTGAGTTGAATTCCCCTGATGGCTTAATGATGATGAACATTTTTTCATGTGTCTATTAGCCATTTGTATGTCTTCTTTGGAGAAGTGTCTGTTCATGTATTCTGCCCATTTTTTGACCTGACTATTTGTCTTTTGGGTGTTGAGTTTGAGAAGTTCTTTATAGGTCTTAGATACCAGCCCGTTATCTGTAGTGTCATTTGCAAATATCTTCTCCCATTCTGTGGGTTGCCTCTTTGTTTTGTTGACTGTTTCCTTTGCTGTGCAGAAGTTTTTTATCTTGATGAAGTCCTAAAAGTTCATTTTTGCTCTTGTTTCACTAGCCTTTGGAGATGAATCTTGAAAGATGTTGCTGTGGCCGATGTCAAAGAGGTTACTGCCTGTGATCTCCTCTAGGATTTTGATGGATTCCTGTTTCACATTGAGATCTTTCATCCCTTTTGAGTTTATCTTTGTGTATGGTGTTAGAGAATGGCAAAGACCCCATCAAAAAGGAGAATTTCAGACCGATACGCCTGATGAATATGGATTCCAAAATCCTCACCACATCCTAGCTAATAGGATCCAACAATATATTAAAAGGATCATCCACCATGACCAAGTGGGATTTATCCCCGGGATGCAAGGGTGGTTCAACATTCGCAAATCAATCAATGTGATAGAACACATTAATAAGAGGAGAGAGAAGAACCATATGGTCATCTCAATTGATGCAGAAAAAGCATTTGACAAAATATATACAGCATCCTTTCCTGATTAAAAATCTTGAGAGCATGTGGATAGAGGGACATTCCTCAAGTTCATAAAATTCATCTATGAAAAACCCACAGTGAATATCATCCTCAATGGGGAAAAGCTGAGAGCCTTTCCCTTAAGATCAGGAACACATCAGGGATGCCCACTGTCACCACTATTGTTCCACATAGTACTAGAAGTCCTAGCAACAGCAAACAGACAACAAAAAGAAATAAAAGGTATTCAGATTGGCAAAGAAGAAGTCAAACTCTCTCTCTTCGCAGATGACGTGATACTTTAAGTGGAAAATCCAAAAGACTCCACTCCCAAATTACTAGAACTCATACAGCAATTCAGTAACGTGGCAGGATACAAAATCAATGCACAGAAATCAGTTGCTTTCTTATAACAATGCAACTGTAGAAATTCTGAAAGAGAAATTAGGGAAACGATTCCATTTACAATAGCACCAAAAACCATAAGATACCTTGGAATAAACCTAACCAAAGAGGTAAAGGATCTATACTGTAGGAACTACAGAACACTCATGAAAGAAATTGAAGAAGACACAAAAAGATGGAAAAACATTTCATGCACATGCACATGGATCGGAAGAAAAAACATTGTTTAAATGTCTATGCTGCCCAGAGCAATCTACACCTTCTATGCTATCCTGATCAAAATTCCAATGACATTTTTCAAAGTGCTGGAACAAACAATCCTAAAATTTGCATGGAATCAGAAAAGACCCCGAATCACCAAGGAAATGTTGAAAAAGAAAAACAAAGCTGGGGGCATCACGTTGCCCGATTTCAAGCTATATTACAAAGCAGTGATTACCAAGACAGCATGGTATTGGCACAAAAACAGACATATAGACCAATTGAACAGAATAGAGAGCCCAGATATGGACCCTTAACTCTATGGTCAAATAATCTTCGACAAAGCAGGAAAAAATATGCGATGGAAAAAAGACAGTCTCTTCAATAAATGGTGCTGGGAAAACTGCACAGCTATATACATAAGAATGAAACAATATGCTTTTTAAATTAGACTTTTTATTTTGAAGTACTTGTAGATTCACATGCCATTGTAACAATATGTAGAGTTCCTGTGTACCTTTTACTCAGTTTGCTTTTTAAAGAATCTTCCATCCTTATTTTTCCTATTTAAAGCAATAAAATATAAATACCTTTCTTTGGTGGCTAATACAGGATTATGTAATTGGACATTCTGCAAATTGGGCTTCCTGCCATTGCATTAGGTAAAAGTACAGTGTGTTTTACTTGGTTACTAATCAGCCCATTAAGAGAGAACAACCTTCCCAGCTATTTTATCTTTAATGGGAGACAAAAGGAAACACAAATTAGGATAGATATTAAAATTTTGATGCTTCAGGTACATATTCAAATGTATTTTGATATGTGATTTATAGTTGTGTGTGCATGTATTTTTTTAACCCATAGAACAAGGCATGGTCAGGGCTGAAAGAAATTAGGTCACAGACCACTGAGTATGAAAATATAAAACAAATACAGCACTTAAGGTCGGGTACATTTTCTTCAAGCTATAACTCTGCAAACATCTGACATACCATCTATCTGGGATGTTAATGATGTTTTGTATACTTGTGAAATAAATTGGTAAGTGCTGATACATTTATTTTTTTTGTAAAGCTACTACAGGCATATGAAAATGTATTCTATTTTCTAAGCATTCAAGAGAAATGAAAAAGAAATCGTAAAAGCACTATTCATCCTTTCCCCTTCCTTTTCCCATGTTTTCTCCTGGTTTCCAATTATTTTTCTTCCTTTGCCCTATTTCACTACTCTGTATTGCTTTCTCAGTCCCCATTGGGAAATAAATGCCCAACCACAGGCTAAACATTGACCAAATAAATAAACATTTAACCGGTTGTGGGTTCTGCCTAAACAGGATCATGGGATCAAAACTACAAGTAGAAGAGATCTCTAGAGATACATGAGCTCTGTTTTCCTACAGCAGGAAAAAACTGGGGTGTCAGAGAGAATAAAATAGCTTTCAGTGTCACTCACTATTAAGGCATACATTTAAGAGTTTGTGATTAGATATTTTTAATCCAGTAATGAAATTGATAGTATTTTGAATATTACATATAGGCCTTTCATTAATTTTGAAAATGATTGTCTTCTCTAATATTTTATTGATCAAAAATAATTTGAACTGCTCTCAAAAATATTTATCTTCTTTATTAATATCTCTATATTTTATTTTTCTATTTTTTAAAGGTACTGCCTTCTTTTTTTTAAGATTTTATTTATTTATTTGAGAGAGAGAGTGAAGGAGAGAGCAGAAGCCAGGGGGAGAGGCAGATGGAGAGGAAGAAGCAGACTTCCTGCTGAGCAGGGATCCCAACCTGGGTTGATCCCAGGACCCTGGAATCATGATCTGAGCTCAAAGCAGATGCTTAACTGACTGAGCCACCCAGGGGCCCAATGTCTGTGTATTTTAAACAACTCTGTACTTCCTACAATAGTTTTTTTTAATGTTTTTTAAAATTTGTGATTATTTAAAATGCTTAAAAATATCAAAATATTATGTTGTACATCTGAAACTAATATAACGTTGTATGCCAATTATACCTTAATAAAAAAATAATATAATAAAATGCTTAAACACTCCATGCAAATCAGGTGCTTTCATTTTGATCATTCGGTCTGTATTTAGCTTTAAGGTGTATCTAAGATGCGGAAGGATCTCAGGAAAGCACCATTGAAAGACCTCCCTTACCGTAATAAAGCTCTTTGGACCTGGCTCCTTGGGGCCCTCCTTTGAGCACACATTGCATAAACCCAAGTATGCCCTTGAGGAATCTCAGAAGGCCACAGCTAGAAAAAAGCCTTATTTAGATCCCTAATTAGCCAGTGTCCTTAAATGATGAGGGAACACTGAGGCCCAAGCAGTTGAAATATCTTGCCTAAGACACCATGGCTGGTTTACTGAGGGAACCCAGAGATGACAATTTCTTGCTCTTCATTGAATTCCCAGCTCTATATCCCACACTATGGAGCACATGAAGCGATGATAAGCCATCTTCGCTATGCATCCCTGGGATATAATTATAGCTCACACAAGGCAGAAAGATTAGAGGAAACAGGTCTTCTTCAGTCTGCAGCTGTGTTCCCACTGGGTAAAACAATGTCGTGGTTAGTGGCTAGAATAGGGGAAGGACTGGAGAGGGAGCACAACCAAGCGACAGACTTCCCGTCAGCGACAGGCTGAGGCCCGTTGGTCAGGAGCCTGTCTTGAGTATCCCTCAGCCTGTCTAGAGCAGCCAGGGTCCTGAGTAGCAGTTATTCTAGGAAACTAGCAAGGCTGTTGCCTTTCTGGGATGAGTAAATTACCTGGTCCCACCCAGCCCAAGCTGAAAAGAGTCCCTACATCAATGGGAGGACGAGGGGAGAAAGCGGCCGGAGGAGGGTTAGATTTCATCTTATTTATCTCTGTATCTCTAGTGCCTTGCATAAAATAGGTGCTCAAAATATGTTTATTTGAATAGAATAACTAATTAGAGCCAGAATTTTGTGACCAGTCTACCTTAGGCAAAACATTTTTCTTTCTCTGAGCCTCAATTTCCAAGTCTGTCAAGTAGAAATACCAAAAATGATCCTTGTGGTATTGTTCTGGGATTGAAATAAGATTCTGTATGTGAACACCATTTGGGAACTCTAAAGCACTTTGAAATATAAGGGATAAAAAACCGGAAAACTGCCTCCATATGGAAACTTCTCAAACAGACCCGAGCAAATTTTGTTATTGACATTCTTGTATTCCACAAAACGTATGCAATCGAAGTTTGCAATACAGGCATGTCTATTACAATGTGATATAACCATTCCTAAAAGCAACCTCATGTTTTCTACAGTCTCATGTCAAAATAATGCAGATTGTGGTAAAAATAGATTTGGAGCAGCCTACTCAAAACCTACACAACTTTTTAGCCAAAATACAAACAAAACCATTAACAACCAAAATAAAAATACTAGCATGATTTTAAAGGCATGTTAAATTCCTCACAAATAAATGCTATGCTAAATACAAGGGCTTCAGTGGAGGGGAGTAAGAAAATGTTGAGGTTGTAGAGTTATGGGGACAAGGGGAAAATGAACTGAGTGTGGGGTCGACCATTAATAAGCCCTTCCAAGAAATCACACATATGGCAAAAGTAAGCCAAGAAGAAGAATGGAGGAGAATGGACATTGTACACAGACTGTATTAGTCCATACTTGCTGTGTCCAACTCTTAGTGTACTTAGCATTCAGGTGCTGGTACTTGGTGGCATTAACATTCAGGTGCTGGTGCAATGTCCACAATAGCCAAACTATGGAAAGAGCCTAGGTGTCCATCAACAGATGAATGGATAAAGAAGATGTGGTATATACATACAATGGAATATTATGCAGCCATCAAAAACCCCGAAATCTTGCCATTTGCAACGACGTGAATGGAACTAGAGGGTATTATGCTAAGTGAAATAAGTCAATCAGAGAAAGACATGTATCATATGATCTCACTGATATGAGGAATTCTTAATCTCAGGAAACAAGCTGCGGATTGCTGGAGTGGTGGGGGGTGGGAGGGATGGGGTGGCTGGGTGATGGGCATTCGGGAGGGTATATGCTCTGGTGAGCGCTGTGAATTGTGTAAGACTGATGGATCACAGATCTGTACCCCTGAAACAAATAATACATTATATGTTAAAAAAAAAAAAAAAGAAGATAGTAGGAAGGGAAAAATGAAGGGGGTGAAATCGGAGGGGGAGACGAACCATGAGAGACTATGGACTCTGAGAAACAACCTGAGGGTTTTACAAGGGAAGGGGGTGGAGGGATGGGTTAGCCTGGTGATGGGTATAAGGAGGACATGTATTGAATAGAGCACTGGGTGTTATACGCAAACAATGAATCATGGAACACTACATCAAAAACTAATGATGTAACATATGATGACTAACATAACATAATAATAAAAAAAAACATTCAGGTGCAGGTACTTGGTGGGGAAACTGCATTATAGTAACATGTGTTATAGTGACACCATTGCCCTATTTGCCAACTATGTATGAGCTAATTTGATTATAGCAACACGTACATACCTGAACAGAATAACTTTATTCTTCTTTTAAGAGTTTCAATAAGGCCATTTTCACTTAGAACGAGAGTAGGGGAAGAGCAACCTAAACACACAGGTTTTTGAATGTAGGCTCCTGGACCCCACAACAGACTTTCCAATTTAGTCCATTGGACATACTTTGAAGAACACTGATCCAAACTAAAATCCCTAAGCAGTCTAGAAATGCAAAGTAAGGGTAGTCACTTGTAGTCTTCATGCTACTGAATGCTACCAAAGTTTACTGAACACAAGTCTTCACATTCACTAGTGTATACCAGTGTATATAGAGTTTATTTATCATCCAATACTTATTCAGTACACCTTGAGATATAATTATTTTCCTGTAGTACCTGTAATTGGAGAAACAAGACACACACACTTATTAAGTAGGCTATCAATACAAAGGGTGTATTTCATGATATAGATATTAAGGATTATATAGTTAGAAGAGTTTCATCTGTCCATTAAGTTAAAGGACAGAGAATTTTAAACACAGCTACCTTAAACAAGGGAAACAAGAAGAATGTAGCAAATATTCTATCAACATATGTTCTTGTCACAACCAAGCGAATGAAAACTGAGATAATACTCTAAGTTTCTTATTAGTTCTTGTCTGATTGATTTTTGGACTCAGCTTAAAACCCAATGCTCTGAATGTTTTTCTCTGGCAGGGCTCACCGATTATCACCAGATATCCATGTACTCCTCCATATTTGCCAGCCTTCCTTGCACTTAGGTGGGAGCCATGTGGGCCATTTCTGGTCAACGAATGCGGAGCAGAAGTGATAATGTGTCCCCTCCAGCCAAGGCAGCGCTGTTTCCTACCTACACCTCTCTCTTCCCTTCTGCTGTGATCTTAGAGGTATGTGTTCCTGATGGCAGAGTACAAGATGGAGTAGGACCATCCAACCCACACTGGACTGAGATTTATGGAAGAAATAAAGTCAGTGGTAAGCTAACGATATTTGGGGCCTTTTGACAGTTAATTGTGTTTACCCTGTTATTACTCTTGCATGAAGCTTCTGATTTCTAGATATTCTCAAAATACAACAGAATTAGAATTTATAAAATTAGAATCTCTAAATGGTGAGAGATTAGATGCCCTTCTAATGTACATGTAAATGCTGGATGCTTTGTTAAGGCACTGAGGATTGAGTTGGGTTCTTATATTATTATGGCAGAAAGAGATGCAGTGGCCTTCTCTAATTCTCAAAATTCTCTAATGCTCTAGGCATTTCATTACTTTCAATTTCTTCCTGGAAGAAGGAATCACACAAAAACATTCTTAAAAGACATTGTTTAAGGTGATTGTGGGAAATAGTTATAAAACACCAAGGTCTAAACCAAACAGGTTTAATCCCTGCAGGAAATTCCTTAGAACACAATGGCTCAGATGCAGTCAGGTAAGCCACCCTTGAATACACGTCCCAGGAGATTCACAAAATATTCTGTGCAGCAGAAGGAAATCCTGTCCTGGACATTCACGTAATAATGGATTTGAGTCCAATATTGAAACTTGCCTAACAAAGAAAAACAATAAAGCCTATTATGCATATACACATGGCTCCAGGTTAGAACTTCAGAAAGTACTAGTGAAATGCACGATGATTACAATGTGATTTTCTACTAGCATCTCAACTGAATATACTTGGAAAACCACACTATTTTTTTTAAACTTAGCAAGTTATGATGCTAAAGGAATAAGTGCATATACTAAGGTTATTTTTATACAATTGCTGATTAATAACTTATGGATATATATTCATAAGTTTTTCCCATCAAGTTATCTTAATTATGCCTAATTAGAAAATATACTCTATATCATGCTCTAGGCTAGGGGTCAGCAAACTGTCCTATGAGCCAAATGCCACACGTCATATTTGTAAATAAAGTTTTATTGGAATACAGCCATGACCTTTAGTTTACTATTCTTTACAGCTGCTTTTGCACTACAATGGCCGAATTAGGTAATCACTAAAGAGACTGTGTTTCCTGCAAAGCTGAAAAAATTTACTATCTTGACCCTTTACAGAAAAAAAGGCTGCTGACCTCTGCTACAAATAAGGCTGAAACAACATTTTATAATACGTATATTATAATTTGCATATGCAAAATACATATTTACAAATATTTTAGATATTCACGTTTGTACCAGTTTAATCTCCTGTAGTTAAACAAATCAAAGGCAAGAAACAGGATAAAATTCTGGCCGATGAAATAAATGTTTTTCTGTCTTTGCATTACTTTTAATCTTTGGTGCATTAAAGCACAATTGCATATTTCTGCAGATTTCTATTACAGAAAGATATCTGCTTTCTCAACCCAGAAACTTAAGAAAATTTTAGTTTCTTTGAGAGGAAGATTATCTCTATTTGGTCAGGACATAAAAACTTTAATACTCATTTTGTATTTAATTAAAGAAGAAGCTCTAACAAAGCTTGTAACTCAATCCCCTTATAATAGGCCACAGATTTAACATTTATCGAACACCTCCTGTGTGAGTTGAGTGCTTACATAAAGTTTCCATAATTTAATTGTCCCCACATTTCCAGGTGGTATTATCTTCACTTTATAGGTGAGGCTCACAATAGCTTAGTGATGCCCAAGATCACAAAATCACTTAGTTGCGGAATCCAGGTTTGGACCTAGTTCTCCGAAAACCAAGCCCACTGCAATTTTAACCTCCCACTCCCTACTCCCCATTCAGCAATTCTGGTGTATTAAACTCTGATTGACTTTTACAAAAAGTAAGAAAGCCAAATAAGGGAAAACAAGTTTTGCAAAGATTAGTATCTTACTAGGTTTGAATCAGACTAAATGTTTAATGGAAAAAATTCCAACATGATCTGTTAGTGGGTAGTATTTAAAACTTTAGAATGTGTTAGCTTTGAGAGAGATTATAAACTGTTCTAAACTGAACCCAAACTGACACAAGTTTATCACCCAAGCACTTATTTTTTTTTAAAGATTTTATTTATTTATTTATTTAGAGAGAGAAAGAGCTCATGAGCTGGGTGTAGGGGCAGAGGGAGAGGGAGAAAGAGAATCTCAAGCAGACACTACATTGAGCACGGAGCCCCACGCAGGGGCATGACCCTGAGATCACGACCTGAGCCAAAATCAAGAGTTGGACATTTAACCCACCGAGCCACCCAGGTGCCCCTCACCTCAAGTACTTCTTCTTTTTGCTTTTAGGGTGCCAATTCCATCCAGGGAAAGGAATCTAGCTGCTAGGTGACATTACTTGAAAACATTACTTTGCTGTGCAAAAGCATGAAATCATGGAACACTACATCAAAAACTAATGATGTAATGTATGGTGATTAACATAACATAATAGAATAAAATTAAAAAAAAAAAACATTACATTGAAGAAAACCCCCATCTGCTGTAGCCAGTGATAATACAGATATTTACTACTATTATTTTTTCCTGTGATTCAGAATAAATGTGAGAAGACCTGTGAGCAAGTAAATATTTTTCAGAAATATGGAGTATTACAAAAGAGCTTTGCTATCTCTCCAGGAGTGTTACACCTTTAAGACTCTAGTTGGTGATATATATACAAGGCAATAGGTTCTGAGACCTGCTCCTCCACTCTGAGCATGGCCACATGGTCCTTTCTTGCTCCATAACAAGGACCTTGGTCCCTAAGAGAAGAATGGCAGGGTGGCTGATGATGATGAACTCTTTTCAGCTCTTAATTGCTTACCTAATTCATGGAACAGTTCATTCAATAGCTCCCCCTCTCCTGCCCCCATTCTCTACCCCTCCCTATGAATGACAGTTTCTTTTTTTTTTTTAAGATTTTATTTATTTATTTATTTGACAGAGAGAGACATAGCGAGAGAGGGAACACAAGCAGAGGGACCAGTAGAGGGAGAAGCAGGCTTCCTGACGAGCAGGGAGCCTGATGTGGGGCTCGATCCCAGGACCCTGGGATCATGACCTGAGCTGAAGGCAGATGCTTAATGACTGAGCCACCCAGGCACCCCTGAATGACGTTTCTAGTCTGTTTATGTGGGGTGGGAGGCAACATGAAAATTTTATGCCATGGTTCAAGAAAAATTCTTTTATATTAATAGAATAAACACTAACTTCATGGTTTAAGCTCCCACCGAAGAGTGGCTGATATATTTAACTGTCTGTAAGACGTCATTAATTTTGCCTGGCAGATTGATTTCTTTTTGGAATTGAAATTGTGCTCAGTGTTCACAGATATTTATTGAATCCCAGGGAGATAAATTTTAGATATACCATATAAAACAGGTAAAATGTCTTAAACATTTGCTCTGGACCAAGCATTATAAAAAGTGTCAATAATCTCACTTAATTTTCAAAAAACCCTAATAGGTTGGCACTTAGTTTGCAGGTGAGGAAACTGAAGTCAGTCACTGAAGTAGTCAGTATTAGAGATATTAAACTTTGGAGCTTTTATCCTTAACCACTGCCTAATACTGTCTCCCTATATATATACATAATTTGTTCCCGTTTTTACAAAGTTTTTGTGAGTTAGTATCTGTTTAGTGATAAATTTTAAGCTAAACCTCCTTAATTTGTCAAGAGTTTAAGCCCATTTGTAATTAGTAATTTTATTTTGTAGGAGAACCTCACATTATCAGATTGTGGACATGGGACCTCTGGACAACCCATCTGTTATTCCTGTCCCCTAGAGATTGTTCTCAGAAGCTCTGGTTGAGTTTTAAGTCCAGGGGCTCTCTGGGATGGCAATTTAATCAGCTGCATTGTCATACACAGATAATTTCTGTAGCACAGGTTTGACAGTGGCTTCCTCTCTCCCTGAGCCTCCTCATCATCCAAAATATTCCATTATTACTTACATTATCAAAGCTACTTTCTGTTGTTTGCAACTGACTTAGAAATAGTAAGAGAACTGTGGTTTGTTTATAACTTATGCATGGCTGGAATCCCCAGATAAAGAAAGCTGAGCAGTTGAGGAATGATATTCAAATAATTAATAGGTACCATAGGAATTAAGGTGAAAATTAAGGAGGAAAAGACAACACATTGTTTAACCTAAGAATTAACATAAATTTAACTTGATTGGGAGTTTAATGATGGGCCATGCCTGATATAGAACCAGCCTTAGCATCATGGGGCTGTGTGAGTTTCTGTGTTTCCTGCAGATTGAGCCAGGACTACCTAGTTGGGTGGTTAGTGTTCTCTGTGTGTGCATAGTGGTCACCTTGAGGAGTTACTATTCCGGGCATGAACTTCAAAAGTGTAATGTGCTTTTCTGTTTTCCTCTTCTTTATTGGCTTATAACAGTTATAAGAGTGAGTTTTTCACCTCCATTATTTATGCAATGAGGTAGGACATGAATATGTATCTGAATATGAAGAAATGAAAATGTTATAAATGCCAAGCATGGTCTGGCTAACCCATCTCTCGCTGAAGGTAACTCTGGAGGGAGTGGGTCCACTTTTTCTGGTTTTAACACCTCTTTGGCAGATGGTAGGAATTTATGATAGGAAAGGACATGAAGTATTTCTTTTGCCTCATACCTCCACAGTTGATCTGGTGCCCAGGTGGTAAATATGGTAAAAAAAGATACAAAAAGAAGGAGTAATTAAACTAAGTTAAATACAGCTCTTAATAATTTTCAGGTATTTTGCTTAAATCATATCATTTATGCCTTGCAACTCTATAAGGCAAGTTTAATTATTTTTCCCATTTTGCAGGTTGAAGCTCATAAATCTAAATTTGAGGATCATAAAGATAACATGACTTACCCACAGTCATGGAGCTCATCTCTGGTAGAGTTAAGATTTTCTAGTTCAGGGTCAATGTTTTTACCACTGCTGCCTGCCATCCGAGTGAAAGAAGACATTCAGAAGGTGGCCTATACTTTGGCTCAGTTAAACAACTGATTTGATTTCATCTCAGGTCACGATCTCAGGGTCCTAGGATCGAGATCTGTGTTGGGCTCCCCACTCAGCGGGGACTCTGCTTGTCTCCCCATCCCCCTACGCCTCCCACTGCTCACTCTCTCTCTGTCTCTCAAATCAATAATCTTAAAATTAAAAAAAAAGGTAGCTCATACTTAAATACCATCTACCCAAGAGAGTCTAGCCAATTGTGATATCATCCTCTTATCAACAATTTTAGCTTTTACTCACTGTACAATATATGATCTTGCTGTCTTGGTTCTGTCTTACATAATTCTTGCAGCCCAAGATTTATATGCTCCATCCTTCAAGAAGTGGGAATCAGTTTCTCTACTTTTTTGTATCCTTCCCCATTGTACCTAGTAACATATGCACATGTAAAAAGCATCAATACATATTCAGAAATTGGTTAACATTTGTCCTAATTGTGGATTTATTATAGCAAGTCAATACATAAAGATACAGACAAATCCCATACTGAGGCACTAAAGCTAAAGAAATAAATTCTCCTCATCAATTTTTGAAGTTGCCTTTTCAGTAGTGGGGATAATTAATCTACAATTCCACATTTTTTTCTATGCTCCATCTTTTTCTTAGCTAGGCAGCTGACTGGTATTGTGGCCACAGAACATATTAAAACCAACCGGCTTACTTAGTGATGACCTGCCATGGTTTAACCTGGCTGCAGATAAGAAACACCTGGGGAACTTTTTAAATGTACACATGCCTGGGCTTTTCTCCCAAGTATTCTGACTTAATTGTCTTGGGGTGGAACCCAGTCAGCAGTGTGATATTAAAACTCCCTCGTTGATTTTAATGTGCAGCCTGGTTTGAGAACCACTGGGCAAACTGAAAGAACATTCCAGAATAAATAAAGACCCGTGTTTTTCTCATATCCAGTTCTTTGGGACAGCAAGCAGTTGATAGGGAAGGAAAATAACAAGGAGGAAAGTGTCAGGACTATGCAACTTAGCATGCCATTGGGATGTCGCAAATGATTAAAAAATATCTGTAAACTTCAAAATTTTTGTGCACCTATTGAAAAAGTGTCTTAAACAACTGTTTCTCCCCTAATGTTCAAGTTTAAAGGCCCCAACAACTTTGAAAATATGGGAGTATTTGGCAAAGCATTCCAAATAAATGACCCTCAGCTCTGGAATTTGCTCCTAGCAGGCTGCTCTCTTTAGCAGTCAGCCAAACCCAAAATTTGGCAGCTTTTGGAATATGGTGAAAAATAGATTCTTTTTAAACCTGAGAATCACTGAAGATTTATTTTGCTGGAAAGATACAACTTTTAAAAATAACAAGCAGTTATTGCTACTGTACCAAGTAGAATCCGAGATTTGCAAGAGCAACTATGAAATCAAGGGCCACTCATCTTTTCCTCATTCTATTGATGAAAAAAACAGAGGCTCAAAAGAATGAAGTGATTTCCTCAAGTCACACAACCTAATGGTAGGGCCTGGGTACATCCTGATCTCCTGACTCACAGGCCAGTTTTCATGTTTGCCCTGCCACAGCCACAGAGTCCTCTGAAAATGGCCAAATGATTTCTTCTGCTGTGATTCATTTTGGTTGTTCACAAATGCAATGTTTTTGCAAATGCTTATATATGATCTTTGGTAACTGTGGCAAATAGCATTCAAATTACGTTGTAATTTTTGGTATGTAACATCCTTTCCACAGTGTCAAGGACTACACTCTTGATTCTGACAATTAGAATTTCTAATTTATCCAGAAGAATATATGTGAACACATGCATCAAATGCAAATCTAAGAATAAATCCATAACTAACCATTATCAAAAGGTCTTGTCTTTCTCTGTATTTCCTGTCTACTCACCCCATTTCCCACTATATTTTACTGTGACTTAGGGCAAGTAGAGGAGTCAGATAAATGTGAAGATGATTTCCAGAAAGATAAGAAAAGTTCTAACACTTATTAAGCTCTCTTAAGTTCTAGGCAAGGAGTTAGGCCCAGAGTGAGAAATTTAGTATCTGAGTTTCAGTGATAACAGATTAATTTTTTAAAAAAATATATGACTACATTTAATGAGGCAGATAATTTTACCTCAGCTCTTCCCACTTCCCCACCATTCCACATGTATTCCATTTCCTTTCACTCAGTTAAGAATACCAAGAGACACAAAGAGTCAGAGAACTATTCCCAGAGTCATTCCTCCTTTTATATTGTTCTTTTCTCTCTTCTGCAGAAAATTTCCTTTCCTTCCACCATACTCCATCCGTGTTGGTCAGTTAGTGAAACATACTACTTAAGAGAGAAGTTGTTCCTTTTTATTAAGGGTGTTTCCCTGAATTTTACACTGAGGATAAAAGGCTGAAAAAAGAAAGAGGAAAGACTCTAGCAGGTCTTCCTACTGTCCAGTCTCTGGGCCTTCCCCCCGTGCCCCCCTCCCCAGACCCAAGCGAGTACCCTGTCACTTCTTTCTTGACAGCTGGCCAGCAGTCTGCTTTCCTTGCTCTGAGGTAGCTGCCATCATCCCCTCTCTTTTGGACTTCCTCTCTTCCAAGAATGGCTATGGAGTAGGACATAATGTCCCATGCTCTCCCTCTCACCATCTCCTTTGCTGTCCTTTCTGGATTAACTGTTTTGCTGTTAGTCATGACAGAGGAACAGGAGAAAACAAAAACGTGGAAAATATAAAGGTTCCAGAATCTCAAAGTCATTTCAGTCATGGTCCCTGATCCGTACCTCTCATTCCACTTGTGCCTTTTCCACTCAGTTTTGAGGGTAGGAGGTGATGTAATCTCCTTTCTCCATGATGTTTTTTCCTAGGTTTGTTGACTCTTTACTGTAAATATTTAAACATCTAGAGAGCTTAGGGATTACAGTGACCACTACATAGAAGAAAAAGGTATCAAATAAACTTGAGGGGCTTCAAAAGGTAAATGTCCTCAGTTCTCTTTGCCTTACCTCTCTGGAAAACAATGGAAGATCAATGTGGGTTTCTGGAATTGACCAGTTTAGCTCTGATAGCACCTCCTCAGTGAAGCCAGTCTGAATTAAGAGCACCATCTGAGCTCCTACATTCTATTACATTTCTTTTCTTTAATTATTATTTTATTAACATACAATGTTTTATTTGTTTCAGGGGTACAGGTCTGTGATTCATTAGTCTTACACAATACACAGTGCTCACCAAAACACATACTTTCCCCAATGTCCATCACACAGTTACCCCATCTCTCCCAACCCCCTCCACTCCAGCAACCCTCAGTTTGTTTCCTGAGATTTAGAGTCTCTTATGGTTTGTCTCTCTCCCTGGTTTCTTCTTGTTTCATTTTTTCCTCTCTTCCCCTATAATCCTCTGCCTTGTTTCTCAAATTCCACATATCAGTGAGATCATACGATAATTGTCTTTCTCTGATTGACTTATTTCACTGAGCATAATACCGTCTAGTTCCATCCATGTCGTTGCAAATGGTAAGATTTCATTTTTTGATGGCTGCATAATATTCGTGTGTGTGTGTGTGTGTGTGTGTGTGTGTGTGTGTGTGTGTGTGTACACACCACATCTTCTTTATCCATTCATCTGTTGATGGACATCTTGGCTCTTTCTATAGTTTGGCTATTGTGGACATTGCTGCTATAAACACTGGGTTGCAGGTGTCCCTTAAGATTACTACATTTGTATCTTTGGGGTAAATACCCAGTAGTGCAATTGCTGGGTCATATGGTAGCTCTATTTTCAACTTTTTGAGGAACCTCCATACTGTTTTCTGGAGTGGCTGCACCAGCTTGCATTCCCACCAACAGTGTAGGAGGGTTCCCCTTTCTCCGCATCCTCACCAACATCTGTCGTTTCCTGATTTGCTTAATTTTAGCCATTCTGACTAGTGTGAGGTGGTACCTCATTGTGGTTTTGATTTGGATTTCCCTGATGCCAAGTGATGTGGAGCACTTTTTCAAGTGTCGGTTGGCCATTTTGATGTCTTCTTTGCAGAAATGTCTGTTCATGTCTTCTGCCCATTTCTTAACTGGATTATTTGTTCCTTGGGTGTTGAATTTGTTAAGTTCTTTATAGATTTTAGATACTAGTCCTTTATCTGATATGTCATTTGCAAATATCTTCTCCCATTCTGTTGGTTGTCTTTTGGTTTTGTTGACTGTTTCCTTTGCTGTGCAAAAGTTTTTATCTTGGTGAAGTCCTAGTAATTCATTTTTGCCCTTGCTTCCCTTGCCTTTGGTGATGTGTATTCTACCACATTTCTTATTCCTGCACAAATTGCCATGCTATGATAGCTTGTTTACTGTCTGTTCCCCATCCTAGACTGGCTTTCTCTGTAAGAAAGGGACTGCAATCTTTTCTACTCACCTTATATTGCTGGGGGCTGGCAAAGTGCCTGGCACATAGTAGGTACTTAGTAAGTGGTTGTCAGAAGAATGAAATGCTTCTCAGAAGAAGAAAGGTAGGAGGAAGGATCTTTTTCTAGGAGAAGATAAATACTCCTCCAAGGAATGAACAACTGAAATTCAAAGCTAAGTTTGGGTCTCAGTGATGCTGCTGAAAGAGAAACTGCTTTGCCACAAGATAAATTATTTGGTAAAGGAGGGTTTAAAGCATTCTAAGATCCTAATTTGTTCCTTGTTTCTCAAACCTAACCATCTCCCAATATGCATGGGTGACAAGAAAATGGGTAAGAAATTCGAACAGGATGGATCAAACAGGAATGTGGACCCTATGAAAAATTCCTATTCATGTGACTTTGAACAAGTTATCAACCCTCTCTGGGCCTCAAGTTTACATCTATATCATGAAATGAGTAGGCCAGGTGACATATAAGGTTCCTTACATCACTAACCTTTCATGATTCTAAATGATTCACAGGCATGTATGGCAATATATTTTCAATCTCCCTCTCCTACACCTCAAACCCCTCCCCCTAGAAAAAAGTGACTCCTACCATTGTCAACAGTACACTTGCAGAGGAAGAAAAAACTATAAATTATGGTCCCAGGATCAATGAGGTGAAATAAAAGATTAAAATATGTTTTATATTCACAGAGCAATTTTTCATAACAGTGTCAAACAAAAAGTTCGTGTCAATGTTTACACTAGGACTTGAAGAAAAATTCCAGACATAAAACTTCTGGAACATAGACTTGAACTCACAGGACCTCCCATCTCCGTCTGATAAATTTACAACTAAAATCTATCAGAGTTTTTTCCTTAATGAGAATTTATCTTTCAACAATTACTTCTGTTTTATTATTGAGATCTTATGGTTTAGTAAAACTCTGGCTATCTGGAACTGTCATTCTAGGTATGACAGATAGCTAAAGATTTTTTAATATCTATCTTTTAATAATTTTGGAAGAAAATACTTTTGAAAGACATATTTCCTTGATTTTTTAACAGAATACACTGAATGTAATTCAATCTTTTCCTCAATATGAACATCAGTTACTATAATACAGTCATGTCCTCAGACCCCAGTGAAATAGTCTCAGCCCTAGACTTTCTTCTTTTGAACCTCTGTCAGCTTGGCCACTTGTGATCATCTCTCTTGATATTTAATTTGCTGATGAAAGGCAGGGAAAAAATTCTTAATTCATTTTTGCATACCCAAGAGTAGCATAGTTCCTGCTACTTACAACACTTTAGTAAATATGTGTTTGGTGAAATAATGCATGAATTAGCATAGGTTTAATTTTTTTTTTTTAAAGAAGCTTGCTAAAACTGGGTGTGAAATAATAATAGAGGCTAACTAAAGGCTTGAGGGGATTGGTTTAATACATAGTCTTGCAACAGTTTCCATCCGCTTTCTAATTCTCATATTCTAGATAGAATCCCATAGGTTTGAGCTCCTGAGACTTATATAGAGATGAAAAATAATAGTGGTAGGTAAATAACTTATAAAATGATTGCTTAAAATTTGGCTGATTATATAAAATTCAGTGTTATTGAATAATTCTTCTATTTCTAGGCACATGTGATCCACTCCAAACAGAAAACTAAGGAATGAACTGGCATTCCTACATTTTTTAGATTATAGCTTGAGTAGGCACATCATCACACCCACTAGCTATGTGATTTGGGGCAAATGATTTAAACTCTTCTAATTTGTTTTCATATCTGAAGAGAGTAATGACAAAATCTTTCTCGCAGGACTCTTCAAAGAATTAAATAATTCATTCTAAAGTACTTTACCATAGATCTGGCCCTCAATAAGTATGTAGTTACTTATACTGTGATATGTTGTCCATTCCCGGATTTGGGACAGTGGAGCCAACCCTGTGCATGGCCAGGAACTGTTGTCTGCGAAGACATTTTTCTCTGTGCTTACAGCTTGCCAGATCGTGCTCTGCCTCAGTCTTGGGTGTTCTGAACCAAATGTGGCACCCTACACTGAAATAAGCTCTAAGTCCTCTTACTCCCTTTCAATATGGAAAACAGGCACATTTCCACTATACTAGTATTCTAAATGATGGGATTTTAAGGTGGGGAATGTTAAGGGCTGAAGAAAGGAACTTAAAAGAAGGCAGTACTCCAAGTCCCCACAATTTATCATAAATGTCACAAACTTTAGTGACTGGCACCTGGAAATTAAGACCTTTCCCATATTGATGCTGCTTATTACAGAATTAAAATATTCACTGTCAAGAGCAAAAATGATAGCCTCAATTTTGTTTGCAACTAAAGTATTGCACACAAGAGTGGATTTTCCTTGAGTAAATGCATTAGTTTCACCTCAATTTAAATGAACAAATTCACAATATCCGTTTCTTTCCCAGAGTTATCACAACAGAATATACTGACATGTTTCTTAAAATATAAAAATTAAATACTGCAATATAAATGGGTTATCTTACAAATTATTACACTCAGAAATCTATAAAGAATACTCTAAAATATGGATGAGAATACAGATGGTGATACTAAATCAAACACTCCCTAGAAAGGAAGAATTCTTGCTATATAAAGAAAAACCACAAATGAGATTTTATCATCTCTACTCCAGCTTAACAAGTATCTTTTGTCAATGCTTTTTATAGTTTTCCTAATCTAACTAGCTCCTTATTGAATTTGGTCAATTTATTTTTCATTTTTAGTGAAATTTACCTGTTACTTGATGACTACAATAAGTAACTACTCTGATTGTTCTTGCTAAATTCCAAGATCATTATTATGGATCTTACTGCCCAACATCTTAACCAACTGCATCGTTGACTTTCGAATCTTTTCTAAATAAGGCATCATTAGTACACACAAGTATTATATTCCCTCCCTTAGAAATCACTAGGACTTTTCAAAAAAAAAAAAAAACAAAAAGAAATCACTAGGACTTTTCAGTAACATTTCTGCGCTAAACTTCACTAAACTGCCAGTTGATCAGCAGTTCACATAATGTATTAAGAAAATCTTGACTAGCACTTGTCTAAAATACTACATCTAGAATACATAAACTGAACCTCGGCATAAACCTTAAAGATGCTGACACATCAGTATGAGGACAACCATTTAGAGGCTTTGAAAACTTTATCTGAAGTTGTGATTCTTTTTAAGTCCTAAAATTGCTACTTGGAAACTCATTTACTGAAAAATGTGTATAAACAAAATTATGGGCTGACCAAAATCAATTTTTAAAATAAATAAAACATTGCAAAATCCATGCCACAATTGTGACACTTAAAGTTCTGCAGAGAGTGGAAGTGTGCGCAGGGAAATCAAAGATGCCACGGACAGGGAGCCCAAGAGTTAAGGGTCCAATTGCAGTAATACTGCTATAAACCTGGCCTGAATGAGACAGAACTTGCTAATAATTCCTGTCCTATGGAAATCCTGAAAAAGTCTCTTAGTAAGTTCAATTATCACACCCTACTATATCCTTTTAATTGGAACGTTCATATACTAAATTTGTAAATATATATGCATATTGACTCACTTAAAACCCATATACAAAAGTAATTGGGCTTTTGCCCTCAAATTTAGAAATTTTTTTATCTTAGGAACTTTTAAAACTCAACTTCTATGTAATCAACACTTTGGCACTTTGGCTCTTATACTTGTATATCTCTAGAACATTAAAGAGCTCTGTAGGGGAAAAATAATTATCTGACCATATTAATTATTGAAATATAGAAATATCTCTACTTTAAAGGACTTTGGTAATGGAGTCAAGGAACATTTAAAGAGATTATCTGTTTCCCTATGCTTCTGTGCCTGGCCTTTTTTCCTAGCTTTACTAATTCTTGCTAGGCCATTTTTTTTTTCCTTTCTCTCTCTGATTTCAGGTTTACTTATATGCTGACAACTCCTGTATAATTAACCTCAGCCAACTGCTTTTTCTTGAACTTCAGGCCTGTGTGCTCAATTAACTAAGGGACCTTCTTAAATAAGGGACTGACTGAATGAATGAATTCATTCATTCATTTACCACCCCCCCCAATATTTTGAGCATCTACTGTGTGCCAGTGTTCTTAGCATTAAGGATATAGCAATGAACCTAACATACAATAGTCTGCCCTCATGGAGTTTACATTCTAGACAGATGACAAGCAAAACAACTAAATGAAATAAGCATTATAGAGAAAACTAAGACAAAGAAGGGCTTGGAAAGAAATCTTGGAGAAGTTATCTTTTTTAAGACTGGCTTAGAAGTCACTGAGGTGAACTTTTAGCAAAAACCTCAAGAGAGTGAGCATATAGAAATCTGGTGGAAGAGCATTTCAGATGTCCTACAGGCATCCTCAGTTTTTTTGAGAGAGAGTGTTGGGTGGGGGGCAGGGAAGAGCAGAGGGAGAGAAAGAACCTTAAGCAGGCTCCATGCCCAGTATGGAGCTGGATTTGGAGTTCAGTCTCACAACCTGAGATCACGACTGAGCCAAAATCAAGAGTCGGATGCTTAAGCGACTGAGCCACCCAGATGCCCCTAGAGATTCAAAACTGAACTTAACTGTTTTTCCTTGCAAGCCAGCTTCTCTTCCTGTATTTCCTGGTTTTATTTTGTTTTGCTCTTTGAATTGTGCCATCATCTCTCCCACATTAAAAAAAAAAAAAGTCTGAGACTTACCCCTATGGTCTACTCTTTAACTCTGAACAACAATCTGCAGCCTATGTCCTTTTGATCCTCTCTTCATATTGCCTATTCCTTTTCATTCCTGTTGCAAGGATTATTGTTATTGCCCTTGTTCAAGCCAACATTGCTTTTCCCCAGGGTTTTTCTAATATGCATTCTCTTAACCAGTCTTCTTGCCTCCTCCAATTCATCCTTGATATTGCTGCACAGTTATATTTGTGAAATGCAAACATGCCATTCTCCTGCTTAAACTTTTCAGTAGTTTCTCATTATTGTCAAACCACTCTTAATTGTGGCATGGGGGGTCTAATGTGATTAGCATACTTACCCTGCCCCTCTCCTTTTCCCAATAATCTCTCTGGGGTTCTTCTCACCATTTTAGGTAAGTTTACTGGCTCCAGCTCTATCAAGTTCCTCCTAAAAGTGACCCCTTCCAACACTGTGCTCTCTTACACTTTCTACAAGTTGCTTTTGTAATGGTGATTTGTTTACATGTTTGTCTTTCCTAAACCCAGCTCAGTGCTTGAATCAAAGTAGGCACTAAAAACCAAATGGATAAAATTAAATGTATCACCCCTAATAATGGGTATAATATAAATATAGATGCCCCATTTCTAGGATCTGGACACAGGCAAAAGGTTTCTTTCTCCTCAAACACTCAGAATCACCTTAAAAACACCTATTCAACATGCAACTCAACATATTCTGATACTGAACACAAATATCCAATCTTATTTGTTTGGAAAACTATCTGATTTAAAAGCACAATACTCCTTTCCCCAGTAACAGCTTTTACTTTGGGGAACTCACATATACACCATTCATCTGTGTACTTCTATTTTTAGCAATGAAGGAAATTTCAGTTCCAGAATACATGAATTGCAGAAAATATGAATCACTTCTGTTAAATCTATTTTGAGGTTAAGAGAACTGGTCACAGGGATTAAAAAAGGAAAATAAAGTTAATGACAGAAAATAGGTAGAGATAAAGGAAAATTAGTTTTACAAAGCTACTATAGTGGTACCTGGGTGGGAAAAGATCCAACTTGTATAGAAGAGGGAAATGAAAATGAAATCCAGAATCAACAATCCAGACATAAAGCTAGCAAAATACTTAACATATAAACGGGGGAACTATTAGCAAAATAAACGATATATTTCATACCTAGAGTAAAATGAAATAATCTGTCAGCTTCTCATTTATTATACTGCAGGGGCGGGGGAGGGTAGCAAATCTTTGTTTACAAGTACCTCATGGTAAATGGACATTTTACAACATTGCCTTGAGAGGTGTTTCCATTTGTAACCAAACTGTTCCTTATTAGTTAATAGAAGTTGAATTAGACATTCATATTAATGAATTAGACTACTGAATATGATTTCCAAAGACTTATGGTTCATTTTGCTTTTTAGAGAATAGTAAAAAAAAATAATTTTTAAATTTTATATGGTATCACTATTTTGATATTTCACCCTATAAATATATGAAGATTTATACTCTTGACAATGGTACAGAATGTAACTTTTTTTTTTTAGAGGGGGATGAAGAGAGAAGGACAGAGAAAATCTTAAGCAGGCTCCATGCCCAGTGCAGGGCTCCATCTCACAACCTGAGCTGAGCCACCCGGGAACCCCAGAATATAACTTTTTAAAAATAGGAATTCTTGAAGATATTTTAAGTACTTTATAGACAAAAAAAAAAATACGCTTTTATTTCGAGAAGTTTTATAGATAGTTAAGCTGAATACTGGCCAATTAATGCTCTTGAAATCAACCGTGAGACTCAAATGTTCTTCTCTATGGCTGGCAACCCCAGCCAGAAATTTTTACTGGTACAGGGAGAATAAACTATTGCCTATGTTTATCAGATTTTATTATGCATAGTAATCAACTGGAGATGTTGTTAAAACACAGACTGAAACTCAGAAGGTCCACGATTCTAGTTTCTAACAAGCTCTCAGGGTCTTGGTCCATAGTCTGCTGGTTATCCATGGACCACACTTCCGAATAGCAAGGCCTGAATCAGTGGTTCTAAGTCTTGATACCTAATGGAATCACCTGGAGAGCTACAAAAAGTCATTTCTAGGGGTAAAAGGTTATTGAATCTGGGATCCAGTCTTGGTAACGAGTTTAAAAGCTCCCAAGTTCAGGCTAACAAGCAGCTAAATTTGAGAACCTATGACCTAAAATGTATTGGTCAGATTTATGGGTAGGTTTCATTTCTCCTTGTTTCTAATACAGTAGGTAGCAGAGCTAGGATTAACCGGTACTGTATAGATTATGAGAGTAATATATGCCCCAAGTCTCCAAATTCTTACTGACAATATGAGTCATTATCAATCAGGTTCTAATGTTAAGAATCTTAGCAGTTTCATTTCTATCCTTCTACCAAATGATTTAATAACATGCTTTTCATAGTATTTTAAACATCCATGGATTTATAATAAAAATGACAATCTAAATTATTTTTAGATTAGGAGATAGATATGTAGAAATGTGATTTTAAAGTATATGGAAGTGTTTATTCCTTTTTTTTTTAAGATTTTTATTTATTTATTTGACAGAGAAAGACACAGCAAGAGAGGGAACACAAGCAGGGGGAGCGGGAGAGGGAGAAGCAGGCTTCCCACCAAGCAGGGAGCCCGATGCGGGGCTCGATCCCAGAACCCTGGGATCATGACTCAAGCCGAAGGCAGATGCTTAACAACTGAGCCACCCAGGTGCCCAGGAAGTATCTATTCCTAATTACAGATTAAAATAAACTCAGATTAGTTAGAAGTTTATAAAAAAATAATCCCCAGACCTGGCACTTGTCCCAGGAGAAAAGCCCAGACACAGAAAGGACAGCACAAGTTTACTTAGTATCTGTATTTGAAGTAGGTACCAATGTGTTACAAACTTAATTACCACTCTTTCTTCATAATGCCTTTCCTAATTATTTTGCTAAATTGAGGTTTGTAAAAGGTCAGGATGCAATTCATTTCAAGGATCCATCCCCAACTCTTAAAATGCACATCCAAAATACTTAATGAAAATATTTTAAACTCTCAGGTATTAGCATAAACTCCCTCATTACAGTAGAGTACTGGAGTACAAGTCAACTACCACATACTACTAATGATGTGACTTAATCAAACTTTCTGAACAGGCCTTCTCACTCCCCAAAATAGTATGTTGAGAGAGAGTCCAATAAGAATGTACAAGCACAGACTAATGCCACATAGAAATATAAGATAGCACTACATATATCTAGGATAAGCCAAATAAATACATAGTGTGGCAGTGCAAAGAAATGGAGCCCAGAGCAGGGACTACTTTTCAGCTTTAGCACTAATTAGCCACATAACAAGCAAATCACATACCTTAATTGCATTTTTAAAAAATAAAGATAACTCAAATAACTTATCTTGAGAATCCCTAGCAGATCAAAACTCTATGATCTAAAAATCACTGATGAAGCGGTCCTCCAAAGCAAGTATGATTAACTGTAAAACAAGGCGAAACAAACAAAAACCCACCAAGAGTTTACTTGTAACATGACTGATTTAACAAGTGTCTTAAGAAAAATACCATTTTAAATTTGTCTTCTAGAAAAGTCTACAAATTATTTGGCCATCACTTAAAATAGCAAATTAAAAAAAAAAGTGTAGAGGAAATGTAGGAAAGGGATCATTAAATACCGTACAAGAACACTATGCAGAATTAAAATAAACAATGTAAACTGAAGATAATAAAATATTAAACAGCTTTTCCTAAGGAAAACTTATTTCAAAGTATGACACTGGGATTTTATGATCTATCCCAAAAAATATATAAGCATTCTTATATACACAAAATGTTTTTAAGTACTGCAAATAACTCATAATTTCTACATAAATTATTCTAATTAATAAAAATGGTAGCACATGGTGATTATTTCCTTTTAATTTATTTAGTTTGAACACATGTCCTGCCAATCACAAAATACCTAGTGTGGCCAAATACATGAGAAATCCCTGTAAGAATCACAAGGTGCCTTGCAGGTTTCTGTCAGGATGCTAAGAAAATGTAACAACGGAGACACAGCTTTTATCAGTTATAAGGTCCAATCATTAATCTTCTTCAGAACTGGAATCATCCTCTTGGTCAGAGAGTTCAGGGACAGGGAAGCGGAGAATGGCAGCTACTCCAGTCAACTGACTGAGCTGTTCCCCTGATACATGAAGACTAGAGAATATCCTAACCGTGCCTGCGTTCTCTTTCACACTGTCCACCAGCTTCACATACCGGCTTCGCGTAGCGACATCCTGGTGCCTGAAAAGCTCATCGCTGATAAGCAATGTGTCAATTGCCATAGCTTCATTGGCCTTCTCCACCTGCTTGAGTCCATAAAACGCTCGGTCAGGTTCATGTTGTAACATTTTATAGAAGTCATCCAAGGCTTTTACTTCCCCAGCAGCTTTAGTGTCTGAAAGGCGGCTAGCTACAGAAGGGTCACAAAGGGCCTCTTTCAGGGAGTACTTGTGTCCAGAGGAGGCATGTACCTAGAATCATAATTATGAAAGTTAGACAAAAGAATCTCTTAGAGTACCCATTAATCAGCCTGCAGTGACCTAAAGCCAAAAGCACAAATAAGGCTTTGTATGTTTGAGGACTTAAGCAAAGTTTACTATGTAAACAGGCTATTTAACAACTCTCTTTTTATTTCATTATCTCACAATCACAGTCCAGTGAATACTTTCTCCTCTTGTACTTTTCCCGGTTCTAAAATTTAAGAGTAGTTTATACAAATCCCTCTGCCCAATCTTAATTATCCTTGGAGAAGACTTTTACCTGAAGAAACTTGGACCGGTTTTCCAGGAGCACTTTGTTGTCGGTCTTCACTGCTTGCTGAAACATGTAGTCGCAGAACTGCTCCCTCACAAATCCTGGGCTGGCCACCAGGATGCACTTCACAACATCAAAGTTTATGTGGCGCTGGATAGCCTGGACCACCTGTTCATAGAACCGCTCCAAAGCCCGGTCATGTTGAGAACAGTTGCCTTTCCGTTTTCTAGGGATGTTCACCTCCACCTTGGCCCGAGTGAGGGTCATGCTGGGAGTGACTAAGCAGATATGGGCGAGGCCTTCCTGCATCACGACAGCCGCCACATCTGCACTCCAGGCTGGGTCACAGGCCTGCTCAATGCGCTCCAGAACCACACTGTCCCACTGTTTCTTGGCCAAAGTGAACTGGCGATTGGGCTCCAGCTCAATGGTGTGGTAAGCCCCCATCTTGACATACTCATTCTCTTGGATGTTGGTCCCCTTAACCCGCAGCTGGCAGGCTTGAGAGTCAAAATCGATGGCCTCCACGCAGAGCGTGAGAGTAGTGCGGACTCGGTTGCTTCCTACGCTGCCCGTGGAGGACTCGGTCTGTACCTTGCGGATGGTGGAGGCACGCAAGCTGTCGCCCACCTGCACTAGATTGTAGGTGTGCCACATATCCTCAGGTTCTTCGGGGACTAGAGTCACCTGGCCCGCATTGTCTTTCTCAATGTCCTTTCTCACGAGCTTCATGACCTCGGCGGGGGTTCGCAGGGAGAACAAGAGGAAACGAAAAGATCCCCAGTGGGAAAGGGACAGGGAGGGGAAAGGGAGTCTAGGCCGGGAAGGGGGCGGGGTCCGGTTCCTATGGGCACTTGCCTGGCAGGAAGGAAATACTCTAGCTCCGACTCAAGCAGCCAAGGGGAACACTTACTCTAACCCTTCTTTTCTTAGTCTCCCGGCACACCACGCCAGACCCCTGGGAGGGACACTGCAGCAAACACAATCTTCTCCGACGTACCAGCCGCCAGCACAAACCCAGCGGCTGATGGAATGAGGGCGCATGCGCAGCCCGCGTCCCGCCTCTCGGCGCACGTTTTACGTCCCCACGGAGGAGGCGGGGTTGTAGTTTGCGCGGGCGCAGGCGCGCTAAGCGCGAGGTGTGTCCGAAGAGTAAACCGAGAGGGAAGGGCTGGTAATCTTTGGTGGCGAGTCATTTATTTTAATGCTGAACTTGGACTTCCTAAGTTTTCTCTTCCAAACCTGTTTGTGCAGAATCTGGGGAGTATATGTGAGTGCAATTATTTTTCCAACTGCGTGACGTTGCCACTGTACACCTCTACCCCGGGTAAAACCAATTTTAAAAAACTTAACCAAAAGTAAAAGGAATTCTCAAAAGTGCAGACTTGGCCCCAAAGTTCTAAATTCAGCTTGCTTTATTCAGCACTCAAACACTGCACGCCTGTTGGAGTTTGGTATTTCCAGAAACGGTTTCAAAGAACTACTGGTCACGGTCGGTCTGGGCTCAGAGCAACGTGCCCAGCTGTTTTCTGCGCTTAGTTACCGTGTCTGCACGATCTGACTACCCAGATGTTAAAGCACTGACCCCAGAGAGAGAAGAAACTATCTGTGGAATTCACCCCTGGGTGGACCTCTCAGTTGTTTGCCCTGATGTCCTGGAAATCCCAGAATCCGAAATTGGCAGCCTCCGCTTTACGCAGCTCTGTAGCCTGTGAAATGTTAAGGTTGGGGGTTGGGTCGCAAAAATTTAGAGCGGGATCCTCACTGCCTAAATTGAGCTGAGGATATTGGAAGTGGAGAAAATCTGATTTACTAGGACCAACCCGACTGGATGGCTACAAAATTGATTTTAAAGAAAATCCTTAAGTCACTTAGCATTTTTATGGTCGTCGGGGGTTGAGAGTGAGGATTGCCTCTTACGATTAGTGAATATAAAAAGCTCACCAGAGTTTCCCTGAGAGTTAAGATGAGATGGAGAGGGGTGCCTGGGTGGCTCAGTGGGTTAAGCATCTGACTTCAACTCGGGTCATAATCTCTAGCGTCCTGGGATTGAGCTCCAACAGGCTCCACGCTCTGCGTCTACCGCTCCCTTTTCCCCTCCCCCTCCGCTCATGCTCATGAGCTCGATCTCTTGCTCTCTCAAATAAAATCTTAAAAAAAAAAAAGAACAGAGGAGGTGAACAGAGTAGTCCTACCCACATATCGTCTCATTCTCTTTCTTATCTTGTATATGGCACTGAAAGGGAATCTTACCACCCGGAACTGGTGAGACCAGGATGAAAGGCAGGAATCTGATTGTGGCACAAGTCTTGATACTGATGCCTCAATTATCTTCCTCAGAGATTCTCAGGGGACACAAAAATCCCTTCCAAAGCTCTAGTACAAATTAGAGGCATTGTTTTGTGGTTTCTCGCCCTCCTTTTCCTCTTCCTTCCACACCTTCCTCATAAAGTTTCTAACTCAGACTGCCTTCTTCCACTTCCAAGAAAACCCAGCAACTTTGAGTAAGGAACTGATTGCATTGAAGTGTGAAGATGGCTTGCCTCTCCAAAGGACATTTCCTAACTAGGAGAGAGAAATACTTTGAGTTGCTCCTTGATCACCTTTCTAAGTAGAATTTACTTCTCTTCAAAGTCTGACAAAGATTAAAATCCACAGAATCACAGTGGCAGGCATACAATAGGATCTTAGTAAGTGTTAAATTTTTCTTTAAGAGCTATCATTTATTGAATGTTCATCAGGTACTTTCCTATACTCTTCTAATCCTCTTCTGTAAATATTTGTTATTCTCATTTTGTAGATTAAGAAAATGAATTACAGAAAAATAAATGTATTCAAGATCACAAAACCAGCTTTTAAATTCAGACCTGCTAAGGGCGCCTGGGTGGCTCAGTTGGTTAAGCGACTGCCTTTGGCTCAGGTCATGATCCTGGAGTCCTGGGATTGAGTCCCGCATCGGGCTCCCTGCTCAGCAGGGAGTCTGCTTCTCCCTCTGACCCTCTTCCCTCTCGTGCTCTCTATCTCATTCTCTCTCTCAAATAAATAAATAAAATCTTAAAAAAATAAAATAAAAAATAAAAAAAATAAATTCAGACCTGCTTAACTTGGCACCCTCTCCTCTGTTCAGTGCTGCAGGCTATATTATAGAGGCTCGAAATAATCTCTGCAACCACAAATTATGTGCTGTCATCCACTGCCACTTCCCCTTAATTGTCACGTTTACGAATTCAAGACCCAGAGCTTAGGAACCAAGTGAGAGCATCTGAAAGGCACCAGCACCAGTCCCTTCCTTGCTTTTATTACTTTTAAAAATCTTTATATTCATCCATTCAACATAGTTTTCCTTCTGCCCAGCCTAGGTCATACCATTATAGTCCTTGAGAAAAATCTAATATTATACTTTAGAAAAATATGCATATATTTCTACATTTAAAACCTGTGGGAAATCCACACTGACTCTTAATTCTGTGGTTCTTTTAAAAAGTTTATTTAAATTATGGGCCTAACTACTTTGGGCTGTGTTTTTATTTTGTATTTTATTTTATTTTATTTTATTTTATTGTTTAAGATGTTATTTATCTGACAGAGAGAGAGAGAGAGAGTACAAGCAGGCAGAGTGGCAGGCAGGGGGAGGCAGAGGGAGCAGAGGGAGGCAGAGGGAGAGAGAAAAACAAACTCTGCTGAGCAGAGAGCCCCATGTGGGGCTAGATCCCAGGACCCTGGGATCATGACCTGAGCTGAAGGCAGATGCTTAACCAACTGAGCCACCCAGGCCCCCCATTGGCTGTCTTTTTAAACATAGATGTGCTTCGGTGATTGAACATACTACAAAATTTTTCATAGAATTACTATTTGATCTGAAATGGAACTATTTTTTAGAAACTGGAGCTTACTGTTAAATGATCTGATGTTTCTCCCAGATTTTGTGTGATAACTTAATATTTCCAGACTAACTGCATTTCTATTTTGAGTTATTTAGAGTTCTCATTCCCTACTAATTAAAATCCAATTCCCTAGCACTCAAGGCCTTCATGATTTGGCCTTACAGCTTTATTTTCCACTTGCCACCCTCCAGCACCCTATATTCTACAGGAATAATCTTTGATCCCCATACATCCTGGGAACTGTCTACTTGCTGCCCTTAACTCATGCCATTCTCTTTCTTTAAAATGTCACTGCCTCTCACTCCTGTCTCCATAAATCCTACTTCTTTTTAAGCACCTGCTTAAATGTTATTTCACATTTGAAACCATTCATTATATTAATTGGAATACTTGTCTTTTCTTTCTTATTGAACTCTGAGTGGATTCATCCTTTTATTTCCCCACTGACCCTTGAAAAGTCCCTTGCACATAGTAGGCACTTATATATTGACGATAAGCTGAGTGGATCAGATGTAAAGTGTGGCAGCTATCTTAAGGCATGATACCGTTACCAGTTAGAGTTCACTTAGTAATGGTTCCTCTTATTGTAAAACTGCTGTAGTTACAGCAGTTATGTAATAGATAGCAGTATATGACATTTTCATTCTTTACCAAAATACACAAAATCATGAGAAAAAACATGATTTAGCTTTGTTACTTTAAATTATAATTTTATATTTACTTACTGGCTTTTTCAAAATAGAAACCTTTATATCAGTAACTTTATATCTATTTTTTCTATTTTATTTATATTAATCTCTCTAGAATTAAAAGTTTTCAATTTGTTGTTTTTGATATAATTCCAGTCTCAAAAAAGAGAACTGGGCTAGAAGTCAAATGTCTTGGATTGTAATTTTTACCCTGTCAATTGTTTTTACTCTAACTGTTGGCAGCCCTTAGTCTCTTAGAAACTCCATTTCTTTTACTTAAGAATTGAGGGCATTGAACTCAATAATTAAAATTGTCTTAATTATAAAGATTATGCTGCAAAAATCTTTAAAAAAAGAAAAACACTACTCATAATCTCACCCTATCATATTTATTTTCAATTTTGCATAGTACCTTTTGAATTTTATTCTTCCTAAAGTCCATTGCAGTGGTAAAAGATCAATACCAAGTTTAATACTTGCATAGCAAGAGTCAGCAGACATGAGTCATGATCTTTCTAGCTAGATTATAGCAACTTTAGATAAGTCCCCTAACATCTACAAACCTGAACTTTTCATTCTAAATTGTAAATCGGATTACTTGTCCTGCCTCTCTCATTTGATAACGCTTATAAGGTTCTATTGAGATTATGATACTTTGTAAACTGTAGAGTTCTACAAACACGTGAGATAATGTGGTATATCTCTAAGAATGCCTGACCTGAAGCTAGAAATCTGGATCAGACAAAGCAAGGGGCAAGGGCTCACTTAAACAAGATCATAATTATTCAGCCTTAGAAAAATAACTTGTTCAGTAAAGTTGACTGATGGATAATCTGTTGGGTACCATTAATTTATATTAGTATCTCTTCTCCAGGGAAACCTTAGGTCAGCCCTAGTGCATGAGTTCATGTACCTCATTGGTGAATTGGATTACAATTCTTCTTCCTATTATAATGGTATGTTAGAAATGGTTTGTATGACAGCATCAGGGATTCTGAGCTCCTGAAGAATGGAAATCTTGTTTGAATACCCTGGGCTTAGCATGGTAAGGCTGTATAGATGTTCTTGTTTCTAGTATTTTTTTTTTTTTTTTTTGCAAGACTTAACTTTCCTGCAACACATAGTTATCTTTTCCTTCCTTTGCTTAGAGCACCTTAGAGGCTCCTCCCATCATTGCTTCTTTGCTTGTCTATTGCCTTTTTCAGACTGTGAGCCTACCTTTTATTTGTCTGTGTTCATGAAACCCAGCACAGCAATTGTCATATAAACCTAGTCATTATATGAAAGGGTGCATAATTGTTAGTTCTCTTTAATGCAGAATTTTTAACTTGTCTATCACTGGCATCTTAAAATTAGGAAAACATTCTGTTTTATAATGTTACTAAAATTTTAAAGAGAAGATTACTCTTAAGGTAAGTTTCTAAAAACCTATTTCAATTTTTCAGATATCCGTGCTTAGATAAGAAAATGATTATTTTAAACACATCTTACTGAGGAAAAGATCTTAAAATGTTGCAAATAATGTATAATGACAATTTTATTATGCCTGTTTAGAAAATGCTCTTTGCAGAATAAGCCAGAGCTCTGATTATGAATATCTAATAATAAATGCAATCAGTTATGTGAAGAGAATGTGCTAACCTCAGGTTGTTCAAAGATGCCCATGTGCCCTCCACAGGCAAAGCTAAGTGGACAGCTGGGAGAAGTATTCAGCTAATTCAGGCAAAAGGAGAAAAGGAAAAGTTTTTGTTTTTTTTACAGAGATCTACTGTTTGGATAAAACAATATTAATGTTTTTGCACATAAAGTGAATTCTTAATACCAACCAGTGCATATATTTTAATCTCCTTTTAAGACTTAGTTGACTTTTTAATTTTCCTTGAAGACTTTAGATAAAAATTAGGTCCCTTCATATGTGTATAGCCCTAGCACTAGTCACCATTTATGACAGAAATTTAGGGTTTGCCAAAACTAGTCATTGATCCTGTGCAACTAGAACATTTTTGATTACTTTATTGTCACATTTCTCCTGAGGCAGAATATTCAGACGAAGCTCATTCTTGGGATTTGGTGAGGCTGCTGATGACAGAGGAGCAATTATCCCCTGCATCATATAGAAAAAAACTAAGGAGAGGGACAAGGTTCATATCGTTGTATCCATAAAGAATGCCATTTATATCCAGGAGTATGTTTGAAATTTTATGATGCAGTTTTTAAAAATACAAAGAAATGTGATAGAAAATTACTGTAGATTTACTGTATGTTTGTAATTTTCAGATGCACATTTTCCCACCTTTCAACATCTCTAACAGTCTAATAATTATAATTGGATTGGCAGCACTTTTTTTCTTTGTAGTGAATAAAATAATGATGCATTATTCAATTGATGGTATCTTTCATTCAATCAGATATAAATATGGGGGTGTGTGTATATATATGTGTATATACATATATATATATATTCCAGGTGAGGATACAGTTAGAAGAGACAATCTGATCTCTTAAGTATTTATGAGTTTGTCTTTTGTCTATCTTTTGAGATTCATTCAATAACAAATTTTCAAGTGCCTATTATTCTTAGATGCCAAGGATAATAAACTCTACCCTCACAGAGCATATAGCAAGCTGGGAAGACAGACAGATATTTAATTAACCATATCATGTGGTATAGTATAGAAGCAAAGATGCTAGAGGCTTACATGTTTCTGGGGAAGGAGGACCAATGGGTTTCTTGGAAATGACGTTCATGTGGGGACTTGAGGGTAAGCAAGCAGTGCGAGCAACTGCTTATGCAAAGGCCTGGAGACCTCAGAGGAGCTGGCACAACAGAAGAGCTAACAGAAACTCAGTAATCTTGACAGGAATATATTCAGCTCATTTACATCTCTTGATACTCTTCTGTACTTGCTTTGAGAGTGAATACAATTCTCCAGTCACAGACCACTCTGGATAGGCAATGTATTTTGATTTTAGCATTGTGGCAACAATTCCAAATATCTTTCATCTCAATTTTTAACATGAATTCAAATACATTAGTTTGTGTTTCATACAACAGAAGGATTGTGTAGGTAAAGAATAGCACTTTGATCCCTAATTTTCTGAATATGTTTTAAACATGAGCTAGCTACTTTACAAAATATTTTAAGGGGCATATGAAAATCCAGCAAGTTCTAAACCTAATGGGAAGTTTCTTGGGTTGGAGGTGGAAGAACATAGGCAGAGGAGCATCCATCTAAGGAAGTAAAATCAACAGTTATAAGCTGTGGCCCAAGAGTTTATGCATCAAAACAGCATCACAACAGCAGGGACGAAAAATAGGCAAACTAGTTAAACATATATCAGCGATGTTTAACTAGTTAACATAACTAGTTAAACATCGCTACTCTCAATGCCTATTTATTAAATAAACATCCTATGAATTTATTGCTACCTTTACAGACATCATAATGACTAAAGAGTTTCACCATCTTCAATAATTCCCGACAGTCCATTGTGTGCCACTGGAGGTCATTTCTCTGTTATGGGTAAGTATCTGATTTCCATATTCAGCCATCACCTCACCGGACTTCATTTTGAATAGAAAATCTTAACTGAAAAAAGTCACAAAGGAAGACTCCTTGCTCTTAGGCTAACTAAAATGTTTCTAGTGAGGAGAGACATATAACTCAAATAGGGGTCATTTTCTATATTCTTAATATCCAGGGATAGTCTTATTTGAGTTATAATTAATACAGGGTGGGACATCATCTAATTTCATGATATACCTAAAAGTCATGAAAATATCAGATACACATCATTGATTCGGTCCTTTTCAAAGTCTTTTAGACAGTTATGCTTGGCTTTAACATTCAGAGGGTTGAGCAAGAAGGAAATGGATTGCATTTTGATAGTCTATATGGCATATTATTTCACAGCATGAGATTTGAGATCAGAGAGAAAGCTGAGCACAGGCTTTGCCATTTACTAGTCATGGGACTTTGGACAAATTAATCTCTTAGCATTTTGGTTTCTTCATCTCTAATATATGGATAATATTCTAAAATTTTCCTTTTTTTGAGATTAAAGTGAAATAATACATGTAAAGTTTTTGGCACAAGGCCTCACATATATGTTCCCAATAAATATGTGCCTTTCAGCATTGTGTTAGTTTTTCTCTGTTATTGTATGTCCTGACCCTATTCCCCAGGAGGTTTAATTCTGCCATTTGGATTTGGCCAATGAGAGGGTTGGGCAAGACATTAGAGAGTGGGAGGAAAAGAAGGGGTTATTTATTTCTCCTGCTCCCTCCTGGCTGGGCTTCAGCTGTGGCTCTAGCTGCATTCCTCTTCCTATGCCCCGGCTCCTGTCCAACAGCCCTTCTCCCATAGCTAGAGTTCACAGTCAACCTGACACTGCTACCTCCTCAGGCCTAAGAGTGGTAATGGCTTCTCTTCCCACGGCTGCTTCAGATGCTTTCTTCTCACTATTGTTTGTCCTTAGGTGCTGTGCCATCTTTAGTCAGTTCTTTAAATGCCTCTGTAAACAGTCCTTTATTAAACTTTCTTTAGTTAAATGTTTTATATATGTCACTAGTTTTTTGCTGGGACTTTGACTTACATAAAATAATAATCTTTGTTGACAAGTCATTTTAAAATACTGTTAAAAGCTAATACAAGACAATTCTTAATCCAATGGGAAGTTTATTGGGATGGTGGTTTGTTGTCATGATATAAACCCAGCTTTGAAGGCTAGAGAGGGTTCCTTTAGATGGCAGCTTTGAAGGCTGGAGAGAGTTTGTTTAGATGGCAGGGGGAGGTGGGAAGGAAGGGTGGAGTTCTTTTCTAGATATATAAAACAACAAGATCATAGCCACAGTAGCAAAATGAGCATGAGGATTATGTGGAAAGTAAGGAAATGTGACTGGCTTTCATGGGAAGTTTACATTTCAGGGTTTTGGTAGGCAGGATAATGGTGTCCCAAAGACCTTCATGTCCTAATCCCTAGAACCTGTGAATGTTACCTTATATGGCAAAAGGGACTCAGTACATGTGATTAAATTAAGGATCTCAAGATGAGGAGATTATCCTGGATTATCCAAGTGGGTCCATTGTAATTAGAAGGATCCTTATTAAAAAGAGGCATTAGGGTCAGAGTCAGAGAAGGAAATGGACAATGAAGGAGAGTCAGAGGAAAGATGTGAAAATGCTATTCTGCTGGCTTTGAAGTTGGAGGGTGGAGCCACAAGCTAAGGAATGCAGGTGGCCTCTAGAAGCTGGAAAAGGCAAGGAACTGGATTCTCCCTGATACAGCCTTCAGAAGACACACAGCTCTGCCCACACCATGATTTTAGCCAGTGATACTTCTAACTCACAGAACTGTAACATACTTGTCTTCTTTTAAGCCAATAAATCTATAGTAGTTTGATACAACAGAAATAGGAAACTGATACGTATAGTAGGAGAGAGAGGGTGCTGGATTAGGGCAAACCCCGCGTGGTCAGTAGAGAATTCTGGATTTCATCTGAAGACAATAAAGAACCACGAAAGTGTTTTTGTTTGTTTTACTAAAAAGACTAAGATATAATGAAAATTACTTATTAAGAAGATAGATTAGAGGTTGGGTACAGATTTGCAACAAAAAGAGTTCTCTACAGTAGTGTGCATGGGCAGGTGTGATGATGAGACCACAGGTTGGGTGTGGATTCTATGAATTGAGAAGTTTCCAGGAAAGCTGACAGTATGATGACTAGAAAAGCAGCAAAGGAGAGGAAGAAGTCAAATTTCAGATCCTTGTGTTGTGAAATGGGCATAAATATAGCATAAATGAAGAACATATTGATTCTGATGTAATAAATTTTAAATTTTAGTATGATTGAGTAATAGACACACATACACACACAAAAGGAAATTAAATATTATAATTTAGAAATATCTATGCATTATTCTTTAAGTCCCTTTCTGCATTTAGCAAGGCATATTATCCCAACAATTGGCAAAAAACCCACAGTATGCAACTGTGACTGTTTTAGGCATGAGTAAATAGTTAAACCTAAAAAATCTTCAATTATATATATATATAATTATATATATACATATATTTCATATATACATATGTGAAATTGTAACTTGTTGACCTCTATTTTTTTAGGTTTCATTCTTGTCTTTTTAGAGGATGTGCAAACTACATTTGATCGTGTCTGCACTAGTGATGCTTATTTGGTAAAATGAAAAAGGTACAACTTGAGTAGTTAGAAAACTTCAGATTTTGTACAATGACAACAAAATGCAAACGACCTCCAAAAAGTTTGAGCTGAAGAGGCATCATAGGTCAAATAAGTGCAAAGGGCAGTGACAGTAGCTAGTAAGTTAAACCATTCACGGGCTGTAAAGCTGTTCAGAAGTTACTACTGTTTGGATTACTGGACACTTCCTGAGTAGTGGAAAATATCTGGATGAAAAGTCAATAGCTCATAATTAACTCTCTTAATACCACCTTCACCATGGAAAAATGTTTTGCTTGCGAATAATCCATTTCTCAGTGATCTTCATTAAGACTTAATGCTTGGGCATCTAAATCAGAGTAAATGGGCCTGATCACCCCTGTTTTTAATGGAAAAATGTTAAATTAACTAATACCAATAAGCATGCCAGCAGTAAAGACACTGAACATTGAATACTGATGATATGCTAAACCCAACCATTAACCTAACCATTAATCAGGTAACTTTCTTTCACACAAAGCTTCACCAATCTGCCTTTTTCTTTCACCATTACAACTATACCCCCTCAGTATATGGTAAAATCTGACCATGGGTTAGTCATTTGGAAAATCTTAGAAAATGCTATGATTCAACCTTTTTCTAAATTGGATATAACTTTGCATTTCCAGTGTTTTTTTTTAAAGTCCCTCCTTAAAAATACCTTTTATACACAAGTAACGATACTATATTTTGCATTTAAAAAAATAGTCTGCTCTGAGACTATCCCTTTCTCAATTTCAAAGTGTTCCTCCTCCTTATACAGAAACATCATTTCAGGA